>NC_056730.1:895256120-895401120 GCF_019279795.1 Protopterus annectens | reverse complement strand
TCTTAAATAATGTCATTGTATAATAGCAATAACCGACTCTGTGGTTGTGGTATATTGAAATTTACTCACGGCTGGCTTTATTTAATCACTCGGGCTTCACCCTAGTGATTAAACCACGCCAACCATGGGTAAATTTCAATATACCACACCAACGTCGTTGGTTATTGCTATAATTAACAAATAAATGACAAGCCATTCTGTGAACTGCATTTCACTTCTCCCCACTGCTATATTAGCTATATTAAAAATGGGCATAGAGACACCCTAAGTTTGATGTTAATAAATAAACATAGAATAATCCATTTGTTGAATTAAATATGCTACCATCTGTCCTGATCTGCTAAGACAAAACATCTGTGACTACAGCACCATGATGTTCTTCATCCATTGTGGTTGCTGTTATTGCTATGAGTTTTAGTAGAAATTGCCAAAGTGATCTCTATTTAGTCAAACAATGACAAGCAGTCTGCCTGCAGAGTCACTGACTCTGTTGCTACACATACTCGACTCACACTATATTATAAAACTAAAACTAAAAAATCTAGATTAAATGTCCTTCTCATGCTCCATTCCTCTCCTTACTTAAGCAATTCTTTCTTTTATATACACTATAAACACAACTACCCACTTACTTGACTTTCAGCCTACAGAATTATTTGCCAATTGGATGTATCACTTTGAACACTGTTTCTTCAACAATCCACAACAATGAAAGTGCTAGGTAAAAAGAAAACTTTGCATTGTCTTATTCCTATTCCTTCCTTGTACTTCTTATGCATGTGCTAACCATGCCACTTAATTCTCACAATAATTATCCATTCTAAAACTCCAGCACAACCTCACCTTAAACCCTTTAGTATTACAGTCTTGCTCCACCTTGTCCAGCCTCCCATGATTATCCTTAAACTCTGCAAGGGTCAGAATGCACACAAGCTACTTAAGTACCACTCCTTCTCTCCCACCAAACATCATCCCACTTTTCATATTATAACTTAGTACACAATTCCCAAAGTATTTTTATGTCTAGAGAGATTTACTCCATCCTTGAAGCTATGCTACTACAGAAACTTCTAGCATTTACAGCATTAATCTCAATGCCCCATTAGGTACCCCCTGTCCTCTCACAAAGGTCTTAAGGTAGGACATAGAAATACTTCTAGCTTGTGATATAAACTGTGAGTTCCATTGCAGTATAGCTGTCTATATCAGTGACATAGCAGAATGAAAAACCTGCCTTCTACCACACATGAAGGATGTTGATCTCCTGCCACCAGATTACAGCACCCTAAGGTCCAACAAAACACAAAGGAAGCTATGGATGCTGCTATCATCTACAGGAATAATGTAACCCCTCAATAAACTGTAGCTCCTATACCCTTAAAGTTGGGTATGCCCAGAGATTCTTCAACTTAACAAATACAAAAGTGTTTGGAACAGATATCTAACAAACCAACCAGAGAACGTTATATTCTTGACCTGATCCTAAGTGATATAGACTCTACATGTATCACCTCTCTACTTTTTCCATCCCTGGTTAAGTCTGGCCATAAACTCGTAACCTTCTCTTTCAAAATCTCTTAAATCTCTGCAGTCAATAATTCGGAATTCAGGCATTTCATATGGACAAACCACCTCAACATCTATGATGAGCTAACCACATTCACTTAGAACATCAGCAGATCTGACACTGGAGTTATAGTCTTATATGGACAAGTGCTGTCACTTGGCCACCTCTACTAGTATAATTGCAAATTTAAGAACAAACCACCCCAATGGTCCACCAGCTTAAATAAACTCAAAAATAAGGCAAATAAAATATTAATATTAACTCATTCAACAGATCTAAAATTCCTCATAGGAAAGATTGCATGAAGGCTATTAGTAAGAAACTAAAAGCTACTATCCGGGCTATTAAGGCATATCAGGAACTTAAATTAGCTTTTGATGCCATGGTTACGTATAAGTCATTCTTTAGTTTCCCTAGGAAACTAATAAATAACATTCAGTGTGTTCTAAACGTATCCAAAATAGCACCACCCACTCAGACAAATTTCTTTCCAACTTTACTCTAAAACAATTATCTTACTTCCACAAATTCTAGCGAAACACAAAGCCTCTTAACTTCCCTTAAGGACTCCTCTCGAACCTCTTGTAAGAACAGATCCAAAAACAAATGAAACAGAGTCCAAACTGGCCGTAATCTTTTATTATAAAATGTAAGTGCTTTCAGGTTAAAAAACCCTTCATCAGACAAACTTCACATAACTATGACAGTCTTTAAATACTAAAACTATTTTAAAAACAACCAGTCACTTTCGATACTTGGCCCGTCTTTTCTTTAGGCTGGTTTTAAAGGTACAGAACTATTTAACCCAGGTGGGTTATCAGCAGCCAACTGTATGATCCATCTTAATTCTGGATACTCTGTGTCATTAACAATGCCCCCCCACCCCTTTTTCATCTTTGCAACATGCAGAACCATAAAAACAAAAGTGTGATCTGGAAAGCTAGAAACATGCTGGTGTAATGCATTGTGTTTATCCTTCTGTCTAATGGATGTCAAGAGGTGCAGTATTCTTGATTTTAACTTACAATTAGTTTTTCCAACATAAAAACTCGGACATGACTTACAGCATGCCAAGTAAACCACATTCTGTGTTTGGCAATCTGCATAAAACTCAAATATATATATTTTTTATTTGTAACAGAATGTATAACATAATTTAATCCATTCACATTTTAACATGCTTTACAACGCCTGCAGGGAAAGGTCCCTGTTCTCATGTGTGCAGAGGAAACATTGTTAGCCTTCTTCTTATTTGTTAACCCTGGTTCTATGCATAACATGTCTTTTATGTTACTATTTCACTTGAAAGTAAATCTAGGTTTCTCATCTAAAATATCTTTCGTGACTATCACTTTTTAGTATCTTCCAGTTTTGCTTAATAATATCACATATCCCATACACATTATTCGTAGCATTACCTTAGGTTTTTTGACATATTTATCAGATGACTTCAACTTATCTCCCTGCTGTTCTTTATTATCAGAAAACCATGGCCTTGCCCTGGCTTCCCTACTGGATATTATGCTGTTCTTAGTTTTTTCTAAGTTTCATGTTCATTTAACACATCAATTTCTTTGTGAAACTTATTATTATCTGTGCACAGCCGAGAAACTCTATATCCTTGGTCTTGCATAATATTATGAAAAGTATGCCCAGGATACATACTATGTGCATTCAGATAATGATTTCTCCAACATTGTTTCCTATGCAGGGTGGTGTCCAGTTTGCCAGTTATATTTTTATTTACCATGACATCTAAGAAGGCAATGGTCTCATTGCTGTGCTCTACTGAAAACCTGAGAAAATCTGTAGTTTTCTCCAGGTAAATCAACAAAATTCAACAGTTCATCACTGCCCTGTGCCCACAACAAAAAATATCATCAACAAATCTGGCATAAAAAATTATTGAAGTCTTTCATAAATGTTCACATTTAAAAATATATTTATCTTCCCAGAAGTCTAACACTAAATTAGCATAAGAGTTGGCACAGGGTGTACACCCTGTACCTACCTATAACATGTTCCATTGCTAAGAAAGATGTTATTTTCTAACACCAATTCCAGAATTAAAGTGTTGGCGTTCTCATCATATATATTAACTGTATGCAGTACCTCTTCCACTGCCTTTATCCCAAATTCATTTGTGATGACCGTGAACAGACTATTGACGTCCATGGTTACCATCAATACATTCTTCAAATCTAATATTGACATCCATCATACAATTTTGATAAAAATTGTGCAGTGTCTTTCAAAATCCTAGGAAAATGAGCAAGCAGATTTTTTCAACTTTGCTTCTACCCACATAGATAAATGTTCAGAAACCCATCCCCTCCCTGAGACTATGGGTCTCATCAGTGGGGGTAGGGTATTTTTATGCATTTTTGGTAGTGCTTTAAAAACAGGAATTACTGGATGTTCAATACTTAGAAATACATACAAATCATCATCTAACACTCCATTTATTCTTAAAGCCCTTAACTTCTTGCCTACATTGAATATATATTGCTTAACTATCAAAGGTGAAATACTGCTCTTGTACCCACCATGTCATTCCAGATCTTGCCAACGCACCTATTTAATTCTCTGTATACTGGATAGAACAAGGGCTGCTATAGGAAAAAAAGCAGGTGAGAAAACCTTGAACATGAGAGTGAGGCAGTCAGGAGAACAGACTATCTCAGCCATCTCTATGGGACTTGATCAAGTGGAGGAGGGGACATCCAGTGTATATGTATGGTGTATCATAACCAGGGACTTAACCACTGAGACATCAAATGTCAGTTTGGGCAGAAGGCTGCAGAAAATGAGGTGGTCTGTACATGAGGGACCCTGAATAGTTCTGCTATATGATAATAAAAGATGTTGACAGCAGTGGCCCACACTACCTTTTAGTATGTGTGCTGCGTAAATGTCATTAATGTACCTGGTCTTGCCACTGATCATGCACATTCCTACCACTTTATATTATGTTACCTCATTCAAATGACACTACAAATAGCTGCAAAGCTCAGCATTTCGGGGATCACAAATTCCAAACATGACACACTCAGTAACTCAGTCCATAGCTGGTATTGTTTGTGTGTGTGTGTGTGTGTGTGTGTGTGTGTGTGTGTGTGTGTGTGTGTGTGTGTGTGTGTGTGTGTGTGTGTATACATACAGTATACACACACACACACACACATATATATATATATATATATATATATATATATATATATATAGATCCATATACATATACATATATTACATATATAGGTAAGTAGTAGACTAGCTGCCCTTGCAGGTCATTTTATGCCTAACCAATTTCCCTTTTTATGTTTGAAATAACCTATCCCATTTGGTTATAGATTGGTCTTACCCATATCATGGTAGATAATTATATATTACCCCTAATGAGAATAGATGGGATCATAGCATGCATAATTTGAGGGAGCTCATGCATGGGATAAAACATTTAAGAGCTCCTCTGTTCATTAGTAGTACAGGGGGAAGTCCTGGGGTAGATTTTCTGTTTCCCATTCCTAGATCTAAGTTTTTCTTGAAAATGGACAGGGATGAACTTTGTCTTATGTTGTTGTGGAGTCTATTCTATAGCAGCGGTATCCTCTGCTCAATATGCCTGTCCTGCCAAACCATTCCCTTGATGTTGCAGAAGAGATTTAAATCTCTAGACTGAGTATTTCTGATGCCATTTGACTTGCTGATGTGCAGTAAATCCACCAGTAATGGGTCTGAGGTTGCTTGTATGCCAGAGACAGGTCACCTCTTAGCAGTCTACAGGTTGCTTGTATGCCAGACACAGGTCACCTCTTAATAGTCTGCAGGATACCAAGTACAGTGACAGGGCATTGAATCAACACAGGTAAGACATGTTGTTTAGGCCTTGTAAGTTATCTCTGTGAGCATTCCAGTTGTTGCATGTGTCTGGACAGATATATGTCAAAGAGGGCATTATATTCAGTGACTGAGGACAGATTAAAGTGGGGGGAATGACACCCCTAGATCTAGACACAATCCCTTTGTTTATAAACTATGCAATATAGGCCTTTCTTACGAAAAAAGGCATATGTTGGTCAAAAGTTAAGTTCCCAAATCCCGAACAACTGAGTTAACGCTTATAGGTGTATTGTCAATGTGATAGTTTTCTGGGCTAGATGACTTTCCAAAGATTACACTAATGCATTTTTTGGCATGTAGCTTCAAGAAGTGATTTTGGCACAAGTTATTTAATTGAGACAAACATACTTGCAAGATGGATAAGTCTTTTGGGGATTTACTGACTACTCCTAGCTTGAAGTCATCTGCAAACTTAGTCAGTCAGAGCCCTTTGGTATTGGCTTTTACTTCATAAAAGTAGATGCTAAACAGAAAATTTCCCAGCACAAAACCCTGGGTGACTCCACTGGTGACTGGTCTCTTTGTGGAGGTAATTTCCCCTATTTTGATTAACTGCATCTTATCTGTGAACCAGTTAGCAATCCAGAAGGTGACACAGGGGTTTATTCTTAGTTTATTTAGCATTTCTATTATGCCTGACTGGGGAATTGTGCTAAAAGCTTTGGCCAGGTCAAGGTATGCAGTGTATACCATTTTGCCTTCATCCATTACTTTGATGACATTTTCAAAAAAATCCACCAGATTGAGTAAGCATGACCTGCCCTTGACAAATCAAAACTGAGATGGGTTCAGTGTTTGGAAGTTCCCTATGTTCTGATTGATTAATTCCATGATAAGTCTTTCTATGGTCTTGCATATGAGGCTGGTCAGACTTACGGGTCTGCAGTTGCAAAAAAATGACCAGCCAGTAGTCCAAACACGTTTATTAAAACTCACTCTGACATCTCAGCCAAAGCCTTCAAGGAGTAAAACACAGTGAAAAACGCTTGCCTTAAATACACAAAACAGTTAACAATTACATACTTAAATGAACAGCCTCGAATTACATTCGTCATTTAACCCTCTAGGGGATAAAGTGTCAAATTTTAAAATGTAAACCGATTCTTTAAATAGCAGCTGTTTTTAATAAGTATATATTAAACTAAGAGACACTATTTTTTTCCACAACAGTGCCCCTTGCAACCCATTACTGTCCCCATGGTGGAATATGTTAAAATGTACAGCTAAAGAACTCTCTTCTTTCTTAATAATAATATCTTTCACATGTTGTAACAGTTGAACTTTAAAAGACCTCTTGGTCTCCCCAATGTAAAATGTGTTACAAGGACACCTGAGGGCATGTACAACGCCCTCTGTATTGCAACTAAAGTAGTCCCATACTCTAAAGGGTATATTATTCATTTTAGAAAATCCTTTGACTGCATATTTACAAGCTTTACATTGACCACAACTTGTCATACCACATAATGCTGGTGTGTGTACTATATTCATTGGGGGAGTACTGAATTTACCCCTTACTATAAAATTATGTATACTCTTTCCTTTTCTATAAGAAATTGCAAATTTCTTGCTTAATCATTCAGCAACATTTCTTAAAGATATCAGGTATTCCCAAAAATATGTAATCTGTTCTACAACTTTAGAACTAAAGCAACTGTATGTTGTAACAAAATAAATGCTATTATCCCTCTCTCTTACAAATCTAATTTCCTGACTGTCTTCTCCTATCCAACCTATCCCTTCTACTGTCCCTCTCTATAAATTTCTCCCAACTTTTATTAATAACTTTTTGATCATAGCCTATATTTTAAACATCTCAACAGTTCTATTCAACTCATATTTAAAATCCCTTTCATTATTACACAGTTTAGATACCCAAAGGAATTCCCCAAAAGGAATAGCTTGAATGGTATGAGACGGGTGTTATGGGTCTGCAATTGCCTACCTTAGTCAGGAGAAGTACTATAGCTATACACATACATCCCTCTGGCATGATGCTGATGACACTAGTAAACATGTGGGGGTGTTTACCAGCACCCACAGCTTGTTTCCTGCCTATGGTAAAGCAATGATGACATTGGTCATATAGTACGGAGGGCATATAGTATGGGGCAATTATGCCATTATTCCCCATATGATGTTTTCTCATTAAGTGTCTCTACTCAGATAAGAAAGACTGTAGGTAGTATGTGAGGGTATGACTTTACCCTCCATATCTACTTCATCGTGCTCATCAGTGGCATCAGATGCAGTATGGATAGTATGGTAGTATGTGCAAGTGCCTACCACAGGGTACTTCTCCACGCATCAGGTGCAGTATGGATAGTATGGTAATATGTGCAAGTGCCTACCACAGGGTACTCCTCCATGCATCAGGTGCAATATGGATAGTATGGTAGTATGCACAAGTGCCTACCCCAGGGTATTTCTCCATGTATCAGGTGCAGTATGGATAGTATGGTAGCATGTGCAAGTGCCTACCACAGAATACTTCTCCATGGTGTACTACTGATGGCATTAAGCACGTTATAGATGGCACAGGCAGTAGCAGCACTCATCATGTACTACTTCCCCAAGGTGCATAACTGGTAATACCAGAAAGAGTATGTGTAATTTGGGAGTGCACACCAGAATGCCTATCAATATAGTATTCTCTGTAGTGTGCCACTGGTGAAATCAGTCACACTGTGGGTAGCATGGAAATGCATGTCAATGCCCATGGCCTGGTATTTCTCTACGACACACAGCTGTTGATATCAGGTGCAGTATGTGTAGTCTAGGTAAATACACTACCATCAACCATGTGATTCTTCCTCAGGTTGCATCACTTGTAACACAGGGTACTCATCATATCACAGACTTTCTGTTTATCCTAATTTGTGGACTCCCTGTCTAACACAGTCCATCTAATGGAACAGTTTTGCCAGTATGTACCATCAGTCATGCATGGGGTTGCATCACCCAACACCATGTTGTGACCACTACAATTTATTTGGTTAACCAAAATCTTGTCACTGTTGTGGTCTGCAATTAATGCTGCCTTTTCTTACACAGTGTTCCTTATACTATGTCTGCCTATTTACATTGGCCACTTTCTGAACCCCTGTATACAATGTGCTATGCAGGCATTGTGTCACTACTATGCAATGCAGTATGTGTTACGCTGTTGCAGGCTCACACCATACAGATCTATATATATTATTTGCCAGCCACAAAATTAACCATAATTATGCATCCATATGGTATCGTGCATATAGACACATTCATATGGTACGGGGTATGTTGATTTATGTTAAACTGTTACACCTTACATCATGGCTCATGCTCTCCCATCATTGATAGTGTCTGGGACCCTGCGATGGCATCCACTGATGTGTACCTATCATGGTGGCATCCACTGATGTGTACCCATCATACAGATAAAGTATCACCTGGATGCACAACTGTGTATTGTCTTAGGCCTTTATTTATACCGTGCAAGTTGTCATAACAACTGCTTTGTCCCATTTCCACTACAATGGCTGCATTGCACATTGGTGTTGTTATATTTTAGCCTTTCCTGTTGTTTCATTGCTTGCATTTCTTTAAGTCACTATTGTTGCCTCACATAAATCCTTTGATGGCTGTTGTTACCTTTCCTGCACATACAGGATGCATATATGTGCCTTGCGTTTGAATGTTTCTTTGTTTTTGTCTTACAGGTCACCAAGAAAATGGTCATGACCATTAGAGGCTGGAGACACAGCTGGAGATGGTGGGAGTTTTGTAAAGGGAGGGAGGGAGGGGTAGCTCTGGGTAGGTCACCAGTTCTTTTCAAAACAGGTTAGTAAACTGTAGTTGTAGGTCCAGCATATTGCTTATTCCACACTCTAGGGTTGCCTGACTGTCCCACATGTTGTTGATGATGAACATTACCTCTGTACGGTTGCCCTGCCTTTTGCTTATATGTCAGTTTATGTCCATGGAGGGCACATTCGTTTTCTGTTGTGGCTATGTAACTGGGTGTGCTACACAGCTTCACTGCTGCCCATTCTTTGTGTAAGCTGTGTCATGGGTACTGCCCATGTCCCTTATAGACAGAGTCAGTCTGTAAAATGACTCAGGGCTCCAAAACCTTGAGACCCACTACCCTGATACTACCCCACTACATGTATGAGGAATTAAGACATAATACTATCATATCCTGGGTATTATTGGATAGGCTTGTAAAGATTCTCATACCATTAGCCTAGTAATCACCAATGAACTTGTGATTGTCCATTTTGGTGCATGTTTTTCTGGCATGATGTATATATTCAGGATATCAATCATTTGTGAGACACTGGAAAGTGATGGGACAGCGCAGAGACATCAATGTGATCAGTTTTTCATGGAATCTATTATCCTGCTGTTCTCCTCATGTGGTTATGATTCTGTGCTCAGAATGACCACAAGCACTTTCAGTCCATTAAGTTGACCATTTGAATTGCATAAAGTGCCTTGTGCAGATTGCATGTTGCTTGTCACTCCATAAGTCAAGGGAGATACTGTACCATTTACTGTCTGGTTCCTTACACGTGATTCATTTCTGTTGTGATGCCTCCATTTCTATTTGCCTTGATTTGCTTTGCTGATTTTGAATCACATGTTTACTATCAGTACCCCAGCACTATTCAGATTTCTTTTGGGCTGGGCTGTGCACAACGGTTTATGAATCAATCTATCTACAACCTCTTTTCCCAGGTTTTGCATATGGGGACAGGGTGTCATTTCATCAATTAGTTATCCATTTCAGTGCAAACTATTTTAAGATTGCAGGCTCTGGCTTTTATAACCAAGAGAAGTAGGTTTCATTTTACTCATGTGTACTGTTAATACTTTCTCCCCAAAAGACTAGCTGTTGCCACAACAGGTTTAAAAATTGACTTGGGAATAATTACTGCAATGTCCTTGTTTAGGATTCATATTCACTTTAGTATTTGATGACAATTAAAACACTACTCAACTGCCTCGATTTTGCAGATTTTTTCTCATATCTTTGTCCTATCCCTCATAAAATGTTTGTTTTTCTGGTAAATTGCTAAGAATTACAGTCAGTCAGTGGTGCATGCTTATGAAAAAACTGTTGCTCTATTACCTTTTATATATCTTACAGTAATATATAAAAAATGTCCCTGATTTTGGGCCTTTGTCATCCCATTATTTTAGCTTTGCCCAAAATTCTTGAGCAAAGAAGTTGAGGTGTTCTATGGATGTCCCATACCACAAAACTCTTCCCTGTCTTCACTCATATTGGATGGTAATTCCTTATATTGTTAAATTATCTCAATGAGCTTGATGCGATTGAAGAAAGGAGATGCTATGAAAAGATATAGCACTGAGTACAAGGTACCAGATATGCAGATTACCACATGCAGAATGCTCTATATGATACAAAAAGATAAATGTACAACCCTGTATTAAGCATTCAGTAAGAAGTCTTGGTAAAAATGCTGGACAGACAGATGCCTTACTCTAGCAACAAAATCAGGGTTCGTCCAGTAAATTACCCTCAACCATCCCTTTATGACTGACTCGTACTTGTTCTAATAGTTCTTTGTGATTCCTGCTTTCTGTTTGCATCTCAAACTTTGTCATGATAAATGTGTCCCAGCTGATACAGTGTACATTATCTGGATCCATGTGGCTGCTAGGTCTTCAGGCTTTTTATATGTCAGTTGTAACACTTGAGGAATATTACCATGATGCATTATTTCTTTCTTTTATTGTCACGTTAATGTCCAACAATGCAACTCAGTAATGAATGTCCCATTTTTGGGGTGGTTAAAATAGTTAACAATGACTTTGGATCTGTATTTAGTGAAAATCCTCAGTACAAATACAGAATAAATGTTTGTATACAAGAGGCTGCAGTTGTCCATATTCATATCCAGCCTTAGTTAATTTCTATGAAGGAGATACTGAGGGTCCCTTTGTTGTTTTCTCAAGTCGATAGACCTACCCAGAAGACGACCACTTTTGAACATATCTGTTACTCCTAAAGATGATGAGACTTTTTTTCTAGATTTATTATTTATGTCCTTCCTTTTTATTGTTCATGTTAGACTTTGTTTTGGATCTAAGTGATTTTGTAATCATCAGCCTGCCTAGTTGTGTCTCCTTCATCCTTTCGACTCAAAGATCCAGCTTACGCTCCACACCAGAAGCCACTGCATGGGCAGCAGTAATCTCAGGGCACAGATGTAATTGTAGCTGGTAGTTCACTGAGGATGTTTGTATTCCCTACTTTTCTTTATCCCTTTTGCTGCCACACAATGCACGTACTCTGAATACAAGGTCTTGACTATTTGTATTTTACATGTGATTCTTTACACTTACTCCAACTATAGTACAATGCACTTTTTTTCTGAAGATGCCATGCAGTAGTGAGGCTTGCCACACCTCTGCTCCCCCAGGATGAGTAAGCTGACTGTTTTTATTTGCAATTTGTTAATAATCAGGTTAAATGATAATGGCACAAAAGACATTATTGCTAGCCCAAACAGATATCCATTGCTCTTGAAGAAATAACACAGGCTGTACAGTTGTAATGTGTGGTACTAATACTCCTACTCACGAACAATGATTTACAGTTTTTTAAAAAATGAAATTCTGATTTCATGCTAACAAAACTTGGGATTACACATCTGGATTTGGAATTTAAAAGTAATTTTGGTCATTACCATGATTTCATTAAAATGTTATAGTACAACTATATATGCAAAGTTAAAGCAGGTTGTAAGTACAGAGCACTCACTAAGCAAACTAGCCTTGTTAGAAGTAGTAAATATTAAAAGAAGTGCAAGTTATGGTGAATGAGTTCAGTGACCTAAAAAGACAAAGTCCATAAAAACGTTGAGCCTTAGCAATAGCCATACAGTGGATTTTTGGGATTTACTGATGTTTTTCCAGAAGAATGGAAAATCAGTGTCCCTATCTATATTCTCTTTTCAGAGGTTCAATATGTAAATGAGTAAGAATACAAATTCTGTGCATCTGTGCTTGCACAGGATTGAATGGTCCGTGTGCACCAGATTGCATCACTGTGTGCAGTTAGTAATGCAGCAGCGGAGCACAGCTATGCATACTTATGGATGGCAAATGCACAGCAGGAAGGACAAAACATTCTGAGCTGCAGTGAAACAAATATACATTTGCAGATTCCCAGTGTTCTGCAGTTGACTTTCTGTAATTCTGTGATAAAGAAATGGCAAATGTGGTGGATTCTGTAGGAGCTATGTTGATGGAACTGGGGCATAAACTGAGGTGACACAGCCAGGGAAATCAGATCATATTCTGTATGGAGGCCAATGGCCATAGCAGTTATTTGTTAAGAGTACTGTACTACAAAGGTGAATGGAACACATGCATGGTTTAAAAGATAATAACCCATAATACACAGACATAGCAATATTACTTCCTATTCCAGTCATTCTGTACTGGCTAGTGAGGTAGGGTAAACCTATACTCTTTTGTGCTGCAGATATATCTATGCAAACAGCAAAACTAAGCTCATTATTTAGTTAATTTTTGCTGTAGTAAGACATTGATAAATCACCAGTTGTCAGTGAGAGAGAAATCTATAACTGTTACTGAATGAGCAGCACTTTTCTCCTTAATGAAGACATCAGACTCTTAATTAGGCTAGGTCTCAATCACATGCTTTATTGTGCTAATAGAAAGATTTAGCATGTCTGTTTGAAAAAAAAATGCTGAGAAAAGGGACTTCAGCAGTTCTTTGAAGTGTTGGTAAAAGCATTTAGTGGCTTGGTGGTGGTGATTCACACACTAGAAGGTTCAAGTTTCTAGGACTTATATATATGTGTGTGTGTGTGTGTGTGTGTGTGTGTGTGTGTGTGCGTGCGTGCGTGTGTGTGTGTGTGTTTATAAGTTTTGGATCTGCATAGTAATTGCTAGTACTAGGGCTGGCTCACTCTAACAAATTTAAATCTTTAACGGTATACAATATCTAATGTCCTATCATGTACATTTACAGATAATAATTCAGCCGATGTGCAGTTTGGGAGTAATATTAGAATGAATGTATGTTTACTGAATGTAATAACAAATGAGTTACAGTGCTAATGATGTTCACTGACAGGAAAACTAACAACTTTAGACTCATGATACAGAGTGATGCATTTCACTGACATGCATAAATTAATCTAGCAGAGACAGGTCTGCTTTGGGAGTAACTATCTCTTAGAAGAACATCCCAGGTGGCTGCATGGGTTATACAACTGATCAAGGCATTTTCTATGCAAAGGGAAGAAGAATGGCTGTAGATGAATATTAAAAAGGTAAAAAAAATCAAAATGAGAAGTAACTGCTTTAACACAATGTATCACTAAACATAATACATGTTTGTGGATTGAGCAAGTAACTAGAAAACAATATAAAATAAAAGTGTAGTACAGTACTGTTTTCTATATGGTAATTCGCCCTTAATACCACACATTCAAGTTGTCTGGTTTATTAGCTTGCTACCACAAATTTATATTTGCCAGTCTCATGTCAGTGTCACAATAGATCAACAACAACTGCAGGTCTGCACGCTAACCTTTAAAACTTGCGTGTTTTCTACTTTTAATTTACGACATCCTCCATAAATCAGATGTAACTTACATACCTGTCATAACCAATACCAATAATGAGAGGTAAGGGCATTCTGTTGCCTATTAAAACAAACACAAAGGCAAGCTTGCTGTTACTGCTTCACACACAATCCTTTAATGTTAGCGCTTTCGTTGAGGTCAATGCCCCAACTTCTTCAGACAACTCAACCGTACAGAACAAACTGTTTTTATATCATATTCAATTAAGCAATCAGTTCAAACAATTCACATTTAAAGGTGCCTAGACTAAATAACCCTAAATGTGAATAGATATTTCTTATAAAATCATTCTTAGTTTTTATAATATAAAAATAGTGAAAATATACTCTCTAAACAATCTTAAAAATATTTAAAAATATTTAAAATAGTACCATAAAGAATGGTACAGAACAAGTGGACAAAAAACTACTATGCACTCATAAAAATACAAATTTAAAGTATATATGAGTATAAATACCTTTTCAACAATGCTATTAGAGTTCTTGTATATTTATAAATCATAACTATATATACATGTGTATCTATTGTCTACCTAATTAATGCCTTTAGTTTCAAAATACACTTTATAGAGACAAATTCGTTCAACCCTGGGGGTAAATGTGCAAAAGTATGAATCTGCCACATGAGCTCACTCTCTTCTAATTTTAACTCCCATGGCCCTCCTCTCTTACTATGTTCTACCTGTTGTATAATTGTAAAGAAAAATGTATGTGCAGGGTTGTCTAATATATGCCTAGCCAGGGCATTTGTAGTTGCACGTTTCTGAATATTATATTGGTGTTCGTAAATCATCTGTTTTAATTTTCTTTCCGTTTTCCCAATATAAAATGATGGACAATGTTCACAGAGTGCCACATAGACGACATCTTGGGAATTACAATTAAATTTTCTTTTTACTGTATAACACTTGTCCCTGATGGTACACTTATTCCCTACTTTAATGTATTTGCACTGATGGCAGCACCCACATTTTCTCATACCACCCATAAATTTAAGTTCATCAATTTGACTTTCTAATAAACTTTTTAAGTTGGGCCCCCTCATATAAGTGAACTTTGGTTGTATATCAAAGATTTTATTAAGAACATTATCTTCTAAGATAATGGACCCGTTCTTGTACATAATATATTTAATATTTTCTGTGTCCAAAGAATATGTAGTCAGAAACCTGATTCCCAGATTTTTATGGTTGTCATTATTAATTTGACTATTGGTCTGATTAAATTCCACAATTTCTTGTTCCAAAAGTTCGATGTGGGTGTTATTATAGCCTTTATATACAATAGGCTTAAAATGCCTAGACCTCCTTTTGGAGTTCACTTCATCAAAAATTTGCACTAGAAAACCTTCAGGGTACCCCCTCCTAAGGAATATATCCTTTAAGGTTTCACATTCCAAGAAATAATCACTGTCAGCTGACACCATCCTAGCTGCCCTTACAACTTGTCCTTTGACTATCGCCTTCTTCTGGTGGTAAGGATGGCAGCTTGTAAATGCAAAAATGCATTGGAATAGATCGGCTTTCTGTATATTGTTGTTCTAAACCTATTATGTACCTTGTCCTTGGATAGTTGAATGTCTAAAAATTTAATAGACTCAACACCAACCTGATAAGTAAATTCTAGGAACCCTGTTGTTTCTGTGATAGTTCTAATAAATTACTGTATTATTCCTGCCTGCCCCTTCCAAGCAAAAAACATATCGTCCTGATACCTTGTGTACCATACTACATTTTCTTGAAAAATGTTGTTTTTAAACAGATGTTCTTTTTTCCAATATGCCATTACACAGTTGGCAAAACTACCGCCGCAGGGTGACCCCATTGCCACCCCTGTTTTTTGTAGGAAGTAGTCTCCATTAAAGTACATAAAGTTGTTAGATAAAACAAGGTCCAATAAAATTTCTATAACATACATTTCACCCATATCGACTCCTTTGTGGTTCAGAAATGCTCTTATCCACTCTATACCCACCCCTTGTGGTATAACCGTATAAAGATCCTTTATATCTACTGTAAGGAAGGTATACTCATCTTTATATTCTAAATTATTAATGCTTTCCAAAAATCCCCAAGAATCTGAACAAATCTGTTTTTCAGTTTTAATATAGGGTTTGAGCTTGTTATCAACATACTTGGTGCAGGCATATGTGATGGATCCTCTACCATCCTCTATAGGCCTAAAAGGTGGGTCGCATACATTTTTATGTATCTTAGGGGACCCAAATAGGGTGGGTATAATAGGGGCTGACATAGTTAGATAACACAGAATATCAATAGTGATGCTTCCTTCCAAAAACAAGTCATTAAGGGTAGCATTAATCCTTTTATATACCCCATTAATTTTGTTCAAACTAACTGGTTCGTAGACATCACTATCCAAAAAATCATACATCTTTTTATTATAGACCAGTTGGTCCATGAATACCAGACCCACTCCCTTGTCTGGTTTCATAACTCTAATGTGACATACTTTTAACAGCTGTATAAACTCTAGGTCATCCTGAGTTATGTTAAGATGTTTTTTGTTATTGTTAATAATACTGTTACTTTTGTGACTATCCCTGCTAAGCATTGCTCTTAAATCCATCTTGCACATCTTTTAAAATGTGACTAAAGACTCGTGGAGGGGTGGATTAAACAAGCTTGAAATTCTAAAACTATTAATTAAAGAAGGGTTATAACCCATCAAATACATTAGATTTAGCTTTCACACAAACAATTTGAGATCTAAAATAGTTTTAGCTACATCAGCTTTTCTATCTGGGACGAATGTAAGTCCCTTAGCAAATATATCAACAGTACTTTCAGTGATGTCCAGATCAGTAAAGTTAAATATTTTAAAGTCATTTGTGGAACTCACATGAATTTTAAAGTTTTGTTCAACTCTGGTCATCATCTGCGCCGATTCTGGCGTTTCCGTTGTGGGCCCTGGTTCCTGTTGCTCCTCCATTGCCCATGCTGATTTTGTTGGCGTTCCTGAAAACCCTGATTGTTGTTACCATTATTATTGTTGTTACTATTTTGCTGTCCATCATGATGCAAGTTGTTAGCCTGTTGATTGTTGATCCTCTCACTGCGTAGCAAAATGGGAGTTTGTAAATTGCTAACTTCGCTTTGTGTACTATTTAGTTCCTCTTCGTTGCCTCCGCTCTCAGATGGGTGTGGCCTTACGTCGTCAGGTGTTCTATCCAGGGACTTGTTAGTTTTTGGGGGTGGAGGATAGGCAACTCCTTTTGAATATTCATTGACATTACAGGAAATCTTTTTCTTTTTAATTTTGATGGCTTTATTAATAGCAGAATCAATGCTTGTGTAGATTCGTGCATAATCATATTTGAATCGTCCAAAATCAACATTAGTTGTAATACTATGTTCCAAAGACTCAAGTTCAATTTTTAGAATGTCTGAGTGGCGTATTGTTTGATTAAGAGTTCTAAAAACTCTGTCCCCTGACGATCAAATAGTTGAATTAGTTCATAGAAGAAAGGAGACTTGAACACTAAACCAACGGGGTAACGCCACTGCCTTAACCCTTTATTAATAATCTTCTTAATGATGCACTCATGGAAATATGAAATTTCTAACTGTAACTTATGGCATTTAAGGAGTTTATTGTCAAACTTGTTAAGCTGTGTTACAATAGGTAGAATGTTGTTGTTATTGGCTTTAACATTAGAGTCCGTGTTATCTGTAAAAAATGCAGAAGTTTTCAAATATTCTGTTATGGATGGAAAAGAATTCAATGCACTTACATTATGTTGTTCATTTAAACAAGATGTTTGCATAGTATTATTCCTTTCCATAGGTACCTCTGTTCTACTAGTGGATGCGGAACCACTTGGAATGGAGTTAAAAGCTCCATTAGAAATTTCTGAATAGGAAAGTACATGTCCACTTGATCCCAAATTATATTCCGTTTGTCTGGGAACAAACTGGGATCTTCCTAGGTTATTCCCTTTGATTGTTTTAGATAACCCATCTACCCGACTAAGTAACTGTTGCACCAAAATGGCTAAATTCCCCACTGAGTTTGATACATTCATTTCTTGTTGAGAAAATAACGATTGTGAACAGTTACCAGCTTTGCTTGCCATACGACAACAAATTACTATAAACCACTGTCTTAATGAGCTGTTAAAACAAACACAAAGGCAAGCTTGCTGTTACTGCTTCACATACAATCCTTTAATGTTAGTGCTTTCGTTGAGGTCAATGCCCCAACTTCTTCAGACAACTCAACCGTACAGAACAAACTGTTTTTATATCATATTCAATGAAGCAATCAGTTCAAACAATTCACATTTAAAGGTGCCTAGACTAAATAACCCTAAATGTGAATAGATATTTCTTATAAAATCATTCCTAGTTTTTATAATATAAAAATAGTGAAAATATACTCTCAAAACAATCTTAAAAATATTTTAAAATATTGAAAATTGTACCATAAAGAATGGTACAGAACAAGTGGACAAAAAACTACTATGCACTCATAAACCACAAAGGAGTCGATATGGGTGAAATTTATGTTACAGAAACTTTATTGGACCTTGTTTTATCTAACAACTTTATCTACTTTAAATGAGACTACTTCCTACAAAAAACAGGGGTGGCAACGGGGTCACGCTGCGGCGGTAGTTTTGCCAACTGTGTAATGGCATATTGGGAAAAAGAACATCTATTTAAAAACAAAATTTTTCAAGAAAATGTAGTATGGTACACAAGGTATCAGGACGATATGTTTTTTGCTTGGAAGGGGCAGGCAGGAATAATACAGTTGTTTATTAGAACTATCACAGAAACAACAGGGTTCCTAGAATTTACTTATCAGGTTGGTGTTGAGTCTATTAACTTTTTAGACATTCAACTATCCAAGGACAAGGTACATAATAGGTTTAGAACAACCATATATAGAAAGCCGACCTATTCCAATGCGTTTTTGCATTTTACAAGCTGCCATCCTTACCACCAGAAGAAGGCGATGGTCAAAGGCCAAATTGTAAGGGCAGCTAGGATGGTGTCAGCTGACAGTGATTATTTCTTGGAATGTGAAACCTTAAAGGATATGTTCCTTAGGAGGGGGTACCCCGAAAGTTTTCTAGTGCAAATTTTTGATGAAGTGAACTCCAAAAGGAGGTCTAGGCATTTTAAGCCTATTGTATATAAAGGCTATAATAACACCCACATCGAACTTTTGGAACAAGAAATTGTGGAATTTAGTCAGATCAATAGTCAAATTAATAATGACAACCATAAAAATCTGGGAATCAGGTTTCTGACTACATATTCTTTGGACACAGAAAATATTAAATATATTATGTACACGAACTGGTCCATTATCTTAGAAGATAATGTTCTTAATAAAATCTTCGATATACAACCAAAGTTCACTTATAGGAGGGGGTCCAACTTAAAAAGTTTATTAGAAAGTCAAAGAGATGAACTTAAATTTATGGGTGGTATGAGAAAATATGGGTGCTGCCATCAGTGCAAATACATTAAAGTAGGGAATAAGTGTACCATCAGGGACAAGTGTTACACAGTAAAAGGAAAATTTAATTGTAATTCCCAATGCGTGGTCTATGTGGCACTCTGTGAACATTGTCTATCATTTTATATTGGGAAAATGGAAAGAAAACTAAAACAGAGGATTTACAAACACCAATATAATATTCAGAAATGTACAACTACAAATGCCCTGGCTAGGCATATATAGGTTCATAGGTTCATAGGTTGGTACTAGGCTATCAGCCCTAGGGCCTATGCAAGCCTAGCCATAACAATTCCCTGGCTATTTCTTCCCACACTATTTACTTCCCTGGACCCCTGTCTAGCAGGGCGATATTAGACAACCCTACACATAAATTTTTCTTTACAATTATACAACAGGTAGAACATAGTAAGAGAGGAGGTCCATGGGAGTTAAAATTAAAAGAGAGTGAGCTCATGTGGCAAATTCATACTTTTGCACATTTACCCCCAGGGTTGAACAAATTTGTCTCTATAAAGTGTATTTTGAAACTAAAGGCATTAATTAGGTAGACAGTAGATACACATGTATATATAGTTATGATTTATAAATATACAAGAACTCTAATAGCATTGTTAAAAAGGTATTTATACTCATATATACTTTAAATTTGTATGTTTATGAGTGTATAGTAGTTTTTTTGTCCACTTGATCTGTACCATTCTTTATGGTACTATTTTAAATATTTTTAAATATTTTTAAGATTGTTTAGAGAGTATATTTTCACTATTTTTATATTATAAAAACTAGGAATGATTTTATAAGAAATATCTATTCATATTTAGGGTTATTTAGTCTAGACACCTTTAAATGTGAATTGTTTGAACTGATTGCTTAATTGGATATGATATATAAAAACAGTTTGTTCTGTACGGTTGAGTTGTCTGAAGAAGTTGGGGCATTGACCTCAACGAAAGCGCTAACAATAAAGGATTGTGTGTGAAGCAGTAATAGCAAGCTTGCCTTTGTGTTTGTTTTAACAGTTCGTTAAGAGAGTGGTTTATAGCATTCTGTTGCCTATAACCAAATTCACTTTGAATGGTTAAGCTGCTGTGCTTTATCCTTGGCCAGACGATTATGGAACTTCCCTTGCTGTGCTTCTCTGGCTCAGAAGAACATATTATGATATCTCTCCAACGTAACAGTACACTACTCTTGATTTTCATGCGCATTTACACAGTCTGTTCTGATCTTCTATGTATGAAATTCCTTGATGCATTTAGTTCTAGTGATGTGTTCTCAGTCCAACACACACACACACACACAGATATAGTTTACTTCGTTGAATTTTTAAATCGTTGAAATTCATATGGTCAAGACCATATTATCAACAATTTAAAATATCACAAAACAGTTATGGAAAAGAAACAGCATTTAATGGGGAGCAAACCCCCCTGCACCCGCAAACCCCCTACTAAGATTGCATTACAGTGGGAAAAAGGGCACATTCCACAATATCCACTGTACCACAATCTCTGTGCAGCACTGTTTCTTTTCTGTACTTGTTTTTCAATATTTTAAATTGTTGATCATATTTTCTCGACCATATGAATTTCAACAATTTAAAAATTCGATGAACTAAAATAGAACCGCACACATACACACCAATATGTATGTATGTAAAAGATAAACATTTGAATATGCATTTTTCATTTTCATGTTTTATTCAATTGTTAATCAGATATGCCTTTCTAGGCACAAGTATCATTTCTCAGAGGTGATCTAGAAGCACTGTCTGGTTAAGTGATTTACTCAAAATGGTCTCCAAATGGAGACTGAGAGTTTCAAACTCAAAGGATGAAACTCACAAATTTAGGGTGAGTGTATGTCACAAGTTTGGTGTGTGTGTGTGTGTGTGTGTGTGTGTGTGTGTGTGTGTGTGTGTGTGTGTGTGTGTGTGTGTGTGTGTGAGAGAGAGACAGAGATTCTGATGCTTGTGAGTACCATTAGCGCTCATGTATATATATACACACACACACACACACACACACACACACACACACACACACACACACACACACACACACACACACACACACACACACACACACACACACACACACACACACACACCATTGACTTACTCTGCTACATGACTTTTATCGTAGGGACTCTCTTGCATCTAAGATTTACAGGATGTTTTGATTTGAAAATCAGACTAGTAGTTATTTACCAACTAGCCCCTTTAAATGTAGGGAGGTTAATTAGATAGCACTGTGGTAGATGGATGAGTATAGTCACACATAACATTATTTTTATAAGCTTTGTAGTTCACTTGATAAAAGAACAGAATATTCATTCTGTGCTCCACTGAGTACACATTGTTCATAAAAAGAGTTACAGTTCAGTGTCTTGAAGCTTTATTCCCTTATGAAGTACAGTGGTTACATAAATACTTTATAATATGATTATTTATTAAGTGCTTTAAGTGATTATTTATAAGTGCTTCAAGTATTTGGAAAGTGTGTTATGTGTAACAAGTATAAATATAGAATGTGACATTTTATAGGACTTGACATTTGTGGAATATGATTTGTCTCTGTGTAAAACAGTTATTAAAGAAAACAAAATATGTGATATGATGTTCTTTTCTAATGGTGAACAGCGCACAAATGTGAGATGTATGATATTTTGTCAGGATGTCACTTTGATTATTTATTAAAAATTAGCATGTGACTATAACACTTTCACAGAACATGACATTGTTTTCAATATGATAGGCAGCAGTTTTTTATTTGACAGCACACAAAGTTGTAATTCTAAAGTAAGGTAAAACATTTTGGTTTGTGTAAACAAGTCTACATTATCAAGAAATAGTAGACATGCTCAGGAATAGTGCCTCTGTACATCTATAAGAATTGCTTACAAAAGTCTGACCTTGGAACTAGATTTTACTATGCGATACATAGACTCATTATAACTACTATCTCAGTGGTTATAGCATTTGCCAAAACTGTATCCCATTTTTAGTCACCTTCTGCATGTTATATTTAGCTATTGTTATGAAGCTTTTCCACGTATTTAATAAACTCTCAAGTAAGGGTCTAGTTTTGCTTAAAATGTAAACATAGCAAACAAATTCTTGAAAATCATTTAAGAGAATGAATCTCCAAGAGATCTGTGAGATGTGTGTTTTTTTTAAACGTAACATCTATATTGAATTATCACTTATGACATAGGCAATCATACATGTATATAAATAAAAACAAACTATATTGAACTATTTTCAGTTGAAAACATTACACATCACATATAATCTTCTATATCAAACATTGTTGTTTTTCTTTCGGCTTTTCCCAGTTAGGGGTCGCCACAGCGGGACTCTGGTCCACTAATAATTGGCAGTCAATTTTTATGGTGCCGAGGTGCCAGCCCAATGCCCAACCTTCAACGAAGGCACGCCCATTCACACATGTCTTTCAAATGCCACTCGACCACGGGGAGGACATGCAGACTCCACACAGAAGGCGCTCCAGCCGAGAATCGAATGGGAGAACCTCTTGCTGTGAGGCGACAATGCTACCGCTGCACCACCGCGGCTTTTCTATATAGAACATTCCATAGTTCATAGTTCATTTTATTCCTGCCTTCCTTTAAATATCATCCCTCCTCCAAAATATTATTCTGCAAGTATTGCTCCTGTAATTCCAGTTCTTTTATCTCTGTTATTATATTCACTGCTTCTTGTACTGTTGGCTTAGACTTTACTTTCCATTTTCTAGTAATTGCTTTTTTAGAAGTCACCCAAATTAAACTCAGCAAGGCTTTACTATGTCTAGGCAATTCCAATTTTGTGTCACAGCTCAAAAAATAATTTCCTCATTTAAACCAATTTGCATGCCTAATTTTTCTGAAATTCTTTGTAGTCTGCAGGGAGTTTTTAAAGTCTGCCAACTGACTACACCCCCAAAAAGTATATTCTCAAGTACCTCTTTAATCCTCATCACACCTCCAACATTTGGACTCTACTAAAGGAAAAATTCTTTGTAGTCTGCTTGGAGTATTAAAATGCCTATAGAAACATTTCCAAGCAAAAATCCTAAATCTTCTTGACTTTGGTGCATGTTTGGGAAGTATATATATATATATATGTGTGTGTGTGTGTGTGTGTGTGTGTGTGTGTATTGTGAATTGCTTGTCCTGTCTCTCTTCTTAATGCTTTCTAACTTTGTCCAACTGATTCCCATAGTCATTATATCATATTTTATATGCCCTAATAATTTTCCCTTTTTTAACAGCAGTTTCTATTCTAGATTCTAATAAAAAACTCTACCAGTTTAGGTCTTTCACTTAGGATTCGCCTGCTTCTTTCTCTTTGCCTATACTCTGATATCAGTCCTTGGTATGGAAGACAGTCTCTAGCCTGCAGTCTATATGTATTCTTGAACTCTTCCCATTATATTACCTTTCCCTCTCTAATTATTTGCTTCCAATACTTTGGTTCCTTTGCCAGATTTCACCAGTAAATTCCAGACACCTCTTGACTATTCTCTGTACCCCTAATTGCAGTCATCCCTATTAGCAGAATCTCCTTTCCCCTGTTGACGTACTTCTTTGAATACTTTCTGCTAGTTTATGAATATAATATTCTATATGGTTTTTAGTATCCTTCTTAAGGATCTGCACCCCAGTCTCTCCTTGTTTGTTGAGCTTTCCCCATTTCATCACCACTCCTTTCTACTTTGAATTATAGCTTTCCACTTGTGATATATATAGGAGCCTTAACTGTGTAGCTGTGAAATACCCCTTTAAGTCAGATCCCAAACCACCTTGTTCTGTTGAAAGGATCAACTTATT
The DNA here is from genome assembly GCF_019279795.1 of Protopterus annectens. Taxonomy (NCBI): domain Eukaryota; kingdom Metazoa; phylum Chordata; order Ceratodontiformes; family Protopteridae; genus Protopterus; species Protopterus annectens. The sequence continues at coordinate 895,376,695 of NC_056730.1, read as the reverse complement.
CCACTTGACTCTTGCCATCTTCCCCTCCCAGATAAAATCCTTCATCTATTAATTGCTATCCACAGCTTTTTCTCTGGTTGATAAAATATTCCTGACCTGTGTATACATCTAAAAAGACTAAAACATTTTCACTGTTTGTATCTTGTTATCCATAAAACAGAGCTTCCATTTTTTTCAGTTTTTGTATTATCTTTTATTTAGTCTCTATCCACATATCCTTAACTGTTATAACAGTATCCATTTTAATTCATTCTCCTAAATACTTTATTTTATCATGTCCCCATAAATATGGGTATTGCTGAAGCAATTCATGTGTGGTTGCATAGTTTACAGTTATTGTGTTTGTTTTACCTTCATTATTTTTGTATCCTGAAAAGACTTCCACAACACTGAAATGTCCTTTCCTGTGTTTATCAGGTACAAAATAATATCATCTGCAAATAAAGCCAGCTTTTCCTGATTACCATATCAATTATATCTTTGAATCCTTTATTTATTTTGCCAGTGGCTCTAAATGTAACACAAGTAACAAAGGGGAAAGAGTACACCCCTGCCTGGTTCCTCTGTTCTGACACAATTTATCAGAGAGGAACCCCCCCCCCATTTTAAGTTTTACCTCTGATCCCTCATATATCATCCTAATTAACCTTATTATTGTGTCAGGGAATGCAAATGGTTCCATTGCCCTACTCATAAAATCCCAGCTTACTCTGGCATATGCCTTCTTGGCATTAAGACTCACCAAACAACAGTGCTATTTTCTTACTTTCTGCTTCTGTTTGGATCATCGTTCTAATAATGTTGTCAAATGTTTGTCTCCCCTTCACAAAACCACATTAATGCATATCTACCAAGTTTGGCATCACCTCTACTTTTCTTTTAGCCATTCTAGACCTACACAATGTATAATCATGGTTTAGAATTGAAATGGGCATACATGAAACTGGATCTGATGAATCCTTACCCTCTTTAGGTATTACAGCTACCACAGTTTCTTCCAGGATGCTGGTACTTCTCCTTCTCTTAAAATACTGTTAAACAAAACCTTCCCAATATTTAGCATTTTTTCCCTCCTAGCTTCCAAACTTACACAGGAATAGCATCTAGAAAGATGAGTCATTGATACCAATGAGTGTACCTGTTCATATGTTCACAACTACTAAAATGTAGATCTTTCCAGGAAATAAACAGTGTGTATAGGATTTTATGTATATGCATATATGTTTTTCCATTTATTTAGTATACTATTCTACCATGTATCTGATAGCATATTTTTTTCAGTGTGTGTATCTCTCTTCAAAGAAATAAAACACAACTGTACAAGGTTATAAATGACTATGAACTTGAGTCACACCAGGTACTACCAACTGTTTTTATTTGAAAGCAAATAATATTCAACATACATTTTGGAAGTGTATTACATTCCATACTTATAAATGAAGTTATATGCCCTCTCTAAATCCAAACTGAGTAAATTGCAATGTGTGACTATAAAGTTATTGCAAAATTTTACATCCATTGCCTGTATATAACAGAGCACATCTCAAGTGCCAACAACTATTAATAAAAATCCAAAGATGTATGCTTGTACATTCAGATACATATTACACCTAAGACTAACATTTCTCTCTTAAGAGTTTATTTATTTTGTTTTTACATGTTATTCAGATAAACTGCCTCCTCAGGGGAAAGCCTATAAGGCCCACAATAGGCAAATTGAAGATGAGAAAATCAAACCCAGAACTGTGGATAAAGCATGTTAGCAGTTTATAGCATTTATATTCCATACCAATCTATGAAACATCCTGGAGATTTGTACACAGATCATCAAATATGCTGGTTAGGCCATACTGCAGTAGTAGTCAGTACAAGGATTTTTTGGTAGTGTCATTTTTACAGTGACGGTCAAAATCACTTCACTAGAAGAATATATATAGTTTGTACCTCTGATATAATGGCAACTCAGTACAGCTGTGTTTGAGACATGCTATGCATTCACTGTCATGAAGTGAAGCCATTTACTTATACTACAAACAACTGAAAAAAGTGCAGGCCAGCATCCTGCTCATTGTTATAACTATATAAGCTTACCTGGAATTTGTATGACGTGAAGCATGTATCTCCAAAACATTCTAACATTTTCTAATACAAATTTCTGGACAATATGTTTTCTTATTCTTTTATAACATATACTTATATTGTGCTTTTAGGTGTAAAGATAATCTCCTTTGGGAAAAGAAATATGTTGAAGTTTGTTGTGACCTGAATTTAATGAGTATTTTCAGCTATAATTTTTAATGAATGAAAACAACATACATATACAGTGTAAATAAGACAATAAAATGATACTTTTTAAAAGTAAAATGTGTTATATCTTTAGTTCTTTCATAAAATGTTACAAAACAATAGTTTTAATACCTTTCAGGGACAGAAACAGTCTAAGCTTCTTATGAACAAGTATACTTCTCTTGTGTGCAAAGTTACATAAAATGTCTACAAAGTTTAATAAAATGTCTACAAATAAAAGGCGTGATGAGTCTTAGTTTCCACACACAGCCTTCCACCACAGACTAATCACTTTCTGACTGGGTAAATTCTGATGTTTGACTGTGATTAACAAAAATAAATTCTCCCCACAATAATGTATTTCATCTTGTTTTATGGAGACAGACTGTCCCAAAATTCTGGATCCATTGTCATTTAACTGATCTAGTGATCTCCATTATCATTTAACTGTGATCTAGTGATCTCCATTATCATTTAACTGTGATCTAGTGATCTCCATTATCATTTAACTGTGATCTAGTGATCTCCATTATCATTTAACTGTGATCTAGTGGCCATAGATGAGTTACCTTCCCACCAGCCTGTCTTGGTAAGCCTCCGATGATTTAATGTTTTCAAATGAAAGGCATTCTGCCAGTAGTAATGAATCCATCTTGTTTTACAAAGAAAAATGACTATTCCACCATAATCATTTATATGTAATCATTTGTCAATGTCTGTAATTTGATCGCAGTTAAATACTCTTATGTGTGGAGAAAGACTTCCATATGCTTGTATATGTGACACAAGGACAAAATGGTAAGGCAAAAAAACAAAAGTTATCAAAATATTTTGTACGCTGAGCATATTCAAGAATTGAAGGGGGGCTATTCTAATATACATTTCTAGTGGTGTGTGTGTGTGTGTGTGTGTGTGTGTGTGTGTGTGTGTGTGTGTGTGTGTGTGCACACACACACACACACACACACACACACACACACAGATCTAGTTCATAAGTTCAACAGACCAAACTATCAAATATCAAAGGTTCAAAATCCATAACGATGCAAACGTTTGAGTAATCAAATTAAACTAATTCTGTAGCTTTAGTAATTCATTTGACTTGCTTCACATGTACACACATATGTATACCTTTCCCCACACCGATAACCATTTAACCATGGTCAAATGACAGTAAGTCAGTTATTTTCAAAGATAAACTAATCCTCTATCAAATATCTCAATCTGATTAGACTAGATCTCCAGTCCAGTTATATTTAATTGTGATCAAATGACAGAAATTCTGCCCATAGTAATAAATTCAGCTGATTTTATATATATATGGCAGGTTAAGAAACAAATTACTTGCCAGGCTTCAGCCCAGTGAAATGTCAGAATAAAGAAGCATATGCATTTTATTTCTAAAGGCTCATTTTAACCTATTAACTGTCATGCACGATGACAACTACACTGTTTCTTAGGTTGTCAGGTTCAAAAATGCAGTCACCCAGGCCAAACTGCCAAAGTAAAATAAAACAATAAATGTCCAATGGGTCATTTAAGTTCACTAGTTCAGAACTCATAATTATTACACTCCCTCCCATATCTTTTGCTGGCTTCAACTTGGCTTTTGGCTTGCTTTATGTAATTTAATTTACATAATGCAGGCAGCAGAACTTGGAGTTCTAAGCTGCTCCATTTTGGATGATACACAGGGCCCAATACCCAAGTATCCATGAACCTGCATCAGAAAAGGATGAAGAGTATAAAGCAATAGCAGGATCATAACAATGATAAAATATATTCATAAAACATGGATCATCTTGATTACAATATCCTCCATAAGTGTCACCTCTCCCCTTTCTCTCTTTATCTCTGTGTCCACATCTGTCTTTATTTCTGTCCCATCTCTCTCTCTCCCCCTCTCTCTCTCTCTCTCTCTCTATACCTCTATTTTATCTCTTTACTCATGGCCGTGGGTGCACACAAAGTCGTTCCTGTTTGTTTGCAAACATAGGTTCATAGGTTGGTACTAGACTATCAGCCCTAGGGCCTATACAAGCTTAGTCATAACAATTCCCTGGCTATTTCTTCCAACACTATTTACTTCCCTGGACCCCTGTCTAGCAGGGCGACTGACATGATCCCCGGGGTGAATTTCCTTTCTTCCATCCAATCGTCAAGGTTCCTTTTGAAGAGGGCCAAAGAGGCACTCTGCTTGACATGTATGGGCAGTCTATTCCAGAGTCTGGTGAGTCTCTGGGTCAGGAACCTATCCCTCCAGCATGTTTTGTTTATTGTGATGACAAGGTTTAGAGCCATGGAGCATGTGGCTCTGAGGGATTGGGATTTCTTTAAGTGTAGCATGTCCAACAGCTCTGGGTTTGACATGGCCTTGTATGTTAAGCAGAGATAGCCTCTGAGTAGACAATATGCAACAGAGTATAGCTGGAGTTTTTTAAGGCGGTCAGCGTAGGGCATCTGCTTTAGGCCTGTGATTCTTTTAGTGAGGTATTTCTGCGGCCTTTCCAGTTGTTGCAGATGTCTTGAGAGGTACATACCAAATGGGGTGTTGTATTCTATAATACGTCTAATGAGGGATGAGTACAGTGGGACAATGACCTCCTTTTTTCTGGATGAAAAGCCCTTAGTGATGAGGTGTGCCACATAGAAGGATTTCCTGACTGTTGTGGCGATGTGGTTATTGAAGGTGAGACCACTGTCCACCTGTGTCCCTAAGTCTCTTATCACACTTTCGGTGTTTAGTGTACTGCCACCAATGTGGTAATTCACAGGTACATGTTTTTTCCCAAAGGGGATAACTATACATTTCTTGGCATTGAGCTTGAGCCCATGGCTCTGGCAACAAGCATCTGTTTCTGTAAGGCCCTTTTGTAGAGTATCCACATCATTTGGGGATTCAATAATGGCTCCCAGTTTGCGGTCATCTGCAAACTTTTTTAGCCAGAGTCCCTTAGTGTTGGCCTGTACTTCAGAGAAGTAGATGCCAAACAAGAGCGGTCCCAGGACTGAACCCTGAGGTACTCCACTTGTCACTTGTCTGGAACTGGATTTGGAGTCGGCTACTTTTACAGTGTGGATTCTGTCAGTAAGCCAGTTGGCAAGCCATTGGGTGATGTAGGGATTAATGCCCAACTTAGTAAGTTTATCTATGATTCCAGAGTGGAGGATGGTGTCAAAGGCCTTGGCAAGGTCTAGATAGGCTGTGTGGACCACCTTACCCTTGTCCATGGCTCTGGAGACTGATTCAAAGAAGTCACTCAAACTGGGTGGGGTCCAGTGTTTGAAGGTTGCCAATGTCTTTGTTTATAAGTTCCATGATAATACACTCCATGGCCTTGCAGATAAGGCTCGTCAGACTGATGGGACGGTAGTTTCCTGGATCTAAGGTGGATCCCCCCTTGTGGAGTGCGATAACTGTAGCTCTGCACCACATAACATAACATAGCTTGTATCAGCAGCCAGTTGGACAAGAGTAAATCTGACTTTCAAGACTTTTTTAATTCAAATTCAAAAGTGTACAACTGCAAACAAGCTGAGTAAATACATCATGCTTAAAAACTGAAAAACTGAAGTGATCCATTGGTAAATAAGAAGACAAAAATGTGAAAATTGGAGGGAAGCTACAACTGCAGATGCACACACACACACACACACACACACACACACACACACACACACACATACACACACACATGCACACGCACGCACACACACACACACACACACACACACACACACACACACACACACACACACACACACGCACACACACACACACACACACACACACACACACACACACACACACACATACACACACCTCGTTCATAAGGTTAACTGATGAAATTATTGAATATCAAAAGTTCAAAATTCAAATATCAAATCTCGGAAAACCTCAAATAATAAGACAACACAAAAGGAGGGGGGCAAGCCCTCTGCAGCCCTCATCCCCCCCTCTATATTATATCTGCCAGCTCTAAGATCCCTTTACACTGGGGAAAGTGCAAACTCCTAATCCTTAGAAATACCAGCAACCAGAAAAAACTGACAGTTTGATGTTCTGAACATTCAAGCATTGAATGTTTGTATTGTGAACATTCTAAAACTTGAATGACTCACCCTTATACACATACATTTTATATATATATATATATATATATATATATATATATATATATATATATATATATATATATATATATATATATAGGTCTACTACGGTTGATTGAAAACTCACTTGACTGAAAATGAAATTACTAGGACCACTTCACTGAAAGCTCACTTCACTGAAAACTCACTTGACTGAAACTAATTTTGTTGAAAGTTATAAATGGCCTTATTCACACTGTAGTGCGACCCTGGAGTTAGTATATAAAGTAAGGGGGTCTGGGGGGGGCACAGCTCCCCACATTACATATCTTGGTTATATATTCTCTTTTGGAAACAGTTATTTATTGCACTTCTATGTATCACTGTGTATAGTTTAAAATGTTTATAATATGTGGAGGGCTACACCCCCCACACCCCCCAATGGAGGGCTGTGCCCCCCTTACTTTATATCCTAACTCCAGGGTCACACTACAGTGGGGAAAAGGCCATTTATAACTTTCAACTAAATGAGTTTCAAAGAAATGAGTTTTCAGTGAAGTGAGCTTTCAGTGAAGTGAACCTAGTAATTTCATTTTCTATCAAGTGAGTTTTCAATCAACCATAGTAGACCCATATATATATATATATATATATATATATATATATAGAGAGAGAGAGAGAGAGAGAGAGAGGGAGAGAAAGGGATATGTATATATCATAAGAATGGGGCAAAGCAACTACATGCAATAAAAAATGAGGTACACGTTTAAATATCTAAGTCTCTCACCACAATAACAACAGCCATCACTTTCTGTGTCTACTCTCAAGCAAAAATCAGCTTAAGCCTGATTGGTAGACTGTCTCTCTCAATCTATAAATTAGTAAAGAAAAAACATTATTCATGAAGTATTCACAGAAGCATTATTTCTTCAAAAATAAAGGAATGACTATTGTTCTTCAAAACGAACTAAGCAGGAAAATAGCTGCTAAAACAACTTATGAAATTAAGCTGGCCTCCTGCACTTTTACAACTACTGCTACTACTTCAACTAATAAAAAGGCTTTTATAAGCATGTTACAAGTAAGAATATTAATATGCCAGTAAGCCCAGCTATTGCAATCAATGGCAGCAAGGTTTTGAGAGCTTACAGGGGTATAGAAATACTAAGTGATTTTTTCCTGCCATTTCTGACAGGGCCACTGATTTACTAGCTGTTGTCATTATTGACTCAACAGCATATCCAAAAATAAGTTTAGATCTAGTTCAGAATGCCTATCCAGAGGGGGTGGAGCCTAGATGGCTAACTGAGAGCAGTGAATTTTGAGAGCTCCATAACTGGTATAATAATATAGGAAAATTTTATTATTTTCAAGTTTAAAACATCAGAAATCTATACATAAACTACTAAACTACATAAATATGAATTTTGGTGGAGATATACAAAGTTTTCCTGTCAAGTAACTTGGAGATATATTGAGTCACTGAATATGAACAACTCAAGGAATTCTCATCCAGATGCTGCTTTGAAAAAAGAACTACAATTGATGATATCTACCATACAAGAACTATCTTTGAAGATGGATGGCTTTAAAAATGACTCAGAAAACCTCAAATTAAATTTTCAAAAACAGACTGATACTCTTAAGGAACTATTACAGCAACACGATACAAACATAAATATAGAGACTTCTCTAAATGACACTGAAGGGAGACTCAAAGAGGAAGAATTCAAAAATAATTTCTGCTTAAACAGAATACATGGCTGCTTAACAAAATAGATGACTTAGAAAACAGGGAAAGGAGAAACAACATAAGGATCTTTGGTATGCCTGAAAACACTGAAGGAGAAGTCATTATTTCATTCTTAACAACCTAGATTCCTGAATTTTTAGACGTGAAAGACGGACTTTCATTTGGAATTGAAAAGGCGCATAGAGCACTGAGGAAACCTGCTTCTAACTCAACAAATACTCCACCTAGCTCCATAGTTATAAAACTTCTTTCATTTCTGGACAAGGAACTAATATTAAAATCTGCTTGGAGAAAATCACCCTTAAAATACAATCAAAGCCTGATAAGGTTTGACGTTGATTATTCTTCCAGAATACTAGAACAAAGGAAAAAAGTCAGACCAATAATAAAACTGTTGAAACAAAACAACATTAAAGCACAGCTGGCCTTTCCAGCCAAGATAAAAATACTTTTTGCCAATGAGATGAGAACCTTTAATGACTTAGAAGAAGCTACTATATTCATTAGAAATAACAACATAGTGTCTATCCCAGAAGAAATGGAATGGATGAGCCCTACTCTTTACAGAATAAATGGAACAAATCATTGGACTGATGCTAGAAAGAAGAAACAAAAAACTGATTCCAAGATAGCTGTCCCAAAAAAAAACCTCTTACAGCTACATCTCTCAAAGTATCAACTGATATGGTACATCACTTGTCATCTCTTTTTATTTATAAAAAAGGAGGGTTTCTTAAACAACTTAGAAACAGTAATGATTTATTCAGAATGTTCAAAGAGTCGAATAATTCTTCAAAAAGAAAGGTAGGTCAAGATGGGTTACTATTTACATTATATATGACTAAACAAAGCAAAATATAATATAAACATAGATGTTTCTATTCCCTTACTTGAACTCAATGAATACTTATCTTGTTCATTTTTCATTGTTTTTACTTATAATAATTTAAGTAATTAATTAACTAATTCAACAAGGTACCATTCATCAGAGTTAAGACTCAAATGTAACAAATTAACATCATATATAATAGTAACAGTAGAGTGTTCTGAAAAAATAAAATGCTGTCATGGAGACTAATGCCTTCTTCAGTTAAAGTATGATTTAGAAATGTCATGTATATCCTGGTTAAATAATAGTAGGAAGCTCTTAGTACAAATGCCATCATTATTCTGTCTAAATATAGTTAATAATTATGGCAAGTATCACAGCTACAAGTGCTAGTTTATCAATCCTGATATGGTGTGCGTGGATGCAGCTGTGTCTGGCAGCTAGTACAAATGTCATTATTATTCTGTCTAAACATAGTTAATATCAATTATGGTAGGTATCATAGCTTCAAGTGCTGCTTGATTAAGCCTGACATGGTGTGTGTGGATGCAGCTGTGTCTGGCAGCTGTTGTATGTTGCCGTTTTCATCTCCGGGAAGCTATGGGTTGCAGCTTGTGATCGAGGTTTACTGATGCTTGTGTATTAGGAAGAGATATTTGGTGTTTTAGCCTGGATCAGGGGAAGGGGGTGGATAAAACTGTGATTTGGGATATTTTGGCAGAGAATAGTTTGTTTATACATCTGCTGAGTGAGAGGTGGGAAGGCTGGAAGAATATGTTATCTCATGTTGTGGCAGCTTGTTGGGAGGTTTTTTTTTTTTTTTTTTTTTTTTGATCTGTTTGCTCTCCGTTTTTTTCCTGGCTGCTACCTTGCTGAAAAGGAGGGAATTTAGGATTGAAGTTGCAGTGAAGTGAAGCTTTGCTTCAGGTGCATCTCGAGCCTCTGGTATGCAATACACAGACACACTAACAGAAACAGATGCTCCCAGGTTGCTATGGTAATGGAGAGAGAGAGAGTGACAATGATGCTTAACAGCTCTGAGGAGCCTCTGAGATGATTCTCGGCAAGTTTTATGTTTTAAAAAAATATATATATAATAAAAGGGCTGTTTTAAACTACATGTACACATATTGATGGTCTCCCAACACTTTGTTTAACTCATTAAGTTGATTCTTGATAAAAATAAGAGCACTTGGTCTTGTGCAGTACCCTTTGCAGTGGTCTGGGAGGTGAGCTTGCTCAGATGTGTTGGGCATATGGGGATAGCTGATTCTAGGGGTGTTTGGGGTTGGTGGGAAGTGCTAGAGAGTCATCAGATTTCCTTTGTGGAAATATCTGTGGGAATTGAAGATGTATTGAGTGGTTCACTGGCAGAGTGGCCACTGCATGGAACAGGCTGGTAAAATGGAACAGGACAAATATTGGTTTGGATATTTTAAGAACAGCCTGGAAACACACCACATGAACTAGTGAATGGTATTCTGGCAAAACTGGATGGGCATTGTTGCGCGTGGTTGAAGTACTGATATGTGTATACGTAAGGATGGAAATATACTTATAACAAATAAACTTGAAGGGTCTCGTAATTTAAAGTCTATGGACTGTATAAACATGCTTGGAAGGAGCTAATAATAAGAATAAGCATTACAGCTTGTGGTCTCTCAAATAACTAAGCAACAGCCAAAAAAAAAAAAAAAACACACAATAGTTATGTAATGTATGATTTTAGTAAACCTAGACATAAAATATATAATAATCATATAAGACGAAGCAGCCTGATGAATTTAGACATACTCGGAGGCTCTAATAAAAAACTTACCAAAACAACAGAGGCTCCCAAAGCAGACATCCAAAAATCCACCACCTCAAAACAAAACACATGCAACACATACTTCAATAAATCAGTGTGTCAATCAATCACAGCCCTTAAGGCCAAACACCATGCCTGATACACTAGTAATAGGTGACTCTATAGTCAGACACACTGATATCCCGCTTACCAGGCTGAACAAGGAGAGGGTGACTGTGAGCTGCCTATCAGGAGCTAGGATCTGCCACATAACACACGCACTCAGGTCACTCCAAAGCAAGTACAAATATGACTCCGTCATTGTCCAGGCTGGCATGAATGACCTGAGACGTACCTCCCTGGACTACATGAAAAGAGACATAGAGGAGCTCTCTGATTATGTAGCCCAGGCTGGTATGACCCTGACCCTGAGCAGCATATTGCCCTCACCAAGAATGATGCCACAATACAAAGGCGAGATGATCAGCTTTAATAATTGGCTCAAGTACTGGTGTCATTCTAAGGGGATCCAATGTCTGTCTGCCTGGGATGACATGTTGGACAAGCCACGCTGCTTCAAGGGGCGGCTTGCACCTGTCACCACTGGGCTTCGGATATTGGCTAAGGCTCTTGCCACCCCATAGTGCCTTTTTAGGCAAGGCTCAAAAGACAAACCCACCTCCTTAGAAAACAAAATGGAAAAAACTAAGGGTAATGCTGCTCAACACCAGAAGTCTAAATGTCAAGATGCAGGCACTCGATGCACTCCTCAGTATGGAGAACATTGACGTCTGTGCAGTAACTGAAACCTGGTTCAAGGCTCCTGAGAGCACCCCAGCGCTACCAGGCTATACCTCGTATCATGCTTTTCGGCCCCAAAACCCAGGCCGAACCACAAAGCGAGTGTCCATATTCATCAAGGACACCCACACCTCCAGGTTAGTAGCAACACATGAAGCATTGGAGACCATACAGGTGCAACTAACCATAGGCAAAACTGCTATACAACTGGTAGCATGTTACAGACCACCCTCCCAATCTCAGGAACCCCACTCAGCCTTCCTGAAGACATTGGAGGATATGAATGTATCACAAAATACCATCATACTGGGAGACTTCAACTACCCTAACATAGATTGGGTACATTATTCTAGCCCTAACACCCTAGCCCAAAGGTTCCTGGAATTCATAAATTCAAATGCACTAGAACAACTAGTCACCTCTCCCACTAGGGGAGATAATATACTAGACCTGATCATCACAAACATGGGGACAAAATGTTCCACACCGGTGGTATACCCCTCACTAGTGAGATCTGACCACAAACTAATCACCCTGGATATACATATCCCACCTCCACCCCCAGCACAAAAGACCACAGTGAAAAACTCCTCAAAAGCAGACTTCACTCTTCTTAAGACTGAGATGGTATCCTTTAAGCCCACTGGGCCAGTGGATACCACATCCCACAATGCTGAATCCTTCACAAATGCTTTCTATGGACATCTCCAAGAATGCATGGATCATGCAATCCCAAATAAATCCAAGTCCCTCTCCACCAAAGGCAAGCGTCCTGTCTGGTGAACCTCAGCCATTAACAAATTGTATAACAAAAGAAGGAAGCTACTGCACGACAGAGCAAAATCCCATAAAGGGAAGACATCTCTGATCAACACTAGCAGAAAACTACGTTCTCTCATAAAAACATCCAAGGCCAACTTTGAGAGAAAAATCGCTAAGGACACTAAAGATAACCACAAAGCCTTCTTCAGCTATGTTAGAAACCTGGGCGGAAACCCTCAGATATGCTCAGAGTTAGTTCACAACAGCAAAAAATACACTGAACCCACAGATATTGCCAACATTCTGGCTGACAGGTTCAGTGCAAATTTCTCCCCTCCCTCACCCCCAAAAGAAGAAATACTTATCCCAGCTGAATGTAATCTCCCTGTCATCTCAGATGTCCAAGTGAGAGCTGCCCTCAGCAAAGCTAAAAACACAGCATCAATGGGACCTGACGGTATCCAGGGTTGCGTGCTACGTGAACTCCAAGAGGAGCTAAACCTGCACATAAAAATGCTATTTAACCTTAGCCTTACTACAGGATATGTACCTGAACACTGGCGTACAGCAACAGTGGTCCCACTCCACAAAGGGGGTACCTCTACAGACCCTGGGAACTACCGCCCCATAAGCTTAACCAGCCTGGTCTGCAAAGCTATGGAAAGAATTATTATGGAACTCATAAACAGAGACATTGGGGACCTACAGACACTTGACCCCACCCAGTTCGGCTTTGTAAAGGGCAGATCCTGCCTTTTGAACCTGGTTGACTTTTTTGAAACAGTCACTAGAGCCATTGATGAGGGCAAAGCAGTCCATACAGCCTACCTGGACTTGGCTAAGGCCTTCGACACAATACCCCACTCAGGCATCATAGATAAGCTCAACAGCTTAAACGTAAACCCTTATGTCACTAGATGGGTTGCAAACTGGCTAAAGGACAGAACCCATAAAGTTAAAATCGCTGGAGCAATGTCAGACTCAAAGCCAGTCACAAGTGGTGTCCCACAGGGATCTGTCCTGGGACCCCTCTTGTTCGGCATTTATTTCTCAGATGTTAAAGCAAACATGGGAGGGTTGTGGCTGACAAAGTTTGTAGATGACTGCAAACTAGGCACCATAGTCGATACACCAGCGGACACATACATCCTACAAAAAGGCCTCACAGAAACGGACAACTAGTGCCGGAGTCATGGCCTTAAACTAAATGCCAAAAAATGTATAGTCATCCCCTTTGGGAAAAACAAAGTACCCACAAATGATCACATAGACAGCAACCCACTGAGTATGGAAAAAGTAATCAGAGACCTAGGGACCCAAGTCGACAGCAACCTCTCATTTGACACCCACATTGCCAAAGTGGTTAGAAAAACATTCTACCTTGCACACCTTATCATGAAGGGATTCACATCCAGATCCAAGGATGTCATTGTACCCCTATACTCCTCCCTCATCAGACCCATGATTGAGTACAATGCCCCATTTGGTATGCACCTCACCCAGCATTTGCAACAGCTGGAGAGACCACAAAAGTACCTCACCAAGAGGATCAAGGGTCTCCAACATATGTCTTATTCTGCCAGACTAAAGAAACTCCAGCTCTATTCAGTAGCATACCGCCTGCTCAGAGGTGATCTCTGCCTGACGTACAAGGCCATGTCCAATCAGGAACTGATGGACATGCTCCACCTCAAAAAATCCAAATCCATCAGAACCACGAGAGCTAAAGACTTAAACCTCGGCACAAGTATGAATAGGACATGCTGGAGGGATAGATTCATAACCCAGAGGCTTCCTATGCTCTGGAACAAGATCCCAGTTCATGTTAGGCAGAGCCCCTCACTGACTCTCTTCAAGAGAATTCTTGATGAGTGGATGGGAGATCGTACGTTTACCCCAGGGGTCACATCTGTGTCACTACTAGACAGGGGCACAGTAAACTAATTCTATTATATAAGGGGACCTTCACTGTGTCACTACTAGACAGAGGCACAGTATTCTAAATCTATTCTGTGCATTTTTGTACCATTTCATGGGGTGGCGAAAGCCACATCACTATGGCTAGGCTTACAAATGCCCCAGGGCAGATAGCTTAGTACTAAACTATGAAACTATGAAACTATAATAACATGGGCTTGTGTATTATAACACTACTATTTAACTTGTCATAAATTACATACACTGCACTGAACATCAAGGGGAAGCATGATGATTTTCTTATATAAGTAAATATGGTCTATATTAGCTGAACGAAACACAGTAAGGGTGAATGTGCTTTGGGCGACACATACATCCTGAAGTACATTAAAGATTAACTGCTAAATGAGCAAAAAACAGAAAAACGAACTGTCATACTTGGCCAAATGCTGTCTGTGAAGTAACTCTGCCAAGCAGCAAAAGCTATCGACTTACTCAGTTAAGAAAGTTATGGAACACATAGTGCAAACATCATACATTGTGCACCAATAAAGGATAGGTGCTGTTAAATGTGCTAAATACTGTTAAAACTGCAAAATATATTTCAATTAATGTGCAATATCCCGCCAATGCAGGAAGTATGTGAATATAAACAAACAACACCCAAGTACCCTACTTCTAACCCTAAGGTGCAGGTTGAATCTATTACTATATATACACTTACCTTAACCCGCACTCTAACCCTAAGGTCAGTAACTATTGCACATTTACGTTAGTGAGTTATATCAGATAAGGGAATGTCCTACTGCCGTTTTACCTTACTAAACATGGTGTGGACAACTATGGCAATTTGATATTTTGAATTTCGCACTCATAGACGGTCAGTGTTCTTGCAGTTTGCTGTTTATGTGTCAGCCTTTCGGAAATCGCGTACGTGAAGTTTCGGCATTCTAATATAGACCCAAGTAAATATGCATGACAAGTCATGTAATTGCTTTAACTTGAATTGTAGTTTTTGTAACCCATCTTGACCATATACAGTGGCGGCTGGTGACTTCAAATCAAAGGGGGGCTGCAGGAGACAGCTGAATGGGTGGGGTCAAGGGGAAGGGGTGTGGCCAACCAGAAAGGGGAGGAGCTATGCTCAAAACTATAAAAACTAACTTTAATTAAATACGCTGCCCTGGGTGGCAAACCATCATTATGAGAATCCAATCAAGACAAAAATAAGAGTAGAAGAATACAAATATTTCAATGCATTGGCTGCATGACAGCTTACTTAATATTTAGATGGAAACAAAAGGTTGTGAGGCATGAAAAAATAAATTACTTTTTAAACACATTACTGGAATGCCAGTCAAAATCAAGTACAAGCAAAACCAGAAGCACTCAACTCAAACCACTTCTCCTTGCACTGCAATTCTAATTATAATTTATATTCAGCTTTATTAAAGTTCCAAGTAACATGCTGAAAGTAGAAATCTTTGTGATGCCCCCACTTGTAAAAATGTTTCTTATCCAAAAAGACCTGCTGCCTGACAACTATCTACTTGTTTCATGGGGAAAACATGTAAGTAAAAAATGAAAAGCAAACAAGAAACAAGCTCAAGATACATTGCTTAAAGGATTACTGTACAGGTTATGGACCACACATGACTGGCATTCTGTTTAGTTTACGGGTAAAGTCTGTAGAGATGACTGGAAGTCTCCAACAAGTGTAATGAGCTTTTTAAAATAATGGAATCCTGTCCTTTAATACCCAAGGCTTATACATTATCTAGTCAAGTATTCTCTGCATGGCAACAACAGAAAGGCTTTCAATGTTGGCAATTCTTTAACAGTATGCTTATTAAAGCTTATTTGCATCTTACGATCTCAGACAAGCTTACATTATAGTCATTAAAGCATTGCTACTTAAACACAGAGCAACAGGCACTTTGAGTAATAAGCATAAATCAACAGTACAAAAATATGACAGAAACCAGACCTTTCTGCAAAATCAAGGACAGATGAAAAGCCACTGTAGTACTTGTGTCTACCTTGGATGGGGGCACACTGCACATTTACACTGCATAACTACTCCTTGCCTTGCTTGGACACATCCAGAGTCAGTACATGGTGGAGTGGGGTGCAACAAGTATGTCACAATTTGAAATGTTTCTGGCTGACTGTGATGGCCCTGACATGTGTCATACCTCTCAACCTCAGAGCAAGAAATCTGGACAAAGCCATACACAGAAGTGGGACAAATGCCCACAAATAAGGACAATTTTTAAATATTGCTCTAATAAACTTAGAAAGATAATAGAATAGGTCTTGCATTAGTATGACTTTTCTGAAGGGTATAAAATCTGAAACTCAAATGTCTGGCATTATTTTCTAACTTCAGTCTTTAGTGATTTGTCACTAATTTGCCAAAAAACACAATTTTATGAAAAATGGACCAAATGTGATGCAAAAATATAAAATAGCCACACAATACAGCTGGGAACCTGTCAAAGAAGGGACACTTTAATATTAGTACTGCTAACTTGAGCAGCTGACAAAATAAAAGCATCTACATGCATTTCAAGTAATCTATAACTTTGATTATTACAGTTATTTCTGAATTGTAAACCCTCCATGTTTTCTTCCAAAATTGCTATTTTGCGGAGGGATTATTAGGGGGAAAAGCAACATTTTAAGCCAAAATCGGAGACAGTTGAGAGGTTGGCTATGCCTAATTCTATAAAGCAATTTATTTGCATGTACCTCTTAACCTGTTAATGCAGTAAATCTGAACAAGGCCAAATGTACTGGGGCAACATATAAACAGTACTAAAAATTGCTTTTGTAGAAATTGAGACAGTTGATAGAATAACAGTTCTTACTTTTGCATGCATTTTTCTGAAGGTTATGAAGTCTGAAACTCAGTGTATCATTATTTAGTGACTTAATTTCTAAATGATTTGCCAGAAAACTACAAATTTTATGAAGAACAAACCAAAAATAAGAAGCAAAAATCTATTCATTCTTTGAAAATCTGGACAGTTGGGAGGTATAGTTCAGCTGGGCCTGTCTGAGTTTGCTGCCCTTCCCCCCCCTGACAAAATCACGGTTGAATGGAGCCTCTGCAGCCATTCCAATGAACCATTACTTGGCTATTTCACTCCATTTACCATAAACACTAATGTGCATACTGCTTTACTTGCATGAGGAGTTGGACTTCATTTGAAAGTTTTATTTTGTATTTTACAGCACAAACACTAAGTCATCTGTTAAACAAAGCAATGCAGTCTCACAATGAAAACTTAGCATTAAAACTTCTCTGCCCTTGAAACTCACATTCATTGAAACAGCATTGAAACCCATTCATTGAAACAGCATTGAAACCCACATTCAAAGAAAATACATTTTGCCAGTGGCAGATAAAGATTAATTTTGGGCTGTTTTCAAATCATAGGCCCCTTGCATATGAAACATACATGTGCTCTTAGATACACCTTCCTCATTGTACTAAATTATATTCCTTGTACAATATATTACAGTTGTTAGAGGGCATTTTAAATTTGTTTTGAACATTTTTCCAGTAAGCAATGAAACAAAATGCATGCACCCATAATGACAAAACTGCCCAGTTCAGAACATTTATCATAAAAGTCTACTCAGACTTCCGCAGTCCACCATTATCAGTAAATATGCACAATTCTACAGTCCACCGTTATCAGTAAATATGCACAATTCTACAGTCCATTATCAGTAAATATGCACAATTCTACAGTCCATTATCAGTAAATATGCACTCTCTCTCTGAAGAAGTAAAAGTCATCTAAATAATTCCACATTAAAGAAATCTGTAACTAATGAAGAGGTTGCTGCTAGCAAACACCTTTATATTTCATGGTTTCATTGAAAAATAAAGTGCCTGTTGCCCCTCAGGAATAAATTGGCTATATTACACTAAAAAAATGATAAGCTAGTAATATTGCAAGAGATGGACGACAAACTGATAACGGACTCATAGTTAGTATTTTCACCAAGGAGAACATTCTCAATACAGCAGCATCCACCCCTTGTGGGAGTAGAACCCACAGCTTTCTGCATCAAAGGTAAGTACACAACTTGTTGTGCTATTAACAAGGCAAACCAACTTCACTTAAGCAGCACTAAACTTCTGTTCCCCTGCAGCTCTCAGCTCCTTGTAAAATCTACTCAATACTCAACTTCGCAGCACAAGAAAACTGGAAAAAGCCAAAATGTATTGGGGGGGGGGTCAAAAGCCCAAAAACCAGGGACACAAACATTGCTTGTATAATCTTGGAAAGTTGCTAGAACCATACATTTTACTGCCAAGCTCCCTGTGCAAAACAGAGCAACATACCACTACGCCAAATCAGCTGCTTTGTAAAAGAGGAAGACTGAAACTTAAATGGCTATCATTTAGTGAATTTAGTTCTCACCATAGCTGTCAACCTCTTAGTACAAAACACCTGGACAAACCCAGTAATGAGGGAATACAGCCCTCAAACATTCAGTGAATTCAGTTCTTGCCATAGCTGTCAACCTTAGCACAAAAAACCTGGACGAAGCCAATAATGAGGGAATACAGTCCCAAAAATAGGGACACATTTCAAATATTCATCTTATAAACTTAGAAAATTGCTGGAATAAAAGGTTGTGTTACGGTTGTGTTACTGTGTATTTTTTGAAGAACATGAAGTCTGAAATTCAAATGCCTGTCAATTTTGCTGCTGACAGAATAAAAATTTTCAGCAGAGACCCAGGGAAAAATACTGCAGACACATCTTTGTAAAATGACAGGGCACCAGAGCAAATCCACACAAACACAGGGAGGAGATGCAGACTCCACACAGAAGGCACCCCAGCCAAGAATCAAACCAGAAAACCTATAGCTGTGAGGCAACAATACTACCACTGCACCATCAAACATGCAAGGACTTAAACATTCAGATTCCTGAAGTCTGAAATTCAAATGCCTGTCAATTTTATTTAACATTTGTTAATCATGACAGTCTGACTTGGAACAAAAAAACAGTTTTCGGCAGAGGCCCAGGAAGAAATAATGCAGACATGTTTTTGTAACATGGGAGGACACAAAAGCAAACCCACACAAACACAGGGAGAAGATAAAGACCCCACAAAGAAGGCACCCCAGCCAAGAGGCAAACCTGAGAACCTGCAGCTGTGAGGCAACAATGCTACAACTGCCCCATCAAATATCAAGCATTGCAACATTTACAAACCACAGATATTATGAGGAACAGATCAGATCAAACATGAGGCAAAAATCTGCAGTTTTTTTTCCATAAATGGTGGTGGGTAGGGAATTAAGGTCTTTAACACCTGCATACAAGGTACAGGGTTCAAGCCTGAGGTATTCCCTCACACACAAACACCTGTAGTAACAAACCTCAAAAACTAAATATACTGCACTGGGTGCCAAACAGTTGTCATGAGAGTCCAATCAAGACAAAATGAAGTGTAGAAGAATAAAAATATTTCAATGCATTGGCTGCATGACAGCTTAATATCCAGATGGAAACAAAAAAGGTTGTGAGGCATGAAAAAATAAATTACTTTTTTTAAAATACATTAATGGATTGCCAGTCAAAATCAAGTATAAGAAAAACAAGCAGCACTCAACTCAAACCACTTCTTGCACTGCAGTTCTAATAATTTATATTCAGCTTTATTAAAGCAACAAGTAACATGCTGAAAGTAGAAATCTCTGATGCCCCCACTTGTAAAAATGTTTCTTATCCAAAAAAAGACATGCTGCCTGACATCTACTTGTTTCATGGGGAAAACATGATCAAAGTAAAAAATGAAAAGCAAACAAGAAATAAGCTCAAGATACATTGCTTAAAAGGATTACTGTACAGGTTATAGACCACTTGATTGGCATTAGGTTTATGGTTAAAGCCTGCAGAGATGACTGTCTGTAAGTCTCCAAGTGTAATGAGACTCTTAAAATAATGTAATTCTGTCCTTTATTACAAATACTGGCATATGCATTTCAATACCCAAGGCTTATACATTATCTAGTTAAGTATTCTCTACATGGCAACAGAAAGGCTTTCAATGTTGGCAATTCTTTAACAGTATGCTTATTAAAGCTTACTTGCATCTTGCAATCTCAGCCAAGCTTACCTGATGGTCATTAAAGTATTGCTACTTAAACACAGAACAACAGGCACTTTGAGTAATAAGCATAAATCAACAGTACAAAAAATATGACAGAAACCAGACCATTCTGCAAAAATCAAGGACAGATGAAAAGCCACTCTAGCACTTGTGTCTACCTTGGATGGGTGGGATTATCTGCACATTTACACTGCATAACTACTCCTTGCCTTGCTTCGACACATCCAGAGTCACTACATGGGGGAGTGGGGTGTAACAAGTATATCACAGTTTGAAATGTCTCTGGCTGACTTGTGATGGCCCTGACACATTTGTCATACCTCTCAACCTCAGAGCAGGAAATCTGGACAAAGCCATACAAAGAAATGGGACAAAGGCCCAAAAATAAGGACAATTTTTAAAATATCGCTCTTATAACCTTAGAAAGCTAATAGAGGTCTTGCATTAGTATGAATTTTCTGAACGGTATGAAATCTGAAACTCAAATGTCTGTCATTATTTTCTAACTTCAGTCTTTAATTATTTGTCACTAATTTGCCAAAAAAACACAGTTTTATGAAAAATGGACCAACAAATGTGATGTAAAAATATAAAATAGCAACACAATACAGCTGGGAACCTGCCAAAGAAGGGACACTTTAATATTAGTACTGCTAACTTGAGCAGCTGACAAAAATAAAATAATCTACATGCATTTCTGAAATAAAAGTAATCTGATTATTACAGTTATTTCTTAATTATAAACCCTCCATGTTTTCTTCCAAAATTGCTATTTTGCGGAGGGATCATTAGGGGAAGAGCAACATTTTGAGTCAAAATCAGGGACAGTTCAGAGGTTTGGCTATGCCTAATTCTATAAAGCAATTTATTTGCATGTACCTCTCAACCTGTTAATGCAATAAATCTGGACAAGGCCAGATATATTGGGGAAACATATAAACAGTACTAAAATTGCTCTTGTATAAACTTGGACATAAATCTGGACAAGGCCAAATATATTGGGGGGAACATATAAACAGTACTAAAAAATGCTCTTCTATAAACTGGGACAGTTGATAGAACAGGTCTTACTTTAGCATGGATTTTCTGAAGGTTATGAAGTCTGAAACTAGGTGTGTCATTATTTAATGACTTAATTCCTAAATGATTTGCCAGAAAACCACAAATTTTTATGAGAAACAAATCAAAAATAAGAAGCAAAAAATCTATTCATTCTTTGAAAATCTGGACAGTTGGGAGGTATGGTTCAGCTGGGGCTGTCTGTTTGCCGCCCTTCCCCCTCACAAAACCCTGGTCGAATGGAGCCTCCCTGCAGCCATTCCAATGATCCATTACTTTGCTATTTCACTCCATTTACCATAAACACTAATGTGCATACTGATTTACTTCTATGATGATTTGAACTTCATTTGAATTTTTGCATTTTACAGCACAAACACTAAGACATCTGCTAAACAAACTTGGCATTAAACCTTCTCTGCCCTTGAAACTCACATTCACTGAAACAACATTAAAATCCACATTCAAAGAAAATACATTTTACTCGTGGCAGATAAAAATTAATTCTGGGCTGTTTTCAAATCATAGGCCCCTTGCATATGAAACACATGTGTTCTTTGATACACCTTCCTATTGCTTTGAACATTTTTCCAGTAAACAATGAAACAAAACTGTCCACTTCAGAACATTTCCATCATAAAAGTCTACTCAAACTTCTACAGTCCACTATTATCAGTAAATATGCACAATTCTACAGTCCACCATTATCAGTAAATATGCACAATCTCTGAAGTAGTAAAAAAGTCATCTAAATAATTCCACGTTAAATAAATCTGTAATGAAGAGGTTGGTGCTAGCAATCACCTTTATATTTCATGGTTTCATCGAACAATAAAATGTCTGATGCCCCTGTGGAATAAATTGCCTAAATTACATTAAAAATAAGCTAGTAATATTGCAATAGGAAATGGATGGCAAACTGATAACAGGCTCATAATTAGTATCTTAACTTTCAGTATGGCAGCATTCACCCCTTATGGGAGTAGAACCAACAACCTTCTGCATCAAAAGCAAGCACACAGCCTGGTGTGCTATTAGCACTAAACTTCTCTTCCCCTGCAGCTCTCAGCTCCTTGTAAAATCTACTCAATACTCAACTGCATCTCAACTTCGCAGCACAAGAAGTCTGGAAAAAGCCAAATTTATTGGGGTGGGTCAAAGGGCAAAAACCAGGGACACATTAAACATTGCTTGTATAATCTTGGAAAGCTGCTAGAATAAAATGCTGTGTTACCACGGTACCACCATACATTTTACTGCCAAAGTCCCTGTGCAAAAAGAGTCAGAACATACCACTATGCCAAATCACCTGCTTTGTGAAAGAAAAATGCTGTGTTACCACCGTACATTTTACAGACAAGGTCCCTGTGCAAAACAGTCAAGAGCAACATACCACTATGCCAAATCAGCTGTTTTGTGAACGAGAGGAAGACTGAAACTTAAATGGCTATCATTTAATGAATTCAGTTCTCACCATAGCTGTCAACCTCTTAGCACAAAACACCTGGACAAACCCAGTAATGAGGGAATGCAGCCCTCAAACATTCAGTGAATTCAGTTCTTGCCATAGCTGTCAACCTTAGCACAAAAAACCTGGACAAAGCCACTAACAGGGTATTACAGTCCCAAAAATAAAGAAACATTTCAAATAGTCACCTTATAAACTTAAAAAATTGCTATAATAAAAGGTTGTGTTACTATATATTTATTGCTAGAATAAAAAGTTGTTTTACTATGTATTTTCTGAAGACTATGAAGTCTGAAATTCAAATGCCTGTCAATTTTACTTGTGATGGAACAAAAACAATTTTCAGCAGAGGCCCAAGGAGAAATACTGTAGACACGTCTTTGTAAAATGGCAGGACACCAGAGCAAATCCACACAAACACAGAGATAAGAAGCAGACTCAACAAAGAAGGCACCCCAGCCAAGAATCAAACCACAAATCCTATAGCTGTGACTCTGAGGCAACAATACTGCCACTGCACCATCAAATATGTAAGAAATTAAACATTCAGAAACCTGAAGTCTGAAATTCAAATGCCTGTCAATTTTATTTAACATTTGTTAATCAGGACAGTCTGACTTGGAACAAAAAAAAAATTTTCAGCAGAGGCCCAGGAAAAAAATAATGCAGACATGTCTTTGTAACATGGGAGGACACAAACGCAAACCCACACAAACACAGAAAGAAGATACAGACCCCACAAAGAAGGAACCCCAGCCAAGAATCAAACCTGAGAACCTGCAGCTGTGAGGCAACAATGCTACCAGTGCACCATCAAATAAAAGCAAACCCCACACAAACACAGGGAGAAGATACAGACCCCACAAAGAAGGAACCCCAGCCAAGACTCAAACCTGAGAACCTGCAGCTGTGAGGCAACAATGCTACTACTTCACCATCAAATATCAAGCATTGCAACAATTTACAAACCACAGATATTATGAGGAACAGATCAGATAAAATATGAGGCAAAAATCCGCAATTTTTTTACAAATGGTGGTGGGTAGGGAACTCAAGTCTTTAACACCTGCATACAGGGGTTCAAGCCTGAGGTATTCCCTACCACACCACCATGAGCACCTGGGGCATTTTCACACACACACACACACACACACACACACACACACACACACACACACACACACACACACACACACACACACACACACACACACACACACACACACACACCTGTTGTCCATACTAACTCAAAAGTACCATATATTCAACACTTAACCAGTTTCACAAGCACCATATTCAACACTTACCTGTCCTCCAACGTTAGATCCAAACCCCTTCCCGCGCAATACCCGCGAGAGTAGATTGCATCCAAACTCTTTCCCGACGAGACTACAGCTCCCATTCCTTGCAGTCCGACCGCGCTGTATAATCCCAGCGTGTCAGTGCACAGACATCTCCTTGCATTTCCCTATCAGTCCTGCCGGACTGCCGTGAGCATGCGCATACAGTAGATCAGTAGTCTGGTCTACTGCGCATGCGCGTAGTCCGCGAAATTTAAAACTTTTTTTTTTTATTTTTTTGAGTCCTTTTTGGTTTGAGGGGGCTGCAGTCCAGCAGTCCGATAGCACGGGCCGCCCCTGACCATATATATAATACTTAAGCAGTTACCAAGGTAACTAATGTTTTATACATGACATCAAACTGACAAAGTTGTTCAAGAGAAACAATAGAAGCCTGAACTTGAAATGCCACAGAATGTAACAATCATATTCTGACCAAATAGCATTAAACTGACAATAGACACTCAGTTTAATAACATGGGCTTGTATTTAATAACACTACTGTTTTAACTTGTCATAAATGACATACACTATATTGAACATTAACGGGAAGCATGATGATTTTCTCATATAAGTAAATGTGCATAACAAGTCATATAATTCCTTTAACTTGAATTGTGGTTTTGTAACCCATCTTGACCATACATAATACTTAAGCTGTTACCAAGGTAACTAATGTTTTATACATGACATTAACCTGACAAAGTTGTTCAAGGGAAACAATAGAAGCCTGAACTAGGAATGTCACAGAATATAACAATCACATTCTAAACAAATAGTATTAAATTGACAATAGTCACTCAGTTTAACCTTTACTAATTTTACAAAATAGAATGTTGCCATTTAAATCTAAAAAATTCAATATATGCCATAAAATGGCAACTTATGAATATTGAAAGGGAACTTGTAGTCATTAATCACAATAAGTGAATCTGTTGTGTTTAACCTATAATTTCACTCATTTTATAATAAGAAATGATAGATATGAAATCCTTATATGTAGGAAATAGGGGA
The DNA here is from genome assembly GCF_019279795.1 of Protopterus annectens. Taxonomy (NCBI): domain Eukaryota; kingdom Metazoa; phylum Chordata; order Ceratodontiformes; family Protopteridae; genus Protopterus; species Protopterus annectens. The sequence goes on along the minus strand of NC_056730.1, from coordinate 895,351,441 downwards.
GAAGAGGGATGCACTGATAATTAAAATGCACTAACTTTCATCAATGTTCACGTAAAACAAACTTGATGCTTTAAGTAAGTTAACAACAAAGTGATTACTTAAATGCTGGCAAACGATGAAATATAACTTCTGATATATCCAGTAAAATACATTGTATTATAAACATTAGGTATAAATATTATTACCATCTATTGTATCAAAAATTTTAAACAAGTGAGTAGAATCATTTCAGCTTGTAAATACTTTCAAATTTAAAGAAGATAAATCTTTTTTTGTTTTCCCATCAAGATCACAGATTCGGTACCCAAACTAGAATAGATAAAATATTTGCTGCCCATAACTTACACTGTAAAATCATTAATTTCTCAATCACTCCCTGCCCCTTTTCAGACCACAATTCATTGATACTAAAACTTCAAAATGGATACAAACCATTACTCTTTAACTCCAGAATTCCAACATTTATAACTAAAATTAAAGAGTTGAAAACCTGGTTATTATCTGAATTACAGTCCTTCTTAGATATTAATTACACCACAGAGATAAATAAAATAATGATATTGGACTCATTAAAAGCTTACATATACGGTAAAACCCTAACTTGGTATAAAAAATCAGAGAATGGGATTCTGAATTATTAGATCTACAATCCAAACTTTTGTCAATAAAAACAGAAAAAATTAAAATAATTTGGAGATAAAAAAGAAAGTATAATTATTAAACAATAAATACAATAAAATTCTAACACATAAAACTAGTTTAACTTTAGAAAAAAACTAAAAATTAATACATTGGCCACTTCTCCCAAATATCTACATAATTTATCCATAAGAATCAAAATACAATCAAAAGCTAATAACATTAAAAATATCTTCCATGAAAAGAAAGGGAAAAATGTATTAGATATAGATGACATTCTTGATGCCTATAGAAATCACTATATGGAACATTTCCAAAAAGAAAATAGACATATAAATCAATTAAATCTAGATGAAAAATGTTCTAATATTAAAAAAAAAAACAGAAAAATTAAAACTAGATCTGCAAGCACCCATATCCTACAAAGAAATTACAGATACAATAAAAGAGGGTAAAAACAATAAAGCTCCAGGTATAGATGACATAATTATGGAAATATATAAACTTTTTCCTTCAAAGATACTATCCCTCTTCCATAAAACTATATTAGAAATTCAGTCACAAGCTTTAATACCATCTTGGAGATATTCCTTAATCACACCAATCCTAAAGGAAAACAAATCCCCAAACCTCTGTACCTCATATAGACCTATATCATTATTAAATAATGACTATAAGATATTTATGACAATATTAACTAACAGAATGAATATAACACTATCCAAAACAATAAATAATAATCAAACTGGATTTATATATCATAGACACACACATGACAATATTAAAAGGATCATTTCTCTTATAGATTATGTTAATAATGAAAATAAAGAAACACTCATAAGAGGCTTAGATATAGAGAAAGCCTTTGATTCCCTAAATTGGGACTATTTACTCAAAATCCTAACACTATTTGAATTTCCTGCATCCTTTGTACATCTCCTAAAGAATATATATACAAATAATTTAGCGTATGTCAAGTTAGGTCCTTTTACCTCTGAATCTATACATGTGACAAAAGGCACTAAACAAGGATCTCCAATGTCACCTATTCTATTTGCTCTGGCTATTGAAATAGTGGCAGATTCAATTTGTAACAATATAAAAATCAAAGGGATAGATGTTTATGAACAATACGATTCTAAAGTAATGCTATTTGCTGATGACATATTACTAACATTATGTAATACAAAAGAGACATTAGAATAATTAGATATATTAATTGACAAATTTCACATGACTTCAGGACTCCATTTCAATAAATCAAAATCAAAATTTTTATTTTTAAATAAAAAAGAACTGCAGACTAAGGGGATCACATCATAGGGAAACAAGAATCTACCTTAAAATATCTAGGAATTAAGTTATGCAAGGATAATTATGAATTACTCTCAAAAAACTACAATAATATCATCAGTACAATTAAAATCTCTGTGGGAAAATGGAACAAAATAATATTAACATTTGAAGATCAACTACAGTTAATAAAAATGGTTTTACTGCCCAAAATCCTATATATAGCCTTGGCAATACAACTGTTACCAGAAAGGAATATACTTAAAGAAATAAATTCATGCCTAATAAAATTTTTATGGTTTCCCAAAAGAATCAGAGTAGCTTTAATACATCATATCAGACCATGGAAACAGGGAGGATTAAACTTTCCTGATACAGAAACATATATAAAAGCATCAATATCTAAAACAATCTCAGATTGGATAAGTCCAAATCACTCTGCAAATTGGAAAGAATTACTAACTCTAATATCAATAAATGAATTTGATTTACAAAAAAATGTCAAATAGATAAAAACAATTTGCCATGGCACATATGTAATAGTATGCAATATAACACAACAAAACCCACTAAAACTTGCATGATTAATTATTACATTGACTAATTTAGGAAAATTATTAATGCAAATATAGATTTTAAAATCTGGTTTGATCTTTTAACACTATTTATAGTCACAAATAATTTTCCACATAAAATATATAGAGAAATTATTAATTCCTGGGAACAGAAAGGATTTGCTTGTTGGCTCCACTGTATCAAAGAACTAAAAGTTTTAGATATGCAAGTAATAAAAACAACATACAAAATTCCACAACAGGACTGGCTAACTTTACAGAGTATTCTGTCATATTTACAAAATTTAAGAAGAATAATTAACAATTCTTCATTTAAAGAAATACCTAAATTTACAAAATACATATATGAAATCATATATAATGACTTTAACATGGGAAACAGTATTTCAAAATTTTACAAAATATTTATAAACTATAAACCAACACCCTAAACCTCGTATTGGAAATATATGACAAAAGGACGCTGAATACAGTTAACTGAAGATATTAAAAAATATCTTATTATCAATAAAATATACATCTTTTATACAATACTGGAACGTTTTTAATTGGAAATGCTTGCACAGAGCATGTTTAACCCCAGATAGAATCAGTAAAATTAGTTCTTACATAAAAGGAATATGTTGGAGATGTGAGCAAGTACACAATGCAGATTGGAACCACATTTTCTTTGATTGTGTTAAAATTAAGCCATTTTGGAATGGTATTAATAACTTTCTACAAGCTTTATTTAATGAATCATTTTATTTAACTAAAGCTCTTGTATTATCAAATGTGAACGAATGTCCTCATGTGAATAGGTCAAACATGCATATAGTATGGACTATACCTGCAATTTCAAGGAAGTGTATAACAAGAAGATGGAATACAATCACAATACCAACGTTGGAAGACTTCTACAGCCTACTGAAGACCACAGCATTATTGGAAATTAAAATTAAAATTAAAGAACTAAGAATTTATCCAAAGCCATTTATCAACAACCTTTGGGGAAAAGTCTTATTGTTGATTGACACTATGCAATACAATACAATCACAGCTGTGATGGCTTAGTGGTTAACTGCTGTGACTATAGTGTACAGGGTCCTGGGTTCAAGACCTGCAAGGGCTGTTTATTTTCTGGGGATCACTCTAGTAGCTCTACTTGACAGGGGCACTAGGAACTAAGGTTGGGTGGCACGATGCCAGGGTAATCCTATGGGCTAGGTTTATAAAGGCTCCAGTACCATTAGCCTAGTACACACCTATAAACCTATGAATTGATCAGACACTCTGATAATGGATTGGACATACTTATAAAGTAATTGTATACATTAAGATCTGTTATAGTGTCAGGCTAATGTAAATAGGTACATAGTTACTTAAGATGTTATGTATGAATACTATGGAAGTCATTCAAATGTATTTGAAAAATAAAAAAAAAATTAGAGAAAAAGAAAATCTATCCAGATACATATGCAGGACCAGATAACTTGAACATTCACTTTTTAAGCAAAGCAATGTGCCTATTTCAGTGCAGGTCAAGAGAGTTTTATCCCAGAATTCTGGTGATGAGTCATTGCCATGCCAGTTTCTAAAGTAGGGCACAGTGGTGATGTTAATAACTTCAGGCCAGTTAGCCTATATCATAATATAAGGAAATGCTTTGAAAGAGTCCTTTTGTCTTAAATGGCCATTGATATCACTGCAAAGTTTGCAATTTATCAACACAGATTTAGCTGTGAATGGTTGTGTATTCCAAATATTTTTTTAATGTTTATAATAATGTCTCTGAAAGTTTAGATAATTGTATACCAGGTGATGTTAAGTAGTTAACTCTTTACAAAAAATGTGTTGTATACCAGGTGATTTTATATATGTAGTTCTCTCCAAAGCTATTGATTCTATTCCACATCAGCTAATATTACACACTTTGAATAACATGGGTACTGACTGCTACATGTGTAACTTGATTAGTCTAGCTTAAGAAGATAAGGCATAGTTTGAGGACTGGCAGTGCCTACTCAATTCCCAAAACACCATTTTGGGTGTAATATTGTGTCAGTTTCTTTACAATGCTTGTGTGTCTACTCTTCCCTGTTTCCCAGTGTTTGGTCCATAAAGTTCACTGATGACTTTAAGATAGGGCCAATGGTTACCAACTTATCTGATGAATTGAATTTGCAGCATTATGTGAACTCATTGTATATTTGGGCAACATCAAATAATATAACCTTTAATACTCAGAAAAGTAATATTATTCACTTGAAATATTAAACATATACTATCCCTACTCTATCACCACCCATTTTTTATAGACCAAATCTTTACTAATTGCCACATTTTCATTTTTACATATTGAGCAATATCTGTGCAATGATGGCTGATAACCATTTTATAGCCTCATTTCAGATATTCAGTGCTTACATTTAACTTTCAAAGATTTACAATTGTTAAGCGTATAGATCCATGTATGAAAAATAACTATTCTATCTAGTATTACTGTCAAGTTTGATTTAACATTGCTTATCAGCAACATTTTGTCATACACTGAATACGTAAAGAATCTTGGAATATTGGTGGATAAACCTTTTGCTTTGAGATCAATGGAAATGACATCATTAGATGGAATTATTTGGCCATCAAGGATATATTGCACTCTATTACTTCTCAGTACCTGAATGTTTTGCTTACATAGTTTAATACTTTTGCTAGACAAGTTATGCAAAAATACTTATATTTTACAATATACAGTATTAAAGACATCAGAAAACTAAAGGGGTGCAAACAGTTTTTCACAAAAAGAATAACTAGTATTAAAATGAATTACACAGCTGGTATAATGGTTATGGATTTTGCCTGCCATGCACAAGGTAAAAGGTTCAGTCTTGACCTCTGACCAGTTCCTGTACGGAGTTTGCATGTTCTTCATGTGTCTCTGTGGGGTTCCTCCCACCCCCCCCCCCAAACAAAAGAAAAAAAACCATGATGTTTCCACCTCAAAGTAAACCAAGAATGGAGCTTTGGGCAGTAGCACAGACTCTAGATGGTGTCTATCAGGAGAAGAGTTGTATAGACCAACCACTTTGGATATCAGCTGTGATGTACAGTTGCCTCTAGAAAGGAGGACATAGATCACAGGCTGAGTGCTATGGCAGGGCCACTCACCAGTGTAAAAACTGTCTGTCTCTAGGTAATTTGGTTGCCTTGACTAATACCACCAAAAATGGGCATGGGTATTTGCCAGTGATAAGTGGGTTGAGGACCCAACCTACCCCAGTGACCCTTGCCAACAGTGGGAGGAGTCTATGTACCTAGCAGCCCTTGGTCAATAAGCTACTTTTCAGTCAGTGTCAGTTGCCCAGTTTGACTTACTTGGGATAGCTCTATTGAGAAAAAGCTGGACATAAAACTAATCAACCTGTTAAACATAAACTAAGGATTCTCACTCGATATAGTTTCACTGTCAGGATGTAGCTTGTAAGTGAATGATATGGTGGAAAGGAGGAGGCTGGAGATCGTATGTGTCCATAAGGCAAGATGGAAGGGCAATGCAGCAAAGCAAACTGGCTTGGGATCCAGATTTTAATACTCAGGAAGCGGACAGAGTAGAAATTATGTGGGAAATGTGGTGAGGGAGATGCTTTAGAAGAAAGTGAATGATGTCATTGCAATTAAAGACAAACTCATGGCAATCAGATTCCAGTGTATGGATAGGGCAACATAAATAATCTAAGCCTATGCCCCACAGTTGGGTTGTGAAAACAGGGAAAGAATACATTCAGGCAGCAGTTGCAGGACCTACTAGATAAAGCAGGACAACAAGAGTCGGTGCTGATAATGGGGCCTTGAATTTATTTATTAAGACAGACAAAACAGGCTCTGAGGAATGCCTGGGTCCTCATGGGTGGGATAACAGGAACAAAGTAGGAGTGGTCCTTCTAGAATTCTGTCTGGCAAATAGCTTGATATTGGCCAATGGAAGAGAGACAGTCACAAGTTCACATGTAAGAGTGGTTAACATGCAGTAAACGTAGACTTCCTCCTAGTAAGGAAAGGGAATTGCAGTAGAATCAGAGATTTCAGTCATCACCAGTGAAGCAGTCTGCCCACAACATAAACCACACACATTACCACAATCAGCTCAAGCAGTGATCAGAGAAGGCTCTAAGAGCAACAGAGACTAAACTGAAGAACTAGAAGTTAAATGGAGAGAAAGCACAATAGTTCAAAAAATTACTCAGGGCTCTAGTCCCTCTGGAAGAAGAAGACATAAGTGGAGTTGAAAAAGAATGGCAGAACCTCAAAACAGCATGTGTGAGGACTATAGAACAGATATGGGGTACATAAGGGAAGCTGGTGGCATACCTCTCTACTGCTGAAATTTTCACAGAATGTCCAGATTTGTGCCTCATATTTTTAGTCTGTTTCTCACAAAATTGGGGTTTTCTAGTAAATCACTGGCAAATCATTGAGGACTTAAGTCAGAAAATAATGACAGAGATTTGGGTTTCAAACTTCATATCCTTCAGAAAATCCATGCTAATGCAAAACCTGTTATTCTATGTACTTTTTAAGTTTTTAGAAGCAATATCAGTGGTGGCTGGTGACTTCAAATTAAAGGGGGGGAGCTGCAGGAGACAGCTGAATGGGTGGGGCCAATGGGAAGAGGTGTGACCAACTAGAAAGGGGTGGAGCTATGCTCAAAACCACAACAACTGGAACTTTAATTAAATGCACTGCCCTGGGTGACAAACCATCATTACAAGAGTCCAATCAAGACAAAATGAAGTGTAGAAGAAAAAAATATTTCAATGCATTGGCTACATGACAACTTACTTAATATCTAGATGGAATCACAAAGGTTGTGAGGCATGAAAAAATAAATTGCTTTTTAAATACATTACTGGAATGCCAGTCAAAATCAAGTATAAAAAAAACAAGCAGCACTCAGCTCAAACCACTTCTCCTTGCACTGCAGTTCTAATTATAATTTATATTCAGCTTTATAAAATTACCAAGTAACATGCTGAAAATAGCAATCTCTGTGATACCCCCACTTGTAAAAATGTTTCTTATCCAAAAAAGACCTGCTGCCTGACAACAATTATCTATTTGTTTCATGGTGAACACGTGATCAAAGTAAAAAATGAACAACGAACAAGAAACAAGCTCAAGATAAATTGCTTAAAGGATTACTGCACAAGTTATGGACCACACATGATAGATTGGCATTCTGTTTAGTTTACGGGTAAAGCCTGCAAAGATAACTGCCAGTCTCCAACAAATGTAATGAGCTTCTGAAAATACTGTAATCCTGTCCTTTATTTCAAATACTGTCATATGCATTTCAATACCTAAGGCTTATATGTTATCTAGTTACGTAAATATTCTCTGCATGACAACAATGAAAAGGCTTTCAATGTTGGTAATTCTTTAACAGTATGTTTATTAAAGCTTACTTGCATTTTACAATCTCCGACAAGCTTACCTGATGGTCAATAAAGCATTGCTACTTTAATAAAGAGCAACAGGGCTCTGCAACAGCATGCATTTTCTGAATAATAAGAAGCATAAATCAACAGTATAAACATATGACAGAAAACCAGAACATTCTGCAAAATCAAGGACAGATGAAAAGCCACGGTCGTACATGTGGTCTACCTTGGATGGGGGAATACTCTGCACACTTACACTGCATAACTGCTCCTTGCCTTGCTTTGACACATCCAGAGCCACTACAATTGGGAGTGGGGTGCAACAAGTAGGTCACAGTTTGAAATGTCTCTGGCTGACGGTGATGGCTCTGACACTCATACCTCTCAACCTCAGAGCAAGAAATCTGGACAAAGCCATACATAGAAGTGGGACACAGGCCCAAAAATAAAGACAATGCTTAAATATTGCTCTTATAAACTTAGAAAGATAATAGAATAGTAGTATGTCTTGCATTAGTATGAATTTTTGAAGGTATGAAATCTGAAACTCAAATGTCTGCCATTATTTTCTAACTTCAGTCTTTAATGATTTGCTACTAATTTGCCAGAAAACCACAATTTTATGAAAAACAGACCAAAAATGTTATGCAAAAATATAAAATTGCCACACAATACAGCTGGGAACCTGTCAAAGAAGGGACACCTTTTTAAAATTAGTACTGTTAACTTGAGCAGCTGACAAAATAAGATCATCTACATGCATTTCTGAAATAAAAGTAATCTTTAACTCTGATCATTACAGTTATTTATAATTGTAAACCCTCCATGTTTTCTTCCAAAATTGCCATTTTGCAGAGGCATTATTAGGGGGAGAGCAACATTTTGAGCCAAAATTGGGGACAGTTGAGAGATTTGGATATTCCTAATTCTATAAAGTGATTTATTTGCACGTACCTCTCAACCTCTTAATGCAGGAAATCTGGACAAGGCCAAATATATTGGGGGAACATGCAAACAGTACTAAAAATTGCTCTTGTATAAACTTAAGACAGTTGATAGAATAACAGGTCTTGCTTTAGCATGCATTTTTCTGAAGGTTATGACATCTGAAACTCAATGTCTGTCATTATTTAGTGACTTTATTCCTAAATGATTTGGCAGAAAACCGCAAATTTTATGATGAACAAACCAAAAATAAGAAGTAAAAATTTATTCATTCTGCAAAATTCTGGACAGTTGAGAGGTATAGTTCAGCCGGGGCTGTCTGAGTTTGCTGCCCCCCCCCCTTACATAATCATTGTCGAATGGAGTGTACCCCCTGCAGCCATTCCAATGTCCCATTCCTTGGTTATTTCGCTCCATTTGCCATAAACACTGTAATGTACATACTGCTTTACTTCTGCAATGATATGGATTTCATTTGAAAGTTTTATTTTATATTTTACAGCATAAACCCTAATAGATATCTGCTAAACAAAGCAATGCAGTCTCACAATGAAAATAGACTTAGCATTAAAACTTCTCTGCCCTTGAAACTCACATTCATTGAAACCCACATTCAAAGAAAATAAATTTTGCCAGTGGCAGATAAAGATTAATTTTGGGTTGTTTTCAAATCATAGGCCCCTTGAACACGAAACATACACATGCTCTTTGATACACCTTCCTGCCTGTATTAAATTATATTCCTTGTACAATACAGTACAGTTGTTAGAGGGCATTTTAAATGTATTGTTTTGAACATTTTTCCAGTAAACAAAGAAACAAAATGCATGCACAAATAATGAAAAAAACTGCCCAATTCAGAACATTTCCATCATAAAAGTCTACTCAAACTTCAACAGTCCACCAGTATCAGTAAATATGCACGATCTCTGAAGATGTAAAAGTCATCCAAATAATTTCACATTAAAGAAATCTGTTAACTAATTAAGAAGTTACTGCTAGCAAACAACTTTATATGTCATTGTTTCATCTACAAATAAAGTGCCTGTTGCCCTTGAGGAATAAATTGCTTATGTTGCATTAAAAAAAGTATAATGCTAGTAATATCGCAATAGGGAATGGATGGCAAACTGATGGGTTCATAATTACTAGGTATCTTCACCAAAGAGGACTGCAGCATCCATCCCCTTTACAACAAAGTACAGTATCAGCACTAGATCTACCTACTGTGGGAGTAGAACCCACAGCCTTCTGCATCAAAAGCAAGTACACTAACTGTTGTGCTATTTACAATATAAGCAAACTTGGCATAAGCAGCACTAAACTTTTTTTTCCCTTGCAGCTCTCAGCTCCTTGTAAAATCTACTCGACACTCAGCTGTATCTCTGAACTTTGCAGCACAAGAAATCTGGACAGAGCCAAAATTTATTTGGGGGGGGGGACAAAAGCCAAAAAACCAGGGACACATTTTAAACATTGCTTGTATAATGTTGGAAAGTTGCTAGAATAAAATGCTGCGTTACTACCATACATTTCATTGCCAAGTATTGAACCCAGGACCCTGTGCAAAACAGCCAGAGCAACATACCACTATGCCAAATCATTTATTTTTATGAAAGAAAGGAAGACTGAAACTTAAATGGCTACCATTTAGTGAATTCAGTTCTCACCATAGCTGTCAACATCTTAGCACAAAACACCTGAACAAAGCCAATAATGGGGAAATACAGCCCCCAAACATATTCAGTGAGTTCAGTTATTACCATAGCTCTCAACCTTGGCACAAAAAACCTGGACGAAGCCAATAATGGGGGAATACAGTCTAAAAAATAGGGACAAATATCCACTGAGGACACCAGAGCAAACCCACACAAATACAGGGAGGACATGCAGACTCCACACAGAAGGCATCCCAGCCAAGAATCAAACCAGACAACCCATAGCTGTCAGGCAACACTGCTACCACTGCACCACTGTCTGTGTTAAGTAACAAAAATACAGAAACAACAGATTTTATGAGGAACAGAAAAAATATGAGGCAAAAATCTGCAAATGCTTTAGAAATGGTGGTGGGTAGGGAATTCAGGCTCTTGTCGCTTGGGCCCAAGGTACAGGGTTCAAGCCTTATTCTCTACCCACCACCTTGAAGCAATTGGGGCATTACACACACACACACACACACACACACACACACACACACACACACAGACACACACACACACACACACACACACACACACACACACACATATCTCCAGAACAGCCTGCCATTGCAGTGATCACCTGTCTCCAGAATGGCCTGCCATGCAATCCTGTACTCTGCAGCAGCCTGATTGTTCCTCCATACTGGCCCGTGCATGCTGTGGTCTCCTGTGAGATGTGAGGAGGCTGAAGCCTCCTGCTATTGGTCCAGCCAGTGGGCAATGCAGTCCAGTGACCTTCCAGTTCGTGCGGTCATCACCATGCAGATCAGTAGGTTGGAAGGGTGGAGTTTCCTGCCTTCCCTATCCGAACTGCCTAACTGAGCAGTCTGGAGCTCAGGAATGCCTGAGCATTTGTGCATGGAGTTCTGGTCTGCCTAACACTGCAGTCAGGAACTAAGCACGCATGCGCAGAGTCCAAGATATTTTTTTATTTTTATATGTTCTACGGTGGGGGGAATGGGGACTTTATTTTATGCATTCTACAGGTGGGGGACCCATTTTACAGGTGGGAGGGCTGCACTTGCACAGTCCTATAGCACGAGCCGCCCCTGAGCAATATTTAAAAAGTATACCTATTTTTGGGCTTTTGTCCCCCCCCCCATTTTGTCTGGCTTTGTCAGCTTTTTTACACTAAGAGGGTAAGAGGTATGGCTGGTAGGGGAATGCAGAAGTCCAGGATGTCATCAAAAGGATGAAGAAGTGCAGGAAAAATTGAGAGAGAGAAAAGATGGACAAGACTAAGAAGGAATACTGGTTGGCTATCAAACAGGCTAAGAGAGGAGTTGCAGTAGCAAAGAACAAGGCATCAGAGCCACTATACTAGCTTCTGGAAAATTACTCCATAGTTGGCACAAGGGAACTCTATCAGTTTACAAGGCAAAACAGATGAATAAAGATAGTCATCAGACACCTTTCATAATGGATGCCAGCAACAACCTACTCAAGAGTAAATAGGACATCAAAGGCAGATGGAAGGACTTCTCCCAGGAGCTTTTGAATGAAGAAAAGCCCAGAGAAGCTGTACTGCCCCATACTTAGCTTACAGTGAAAGAGGAAGAAACCCACTCTAGAAGAAGACCAACACTAACAAAAATGAAGTCAAGGAAAGCAGCTGGCTGAGATGAGAACATGGCAGATATGATAAAGATGTTGGGTGAGACAGGGAGAAATGGCTCCTGAGGGTACTCAGAGCAGTGTGGAGAGAAAGGCATATCCCAGATGACTGGACAACAAGCATTCTAGTGCCAGTGTACAACAACAAAGAGGACATTCACAACTGTGGGCAGTATATCTGTATCAAACTCCTGTCACACTGCATTAAAGTTCTGGAGTGGATGATTGGAAAACAAATATGCAGAGTAGTAGTAAGATGGGAGATGAGCATTTTGGATTCAGATCAAGATGTAGCACAACCAACCTGATGCTTGCAGTGATACAGGTAACTGAGATGAGGAAAGAGTCCATCTGGATATTCCTGGTGCTTGAGAAAGCATATGACAAGGTCCCACAAAAGCTGATTTTGACAGACTTGATGGTTTGATGGGCAGAGCTGTGATGGTTTGAAGTCCTGGAAACATTGGTAGAATAAGTGCAGGCTATGCACAAGGCCCCAGCAAGGCAAACATGAGCAGTGTTCAGACTCACAGAGGAGTTCCCAATGAAAGCAGGTGTGTATCAAGGTTCATATCTGAGCCCACTGCTGTTTATTCTTGAAGATAGACTGGATTACCAAACAAGGTTGAGAGAAACAATTTAAAGCTGCTGAATGAAAACAATGTCGCATTACAAGAAGATTCTGAACAGGAACTGCAACAAATGATAGGTGAATGGAATGCAAAACTGAAGCCACATGGGCTGAAACTGAGTACGGACAAAACATTTGTCATGGCAACAAATAGGGGGATCACAAGAAGCTGAAAACTGAGATAGAATGGGAAACAGTAGGTTCTTCAAATATCTGTATGGGGTGGGTGAGAACAAAGGGAAGTCTGAATGATGAGGTCATAGCTAGAATCAGAAGGGCTGCAGCCAGCAGGCAGAAAGTTCAAGGGTAGTTTGTGACAGAGGAATGCCAAAAAAGCTGACGACTAAGGTGTATAAAACAGTGGTGTGACTAGTACTACTGCATGGTACTGAAACATGGGCAGTGAAGGCAGAACAGTTGAGGAAACCAGAGCTGATGGACATGAAGTGTCTCAGATGGGTAGTAGGATGCACATTGTGGGATAGATAAACAAATGATGATATCAAAGCAGAAGCCAAAGTAGCTCGATTAGCAGAGAAGGTCGAAAGGCACAAATTAAGGTTGTTCAGGCACATGTGAGATGATGTGGTGAAAAAAGTTTTGGGAGAGACAGAAGAAGGCAAGAGGAAACAAGGATGTGCAGCAAAGATATAAATGGACTACATGAGAGAAGACCTGCAACAGTCATGTATGACTACCAAAGAATGTAGGACAGTGGCACTGAATCAAGAGAGGTAACAGCCATTGATGCAGCACCCTGACCCATTTAGAAAATGGGTTGATGGTGATAATATTGTACAGTGTGGTTGTTCACTGAGAAGCCTGCCTGTTGCCTTGTCAGTGGAGGTTGAGGCACTTTCCTCTGTTTCCATAGACTGTGTACTCTACAGTGATAGTAAAGTCTGGTGTAGAGGCTATAGGTTTTTTCTGTACATTGATAGTAGGTGTTCTTACGTTTGACATTTAGAGATTAGTGAAACCATTCTTTATTTGCATTGCATTCGTTTTATAGTGCATAAGCATATAAGCATTATGTTTCATTGTAGACCAGTGTAACAGGACATTTTCTGATAGACAAAGATTATGGCTGGCACAGTGGTTCAGTGGATAGTGTTGTTGCATTACAGCAAGAGGGTCCCCAGTTCAATTTTCTGCTGGGTTGCATTCTGTGTAGAGCCTGCATGTCCTCCCTGTGTTTGTGTAGGTTTCCTCTGGGTACTCCTGTTTCCTCCAACATTCCAAAGACATGAAGTAAGTGGATTGGACACTCTAAATTGGCCATAGGTGTGAGTGTCCATGCAGCCATCTAGTGGGGAAGAACTACCAAGGCAGGGCTAGTCACCTGGCAGTGTAAACCTTGACTCTAGATGATTGTCACTGTTGAAGTGACATCTTGACCCTGTGTGTAAAAATGGATAAAAAAAGGGTTGTGGATGGATGGATGGAATACATATGAATGCTAGTTTGGTATTTGTACTTTTAATGGTGAAAAAACACCAGACTGACACCAGAATAAAAACAACTCCGCTTTATTAACTTTAAACGCCCAAAATAAGAACGTTTTTCGTACTGCTAAATAACAGAACTTCTTCAGAAAATCAGCGTTTCATTGAATTCAAACCTTATATAATCTTTCAACCTATTGGCGCCAAAATCCACAGTGCAGTTAATATCCATTTAAAGCTATATTACTTCCATAATAATATTTCTATAAAATTATTTATAATTAAGTAAAATAATTTTGGCATGAATCAACTCTATCTTTAAAATAAAAAATGAACATTCATAAATATTTATGATTACTAATCCCTTAAAATCACCTGTTATAACCAAGTTATACATTTATTTTATATTCTATTATGCATAACTTTATTATTATATCGGAGATGCCTTGCACTTACCATCATTGGCAACTTTTATTAATGCAGCTATATTAAAATTAAAATTTTTTCAAAAACATTTATAACTGCATGAAATGTGTAAAAAAATGTGTATATATATAAAATTATAGTAAAATGATGGCGTTTTTTCACCAGTTTGTTCGTTTGTTGGCAATTTGTACTTTTAATGCCTGCTTATTTATACAGCCTCTAATACAGGTACAGGTAAGCATACAGAGTAAGGAAAGGTAATCTGATATGACTTACATTTCAGGAGATAATTATTCTGCCACAAGAATAGGTGGTAGAATTTTCTTTATTCTTAATGGGAACAGGAGCAATGCATCATTGTATGTGATCTCGTAATGGTGTATACAGCTTTATATTTCACCTAGATGGAGGGGGTTGTCACACTGTAGTTAGCATAAATGATCCCTACTCTCCCCCTTTCTTTGTTCCTCCTTCTCTTCTTCATTTTCTGAGTTCATATTTTTTTATTTCTTGAAAGTAGATTTAAAACTACCTGAGTGGTAATTTAACTCTTGCAGTGGTCCACACATCAGATGGAGTATTCAGAACAAGGCAGACAATATTGAAATCTTGTGTGCCCCATTTTCATGGGCTGGTATCCTCTTGAACCTTTAGCATAAGGTCTGTGCTATACTAAGCAGGTCCTAGATGACCCTGGGGGTTGCCTTTGTATAGGTTTATAGGATGATACTAGACTATTGGCCAGGAGGCCCTTATAAGCCTAACCAAGAATTTTGCCCGTGTTCCCACAAAATATGAAATATGTATGAAAGTATTCAGTAGGGACTGGTTGAATGAGCATGCATATGGTTCCTACCTTTCTATCTTTCCACTTAACGCTGCCTTTCTATCCCTGAAAAATCAATCTTTTTAACAAGTCTCCCAGGAAGAGCTTGCTTCCTTAGTTGTTTGATCCATCCTCCCTTCTTGCCCCTACCCTAGCTAATTCAAATTTCAAGTCTCTGATAATCTCTTTTCTGTAAATCTCATCTGTTTTATATTATTTTCCCAGCATTTGCTCATCACTCTGCATTCCCAAAACATAGAAACAAGCCCAGCCATAATTTGTCCACACCTCCGGCAACTTCTTTCACCATTCCATCCATTCCAAAGAGAGGTATCTCCATTTCCTCGCCCCAGTTTCAATGAACTGCCTTAGTCTTTGGAGAACCTTCAGTGCTTCTTTCCATGGCCTTGCAGATAAGGCTAGTCAGACTAATAGGTCTATATTTCCTGGGGTCAGTGGAAACACCACCTTTGTAGAAGGGGATAACAGTGGTCTTTTTCCATTCAGCTGGGAGGAAGCCAGTGCTTAGACTGTGATTGAAAAGAGTACTTAATGGCATTGCTAATTCTTGTTTGAGCCCATGTAGGACACAGTCTTGGATGTTATCAGGTCCCATGGATGCTGTGTTTTTGACCTTAGAGAGGGCATTCATGACCTGTTCTTTAGAGATACGGGGTAGAAGACAGTTGATATGGATGTATTGGGGTAAGTGTGGAGGGGAAAGGGGAGTGATGTTTTCACATAACCTGTTGGCTAACAGATTAGCAATGTCCATAAACTCTGTATATGAAGTATCATTAACTAGCAGCTCAGCACAAATCTAGGCCTTTCCTTTTAGGTTATGGATGTAACTAAAGAACGTCTTATGGCTGTCCATAGCTGAGGAAGCTAATTTGGATTCATAGTTAGCTTTGGAGGACTTCACAAGAAGTCTTATTTGCTTGTTTAAGCTGAGAAGGAACTGTTTCCAGTTTAGGGTTCACTCCCTCTTAGTCTTAGACAGCAATTTCTTCCTCTTATTTTAAAGCCTGCTAATGGCAGTTGTCCACCAGACAGGCTTGCTCTTCCTTAAGGAGCTTCTTTTGGTCCTATCAGGTACAGCCGAGTCAATGCAGGTGTTCAGGTGTTTGTATAAATCAGTTGTGCAGAACTCAGCATAGTTGCCAGTTCCATCTGAGGGGGGAGGTCCAGTGAAGCTATTTATACCATCCTGTAAGAGGCTATAATCCACTTTGGATAAGTTTTTAGTTTAGTTGGTGCTGGGGTGGGGGCAGGTGTGATAGTTATTTTGAATGAGACTGATTTGTGGTCAGAGCTCACCAAGAAATACCTCACAGCGGGGGTGCTAAAGTGGTCCCCCATATTGGGAAGCACCAGATCTAGGATGTTGGCACCCCTTGTGGGGGTGTCAATTATCTGGTCCAGGGCTTTGGAATTAATGACGTTGAAGAACCTTTGGGCTAATGAGTTTGCACATGAGTAATTTCTCCAGTCAATTATTATCATTTTGTGAAATCACTCCCCTTCAACTATTTCAATTTATTGGCCATCCTACTGTATTCCATAGTACCAGAATACAAAAGTGACCATCCCCTTTCAATCTATCTTCTTGTTTTAAAGATAGTGACTCTCCACTAAAACTTAACTTTTTAGACAGGTAAAACTTAAGTTACCTACTTTCACATCTAACTCCTCTAGTGCACACTGCAGTGTTTAGGATAAACCATTTTTTTCATCTTACCTTTAAGCATCACTTGCTTTAAAACCTGCTGGAAAGCACTAAGAAGTCTTAAACTGATACAAGCACTCAACTCTCCTTGTTAATAAGGAGAAAGTAATCATAGGCACTAAACAGCCTATAATTGCAAAATGCCTCGCAAAGGTAAGGGAAAACAGCTCTTGTACTTTACAAAAAAAAAAGCACCAAACCAGTCATTTCCAAGGGTCAGCTTCCAGTGATTTCTCCTGTCCACCTGGTGAATCTGGAAATACTGGGGCAATGCAGCAATTGCCTCATGTACATGGACAACCCTCTCCTCCTACCACCCAACACTACAACCTGCGAGAGATGCACTTACATAGCCAAACTGGAAGCAAAGCTCTCTCCACACAAGATTGTGCTAGACAGTCAAGAGGAGAAAGTTAACACCCACACTACACCTCAAGCAACACATAGCCCTTCTAAACCCACACCACCAACACCCACACATAGCAACACTAAACCCACATATGTGGAGGCCCTTAACAGTAACCTTCCCAAGCAACAAGGACCTCTGAAGCTGAAACGCAAACAAACACCAATCACAACCAAAGTGTCACATAGCTCACAACACCAGTGTGCCACCCAACAACAGCCCCTAAGGCAAGACAACGTACCCAACACTTTAGTCATAGGTGACTCTATAGTCAGGCACACTGATGTCCCATTCATCAGGCTGAACAAGGAGAAAATTACAGTCATCTGCCTGTCGGGTGCCAGGATCCGCCACATAACACATGCACTAAAGTCACTCCACAACAAGTACAAATATGACTCTGTCATTGTCCATGTTGGAGTGAATGACTTGAGACATACTGCATGAAAAGAGACATGGAAGAGCTCTTGGATTATGTGGCCCAGGCAGGTATGACCCTAGCCCTGAGTAGCATCCTGCCTTTGCCCAGAATGATACCACAGTATAAGAACAAAATGATTGACTTCAAGCAATTGGCTAAGCTTCTGGTGTCATTCAAAGGAGATCCAGTATCTGTCTGCCTGGGATGACATGATCGACAGACCATGATGCTTTGCCAGAGATGGTCTGCACCTGTCACCATTGGGATTCAGGTTACTGACTAAGGCTCTTGCCACCCTTATAGTGCCTTTTTTAGGCAAAGCTCAAAGGACAAAACCACCACCATAACAGGTACAAGCATACAAAATCTGAAGGTAATGCTACTCAATGCTAGAAGTCTAAACCTCAAAATGCACTCTCTCAAGGCACTCCTAAAAATGAAGAACATCGATATCTGTGCAGTAACTGAGACCTGGTTCAAGGCTCCAGAGAGCACCCCTGCAATACCACAACTGTTACCACACTTTTTGGCCACCAAACCAGGAGCAAAAGACTAAAGGTGGAGGAGTGTCCATATTCACCAAGGATATTCACAACACCAGGCTAGTTGCCCAACACAATGCATCTGAAATTCTCCAGGTGCAACTAACACTAGGTAAGACTGCAATCCAAATTGTAGCTTGCTACAGATCCCCCACCATGCCCCAAGATTCTCACTACACCTTTCTAGACATACTGGAAAATATTAAGATACAACCAAACACCCTAATACTGTGTGATTTCAACTACCCTGCCATTAACTGGGAAAACTACTTGTGTACCAACACGTTTGCCCAACGGTTCTTGGAATTTATAAATTCCAATGCCCTGGATCAACTAATCCTTAGTCCCACCAGGGGCTCCAATATCCTAGACCTGGTAATTACCAATATGGGAAATCGATGCTCTGGTCACCCCCTTGTTGGTCAGGTCTGATCATATGCTAATCACCCTTGACATCCACATCCCACCTCCATCCCCCAGTAAGGAAACATCCATAAAAAAACTTCTCCAAAGTGAACTTCATGCTACTCAATTCAGAAGTGACAAACTTCTTAACACCCATGTAGACGGGAACTGAAAGTTCGACTGCTGAATCCTATACTAAGGCACTGTACGAGCACATCCACTCATGCATGAATTGCGCCATCCCCATTAAAACCAAGATGCTCTCCTCCAAAAAAAGGAAGCCAATCTGGTGGTCCCTTGCCATAAACAAACTTTACAACAAAAGGAAGAAACTGTTGCAGAAAAGAGGAAAATCCCAGGATGCAAAAAACTCCCTTACCAGCCTCAGTAAGAAGTTAAAATCCCTCATAAAATCCTCCAAAGCTAGTTACAAAAATAAAATTGCCAAAGATTCCAAAGACAACCACAAGGCATTCTATAGCTGTCAAGAATCTAAATGGCAATGCTCAGATCTGCTCTGAGCTACAACAAAATGGCATTAAATATACTGATCCCAAGGATATTGCCAATATCCTGGCAGATCGATTCAGTGCAAACTTCTCCCTCCTCTCACCCCCTAAAGGGCTCATCTTAATATTGAATGTTTGCCAAATTCCAGTAATAACGGCCACACAGGTAAAAATTGCACTCTGCAAAGCTAAGAATGCAGCATCCATGAGACCAGATGACATCCCGGGCTGTGTACTACATGAACTACAAAATGAACCGGCACCTCACCTAAGTGTCATGTTTAATCATAGCCTCACCTCAGACTTCGTGCCCACTGAGTGACGCACAGCTACAGTTATCCCATTCCACAAGGGGGGATCCACCTTGGATCCCAGGAACTACCTCCCCATCAGTCTGACAAGACTGACCTGCAAGGCCATGGAATGTATTATCATGGAACTTATAAACAAAGACATTGGCAACCTTCAAACACTGGACCCCACGCAGTTTGGGTTTGTGAAGGGCCGATCTTGTCTCCTGAACCTGATTGACTTCTTCGAATCAGTCTCCAGAGCCGTGGATAAGGGTAAGGTGGTCCACACAGCCTATCTGTCCCATGCCAAGGCCTTTGACACCATCCCCCACTCTCGAATCATAGATAAACTTACTAAGCTGGGCATTAATCCCTACGTCACTCGATGGGTTGCCAACTGGCTTACTGACAGAACTCACACTGTAAAGGTAGCCATCTCCTAATCCAGCTCAAGACAAGGGACAAGTGGAGCACCTCAGGGTTCAGTCCTGGGACTGCTCTTGTTTGGCATCTACTTCTCTGAAGTACAGGCCAACACTAAGGGACTCTGGCTAACAAAGTTTGCAGATGACTGCAAACTGGGAGCCATTATTGAATCAATGAAAATCACAGGCTGTACTGCGCAAAAAGTCCAAATAAATCCAACTGCAAACAATCACGCCAAAAATTTAATGCAAAGCTTTCGGGTTAACCACCCTTCATCAGTTCATAAAATCATATGAATTTTACCATTGTTTAAATATGGAATCATTTAAAAATCACATGTTTCAGCCAGCCTAACATCATGAACTAACAATTAACTTTTAAAGTAACCTCATACACAACATGGTGATACATTTAAAAGAAACTTACATATTAAAACATACTTTTTAAAAAACATATAACCCTACTTAGTTAAAATATTTCTATACTCTAAACATATAAATGTCTATACAATAATATTTACAATATGAAAGACATATATTAAATTAAATATTTTCTCTTTGTCTTTTTATTAATATTGGTTTTAAACTAACCGCATTATTCAAACCAGGTTTAACATCTGCTTGAAGCCTAATGACCCATTCATATTCCTTCAATTCCAGTGTATTATTCATATTAAATATTATTGAATCCCCAAATGATGTGTATACTCTACAAAAGGGCCTTACAGAAGCAGATGCTTGGTGCCAGAGCCATGGGCTCAAGCTCAATGCCAAGAAATGTATAGTTATCCCCTTTGGGAAAAAAACATGTACCCGTGAATTACCACATAGGTGGCAGTACACTAAACACCAAAAGTGTGATAAGAGACTTAGGGACACAGGTTGACAGTGGTCTCACCTTCGATAACCACATTGCCACAACAGTCAGGAAATCCTTCTATGTGGCACACCTCATCACTAAGGGCTTTTCATCCAGAAAAAAAGGAGTTCATTGTCCCACTGTACTCATCCCTCATTAGACCCATTATAGAATACAACGCCTCATTTGTTATGTACCTCTCAAGACATCTGCAACAACTGGAAAGGCCGCAGGAATACCTCACTAATAGAATCACAGGCCTAAAGCAGATGCCCTATGCTGACTGTCTAAAAAAACTCCACCAATACTCTGTTGCATATCGTCTACTCAGAGGCAATCTCTGCTTAACATACAAGGCCATGTTAAACCCAGGGCTGTTGGACATGCTACACATAAAGAAATCCCAATCCCTCAGAGACACACGCTCCAGGGATCTAAACCTTGTCATCACAATGAACAAAACATGCTGGAGGGATAGGTTCCTGACCCAGAGACTCCACAGACTCTGGAATAGACTGCCCATACATGTCAAGCAGAGCGCCTCTTTGGCCCTCTTCAAAGGGAACCTTGATGATTGGATGGGAGATAGGAAATTCACCCCGGGGATCACGTCAGTCACCTGCTAGACAGGGGTCCAGGGAAGTAAATACTGTGGGAAGAAATAGCCAGGGAATTGTTATGGCTAGGCTTGTATAGGCCCTAGGGCCGATAGCCTATTACCAACCTATGAACCTATGAACCTATGAATGGATTGGAAGTTAAATTCGCCCAAAACCATGATGCTCAGATGTATCTTGATAGTCTCAAGTAGATCCAAATAGGCAGAGTGGGTGTCCTGATTCATGGAGGGGGTCCTATAGCTGGCAATGACTTGAACAGATGTCCTATGAACAGTTAATTGCACCTGAAGTATCTCCAGGGAATCATGCTGTCTAACCCATCTGGAAGTGTATTTATCCTTAATGAATATTGATACACTACCTCCTCTAGTTTTCATGCCTTCAGTTTGTGGTCTGAACATGTGGATGGAGGTGTCGCCTCCTCAGCCTTGAACCAGGTCTCCGTGACTACACAAATATCTATGTCTTCCAAGGTGAGGACTTTTTCTAGTGACTGCAGTTTCATGTTAAGACTCCTAGCATTTAGCAGCAAAACCTTGAGGTTGTTTTTAGATGGAGATTTTACATTGGGAATTTTGTCCTTGAGACACTGCCTGAAAAAGGCACTATTGGAGGTGGTAATAACCTTGGCCAGTAGCCAAAATCCCAGGGATGAGAGATGACCATCTCTGGCAAGGCATCAAGGTCTGTCAGTCATGTCATCCCAGGCTGACAGTTACTGTATCCCCTTGGAATGACACCAGAAACTAAGTCAATTATTGAAGTCAACCATTTTCAGTTTGTACTGAAACATTATGCTAGGTGAAGGTAAAATGCTACTTAAGGCTAGAAACCTACCAGCCTGAGACACTGTACATATGATACTTGGCTTAATTTTCCATTACTGCCACAGCAGTACAGCACAAGAAGATTCTAAACTCCATAGTGTGCCATCCTTGAGATGAAATGGAGGTCCCATCTACCAAAGTAGATGATGGCTCAGGTGAATTCCAAAGATATCACAGCATTTATCAAAAGGAGTAGGGGACTTTCCCAGGTGCCCTGGTCAAATTTTCCCTGCTCACCAGCTTCTTTATAAACCTGTAGTTGTGGTAGAAAACCGCATAACAGAAATTTGATTTTGGTTAG
Source organism: Protopterus annectens (assembly GCF_019279795.1). NCBI lineage: Eukaryota > Metazoa > Chordata > Ceratodontiformes > Protopteridae > Protopterus > Protopterus annectens. The sequence goes on along the minus strand of NC_056730.1, from coordinate 895,328,590 downwards.
CTTCAAATAAAGTCCTTGTATTTATGTTTAGCTGTAATAAGTACACTGTTTTGACTGTATGCTGTCTGTTATGTAATACAGGCAAGTCGTTTCCCCACTACTGTTTCCCATGATTGAAGGCTTTTATTAAATAGCAAAACCAAAAGTGGATTAAAACAGTATAGCAATAATCTACAGCTGTGTGGGGGTATATTAAAATGTACCCTCAGCTTGTGTGGTTTGATAAAACAAAGGCAACAGTGGGTAAATCCTGATATACCCACACACAGGAAAGAAATATTGTTATTATGCAATAACATTATCTAAGAAAGAACTTCTGTGTTCTTCTGCTTTCTGCCTTAAAAGTTGATGCACTACATGTGAGTATGGCAAGACCGCACACTTACATAGTACATCAGTTCAGTATAAGAGGCAGAATGGGGAAGGCATCTGTAGCACTCTTGCAGTCTTTTTTGGTCTCTGTTGCCAAGTTACATTCTAGTTGTTTAATGAAAAATAAGAATGAAACTGTTAATGTATGGCATAAGTGAGGAGAGAAATGTTTGTATAATTTTAAGAAAAAAATATGAGGGGCAGCAGAAATATAAGGAAAATCAGAAATGTTCTACAATCTGTAGACAGTTGCCAGGTAGTAGATTCTGTTTTTCCTTATTTTCTAGCATGCCTTGTAAAATATGTAACAGTAGGTTATCAAGCATACATCAAGGCAATGTTTGACCAGTTAAGAATATGTCTAGATTTTTTGTGCTGATACATACTCGAATTACAATGCCCACACTGATTGGACTGCCCAATCAGCTTGCATGTTTTTGCATTAGAATGAGGTTTTATTGTATAATTGCTAACATACAGTACCACTATCACTGTAAGCAGGTGCACATTGAGAAACCTAGCAGAACTATTACAAAATGATTGCTTAGATAAAAAAGATACTTTGAAAAGTGCAACTAAGGAGTTTTGCCAGAAATTACAATCCAGATTAAATGAAAATTCAACCAAATACAGGAAGTCACTGCATAAAACTATGTTATAGGAATTATGTTATTACTGGTTTCATCACTCAAATGAAATGACTGCACTATTTTTACTGTCTACAGTCCCTCTAATGTCCCTATAAAATTTGTTTGAATATGCAACATAATGTGTTCTGCAAGGTAAGAATTCACTGAATTATTACACAGTTGGGTGACAAACAGTATCAGTAGACATGGATCTAGGAGTATAAATTAACGATGCTCTAAAAGTGACTGCTTTCCAAAGACAGCAAAAAAAAAAAAAAGTGGAATAATGAGATATACAAATAAAAGAATTGTGAGATATTTAATCAATTTATATAAACAGTTTAAAAGCACCACTATCAAATGTGTGTAGTTCTGCAGACATCAGTTTCCTATCATAAATATGTAATAGGTAGTTCTGATATGGGAAAAATATTGGGCATAATTTCTATCAGAAACAAAAATCAAGACAGTCTAAAAAGCAATTAATTTGTATAGTGTTTAGAAAAGAGGTTGAGGGTAGTAGGACAAATTTTTAATGCCTCAAGGAAATCTAAATAATAGAAATAGACAACATATAAAAAGTTGATTTGTGAATAGCAGGAAAGTCTGATGATGCAAGCTATGCAGCTTATGGTGTGAGGCTGCAAGAAAGCACTAAATCACTAAGAGGATAGTTAATATATAATTCAGGGATCTTGGAGAACTCACAAATCTCAGGATTTATCTGAAGAGAGACTAGGACTAAAACAGTGGTAGTATTTAATAACATCTGGGCTCTAAATTAGGATCTTGACAACTGTAACCTTCAACATCCTAAAGGATGGATAGACTTCTGCAAATTTCTGATACAAAATCAGTGAATCATTTAGCTATGCAGGTTATGAGCAACAGTTGTTAACATGACATAGGATTATGCAACCTTACATCTATTCATACTGGTTTATCTTGTCCTTTGGATGAGATGTTATGTTAAATCGCGGTCCCATCTGCTTGAGTCGGTGGTAGCTTAGGTAGATGTAAAAGACTCCGTGACACCTATCAAAAAGTGTAGGGGTCCTTTATTTATAAAAGAACACATAGTTTACAAAACGTATATACATATTTACAATAGATACATTATTTACAAATCTTAATAAGATAACATGTTTTCATTTACATCATTGATAAAAGAAAGTCATTTTCATTCATGGGACCCACTATGTTTTCCATAACCAAAATCTTATTTTTTTAACATCATCCATTCTTTTATTCCAAATCAACCATGTTATACAAAACATTTTTTTTATCATTTTTTGTTAAATAACTTTTACTTCTCTCTTTATAATAGCCATACTCAATCAACTCCATAGTTAATTCATTTACATTTGAAATTCCAGCTAAATACTTCATATCAACAGCCTTCTTCCATAAAGTTTTAATTCTTCTACATCCTAAAAACACATGTTCACTAGTCTCAGATTCCTTACAATGAAGGCACATTCTATCTTTCTTCATCTTATATGGCATATTTGCTTTTACTGGAAGCTTTTGTATAGTAATTCTCCATAAAACTCTTGACATTCCACCATATCCTTACATCTTCTCATTCTAGCTTCTATTGCTGCATTTTTTCTTTTCGCTGTTCCTTCCATGGATATACACAAAAATATTTATTCCTTATATTATTATGTCACTTTATTATATCATTTACAATCTCATTAATTTTTATTTTCCATAACAAGATTTTATCTTGATAATTATTTATTCGTAATTATACCATAACCTCTTTCTTTTATTATTTAAAACATGCATCTGTTCCTCTTTATATTTAGACTCTAGTGTTTGTGTTAATAATGAATTATCATTATCCTTTAAATATTGTAATACTTTATATAAATGTAGTGATGGTGCATAAACTATAGGACTGATCAAACCTAACCCTCCTTCTTTGCTTTTAACATACAATACACCTCTCTTTATAGGATTTAACATAGAGCCCCAAATAAAGGTAAAAAGGTATTGTAAACTTCCTTTTCAAACAAAACAGGTATACTAAAAACACTTGCTAAATAATACATTCTTGCTAGAAGAATATAATTAATTAAATATTTTTTTAAATGACAATTTGAAAGTTTTCCAAAACTTACACATATTTTTCATTGTTTCTGTTTTTTTCTTTCCATAATTGTTGTGTATTTTCCTGTTTTCCAAAACATATACCAAGTACATTTAAGTTTATCAAATTAAACCTAACACCTCCCAACATTCCATCAAAATGTAACCCTTCCCTTTTTTTATTTATGTGTAAACCTATCACTATTAAGTAATCCTGTAAATACTTTATTACCTTAACAATTCCTAAACTACTTTTGTGACAATTATAATCTCATCTGCATAAGATAACATAATTGGCACAACTACCGCTTTATTAGATATATAACTCATCTTTTCCATTTATCTATTAATATGTATGGATACCACATTCATTACTATTGCAAATATGATACTACTCAATGGACAACCTTGCCCTATACTCATTTTTTACTTAACCAACCATTTTCATGCTTTAACTATATTTAATTTATAAGCTGTCATATATACCCTTCTAATCTTGTTACTCATGTTCTACAGTTTCAATATTTCCCATAACACATTATATTGAATATAATTAAATGGTTTGCGTACATCATTGACCATAATTTTAACTTGATTATTTCTATGTAAGAAATCATCTACCAGTTCCCAAATAATTAAGAGCAACTATTGCACTATTTTCCTTTTATCTCATATATATTTCTATTTATAACTCTATTTATTTTACCTTTCATTCTTCTCTGTAGGATTTTCATAACCCCTTAATAATTAGTATTATTCAGAATTATCAGTCTGTAATTCTGCATTTCACTTTTACAACCTTTTTCTATATAAACTTAAGTATACCACTACATAATTCTTTATTCAGAAATCCTTTGTTTAACCATTTATTTAACACCATTAAAATATTTTTGTGATCTTGTCATTTTATACATCCTATATTCTGTTCTGTCTGGACTTGCTGATGATTCCAAATTAACTACCTTTAATACATTTTTTTTATTCCTTAACCACAATATTCCTTTCCATCTCCTTATTATCTTGTTCTAGAAAGGAGGACTCTACTTTCCATTCATTATTAGTTTGTATAATTTGTCATTTAAATAAGTATTTTATATAATTTTCTACTATTTCCATAATCTTACTCTGAATATTATATACTAAAACAGCTCTAGTCTTTATTTTTCTTATTAAACTGTTGTTCTCTTTAATAGATTTACTCAAATATGGTGCAATTTCTTCTCTCTTCCATGAAGAAAATATCTCTGTTTATACAATAAATGCTTTATTTTACTTTATTCAAATTATATATTTCCTGTTCTTTAATAAAAAAATATTCTCCATTTTTCTAGACTTTCAAACATCTCATTACTTAAATTTTATACTTTATTTTTCTTCCTTTCTTTTTTCCTCTTTGCATCTTATATAACATCTTTTATACATTTATTTAACACACAATCATTATTCTAACCAATCTTTACAAAAATCTTTCATCTCTACATGATTTTAACATAGCTTTAATGTATTATTTTTCAGTATCTCTTCTCATTTAACTTAATTACATTTTTAATCCCCTTTCTTATTTTTATATACTCATCATTCCCTTTTAATCTAATCCAGATTGTCTTATGATCAGAAAAGCCTGTTATCAGAGCACCTTCTTCTACTATTAGTAACCCAAATTAAATTAAAAAATAATCTGTTTTCATTCTATGTTCTCATCTACTATATGCCCAAGTGATCTTATCTGATTCACAGTTGTCCATATTTTATAATGTCTATCACTTTTTTAACATCATACATCTTTCTTTTTCTGACATCTTAAATTATAAAGTTCCATACCAAAATTATTTCCATATTTATAGTAACATACTGCATTACATTTTTAAACATATCTTCTCTCTCTGTCACATATGCATAAATTGCAATAACTCTAAACATCTGTTCCTTCCATCTCACATCAATAATAGTACTTCTACCCATTATAACAAAAGCAATATGTAAAACTTTTATTGCCTCATTATACAAAATAACTATCCCTGAACAAGCCACTCTCCCTAGATTCCAAATAACATTATCTCCCACCATATTTCAGTTTGGCATCTTTCTTCTTTAGTTAAAATTATAGAATCTTCCAAGATTATAATATCACTATTCTGTTGCTTGCACCATTCAGTGATACCTATTCTTCTTACTAAACTTTTTAAACTATTGACATTTACTGCTAAGATTTTAAAAGTAGCTATGTCTGATATGTTTTTCTTATCCTTTCCCTTTCTTTTTTCTTTACTATGACCTTCTATATTTGTTCCTCTCATGTACCCTTTTGCCAGTTGAACTTCTCTTTTGATTAAACAAATTCTATTTCATGTTTTCAGTATCACTTACATCTGAACCTTCTTATTCTGTTATTTTTCTTCATTATTAGAATCTTGTTTTTCTTGTTCACCTTCTGCAGTATTTATTTGCACTAGTTCTATTTGTACATCTAAAACCTCTGTTTCTATCTCTACGTGATTATTAACTTGCTTCTGATCTGCTTATATATCTATTATCTCTGACTCTGTCTCTTTACATTCTATCCCTAAATGTCCTATTTTAACACATTTATAACATCTTAACTCACAATTCTTCATATCATTTCCTGTCTTTCCACATATGTAACATTTTCTTTTTTTTGCAACTATTAATCAAATGACCGGTTTTGCCACAAAAAAAATGTTTTTGGTTTTCCCCAATATCTCACCATACCTTTATCCACTTTCACATTTATAATAATGGAAATGTGCACATTTTTTTCATTTTCTGCATTCAATGCTACAAGACAATCCCACACCCCTGTCAATAATCCCACCATATCATATACTTTTGAAATTTCTAGAACATCTTTGCATCATTTTAATAAATGTCCCTTTAAAGTCTGTTTTTCTGCTTCATTTCTAAATTGTATATGCATCTTTTTTTTTCGTCTCTCTATGAAAAGTCTTTAAGACATATAGATTCCAAGGGACGCAGTCCTTCTTTTTTTCATATTCACCTAGGAATTTCTCCATCATTTAACCAGTCTCAAAAATAATGTCACAATAACTCTTTTTGTTTATATGTATAAAGGCTCTTACCTCATTTGCTTTAGTTCCTGAAGGTGCAATTATTGTGTGCCATGCCTTATATCTATCCAATTCAGGATTTATTTTTCTCTATTTTTACTGTAAATAATTTATTTTTTTTTGTTGTTGTTGCAATAGTCTCTCTCTTCTCCTTCTTTTGTTTTGCACACTTACTTTTACCATCTCTGCATACAATTTTTTCACTGTGGATTTTACTTGTTGACCATCTTTTTTCTGTGTTCTGTCCATCATTCCACCCCAGGAAATATCCTAGCCACTTTCAGGCACACTCCCATTCGCCAAGTCCATAAGTAAGCTGTCCCGCAACCGTCCCAACTGGAGGGGTGTAGCAACACACACATGTGTTGAATCTTCTTCCCTGAAAAGATTTTGTTGAAAAATATTCTCTGACTCCATCACCGACATGACCAATTTTACTTTTTTTCAATAGGACACTTTTGAGAAGGCTCGACCACCTTCACATCATTATTGCTGCTTACAGCTCCTTCCCTTAAAGCCTCACCTGCATTTATCTCACAGGTCTGCCCACCTCCCCCCAACATCAACACTGCAACCTCGTTCTTGCCTTCTACCATAAACAATTAACTTTTTTAAGTGAATCTGACTCATTGTAACTCATAAAACACTCCATCTCTTCTCCCTGCTTCTCCGAGCCATCTCTGTGCTCCGACCAGAAGCTGGAAATGCTACCATGAGTGGCATCCATGTACAGAAAATGAGTAGGGAAAGCTCCCTGATGCTCTGTTCATATTTTTCTAGTAATATAAATATCACCTCAGGTGTCCTCTGAAAACAGGCTACTAGCAACAAAGGATAAGCAAATAAAATAAATAAAAGGTCATTGGGTTTAAAGCCCATTAAATTCAGTAGTGCGGGGGCTTGTTTACTCATATAAATGTAAATGAATCAGTAAATATAAATATAGTCTATATCACAAAGAAGTACCACATCAGATGCACAGTAGCGAACCCCACCTCTGCACTGCCCATCTCAGGCATACCTTACAAGATCCAGTCCAGCACTTCTCAGATTGTTGGCAACATCAAGAGAACAGTTTAATATTAATAAATTAAACACTTAAATGTAAAAAACAGACCTTTACAATGAATGGAATGGGGGGTTAAAAGGGCTAATAGGACTTCTTACAGACACTTGTAAGGGAGAGTGGCTCCCACCAGTAAATGTTCTTTATATATTACCATTTTAATCCAACTTTAAGGGAAATTGGGAATTAAAATTAGTCAATAGCAAAACTTTCCAGTTTAGTATTTTACCAGTTTAGTATTTTACCATTCTACAGTCACTAGTGAATGTACTTACTATGTGCCTCTTATATGATTATTTACATAGTTAAATAAATAAATTCACATGGTAATATTACTAATGATTTTTTAACATAGTACAACTGCATTGTAGAAATCATTCAAAAGTTCTACAGTACTGAAATTTATCATGCTACAAGTGGAGTGGCTATAAGGGGAGCTGCCACCCTTAACTTTTCACTTTCTTTTTAGTAAAGGTCTGAATTTTCTGTGACTTGTGTTCTGAGCATTTTACTTTAAGATTGTATTACACTGAATCACTTTGTTATGACAATATGATCAGTGAACTGAACACTGATGTTCAGTGGAGAACAAACATAATTCAAATGCACTACGGCGTATCACAATGACTTGGTACTGCCAATGACTGATACTATAGCCAAACCTGTGAGAAAAGTTAATGTGGTGCTGCTTTAGGATAGTGCCTAAATAAAAATAATTAAGTTGCTTGTTGCCTGCTTGACCAAATAGAGTTGAGTGTCTGTATTTCACTGAAAAGCAGTTTGTGAGCATAAACTAGTGATGACCCACCACTGGACCAGTAATCAAGGAGCCTCAATCCTCACCACTGGCACCAGTGGGGATATACACTGAGAGGATGACTAGGTACACACGCAGTATTTCCAGATGCAGCTTTCTGCATCAAGTGCAATTTCCCTTAAGAGTACATAGAGACCACAGTCAGTCTGGGACTGGTTTCTTCCTCTTTCTCCAGATCCCTAATAAGACTCCCTACTGGCACAGCTATAGGGTTGAGATCTCAGCTGAGTGGCCAAGCCAAAACCTCCAGCATCCTCTCTGTCCAACCGGTGCTTTGTGCCCCTGTCCAAGTAGCTGACATAGATACACACTCTTTGAGGTTTGATTTACACACACACACATACACCTGGGAAAGGCTGGCACAGGTTTACTAGCTATGCCTCCTTTTGCCCAGACTATAAGGGAGTTATCACTGCCACCAGCCACCTCTTTATCAGTTACTTTAAGGTCCTTAACAAAGGGTGTCCAATCTTACTGTGTAATGTTAGTATTAATACAAACTGTAGTTTGACCAAGAGCAAGGCTGTTAGGAGTGTCCCACACAGTGTCACCAAATAAATATGTAAGTACTCTCAGAACTTAAATATCTCTATACAAATCTGATAAAAAACAAATAAAGCAGCCAAACACAGATAAAAAGCATTAATTTTATGAACAGTAGTAAGCGTTTTCATACAGACACTGTTTATGTCTTCAGACCATATAAAACTACTAAAAACAACCCACTCAACACAACCAATAAAACAATTACAAGCAATAAAAACATTAACTTCAATGAATTAATTTATGATCCTTCAGTGCAGGCTTTAAAGGCACATAGCCATTCAAGCCTGGTATTCTATGTGCAAGCAGCCTGATGATCCACGCCATGTTTAATTTATTTAGCCCAGTGTAGGGACTGGGTTTGTTTCTATGTAGAGAAAACATCATGTCCTTTTAAGGAGAGGCACCTGGAACATCTAGGCTATATATGTAATAAGGATCCTACTAGTGCACTTTATAGGTATGCGCAGGGCAATGATGGACATAGTTTTGTTTTTCTAGCCCTGCAATTGATTTATCCAGATATAACGGAGATTAAATGGATCATCAGGCTGCTTGATCATAGAATACCAGGCTTGAATAGCTATGTGCCTTTAAAGCCTGCAGTGAAGGCTCGTAAATTAATTCATTTAAGTTAACGTTTTTAATTGCTTGTAATTGTTTTATTGGTTGTGTTATTTAAATGGGTTGTTTTAAGTAGTTTTGTATGGTCTGAAGAAGTACAGTGTGCTTGTATGAAAGTGTATACCACTGTTCATTAAATTAATGCTTTTTAGTTGTGTTTGGCTGCCTTATTTGGTTTTTATCAGATTTCTTTTTTGCTTTAAGGCATTATCTACTTGGTTTATCTTTTTTTTTATTTATATCTCTACACAAATCAGCCACAATGAAAGGTTTAAATATATTTAATAATAAATAAGAAAAAAATAAGAATATAGGCCCAAAACAACCATTGATCGCAGCTGGTAGCATTTAGAATTTAGCAAAAAACACGTTTCAACAGCAAAACAATAAAAAACAACAGAAGCTGGATAGGCTGGTTCAGAAGGCTATACTTGTTTTTTAAACCACACCACTGGTACCTCAGCCTTTCACCTTTAAAGGATACAATACCAATAGAAGCAGCCACTTTTTATACAGGTCGAACCCCTATTAATTACATACAATTAAACTCTTCAATTATAATTTAAAGTGCCAAACTTCAAAATGCCTACACCTATACAAGTGTAACAATTCCTATACATAAAAACAAACAAAGTTACATTTCATAAATAGTCTCTTAACATATATTTTTAATATATAAATACATATTTATTTCTTAATACAATTTTTATATATATAAAAAATATATTTTGCAACAAATCAATTTGCATGCAGAGAGTATGCACCCCCCCATTTAATGAGTTCACTCCCCCTTGGTGAGTTTAGGTGAATTGCTCGTAAAACCTCAGAAAAAGTTGTAGGGAAAGGTTTCTGTTGGAAACAAAAGAAAGGCTAATAGAGAGAGGTTATAGGGAACTAGATTTAAATCAAGCCCTTATGGAAGTGATGGAAGGTAACGTTATGGGTAAAGGTGTTGTTTTGAATAAGGATAATGTTGCTGGGGTTATTTTTGAAATTGCTGATGTTAGAGAAAGGGACTTGTATTTTGTTTCTATATATTCTATATTTTCAGAAATAATGAGAAAGGCAATTTTGGATTTGTGGTATATTGCATATAAAGATGAAGTAGTGGAGAATTTATTCTCTAAGTTTGTAAAATTTTCCTATGGAAAATATGCAAATGTAAAAGAACTGTTGAACATGGCCCTTACAAATGTTCCACAAGAGTTTGTTGGTGTGTTTGTTTGTGGTCATTGTAAAATATGTAATCATATTAGGAACATTTCAGGCACCTACATTAATGGTAAGAAGTTTGTGTATAGGAATAGGGTTGGTTGTAGCTCATGTGGGGTGGTGTACATTGTGGGATGTGGATGCAGTAGTACTAAATGGTAAATTGGGCAAACTAAGAGAGCTGTTAAAGTGAGAATTATGGAACATTTAGGGGACATCCACAATAAAAATGTAAAAAGTCCAGCTGCTGAACATTTTGTTAATGCACATGAAGGAAATGATGGTTCTTTAATTTTTAGTATGTTAGCACAGCCTATTTTGCACAGAGGGGGTGATGTTGTTAAAAAGTTAAATGAGTTGGAAAGTAGATTTATTTTGAATTACAGAACTTTATATCCTAGAGTACTCAAACTTGAAGTTAATTTGGTAAATTGATTTGTTGGAAAATATGCTATATATATATATATATATATATATATATATAAATTGTATTAAGAAATAAAAACTTATTTATATATTAAAAATATATGTTAAGAGATTATTTATGAAATGTAACTTTATTTCTATGTTTTATGTATAGGAATTGTTACACTTGTATAGGTGAAGGTGTTTTGAAGTTTAGCACTTTAAATTATAATTGGAGAGTTTAATTGTATGTAATTAATAGAGGTTCCACCTGTATAAAAGTGGCTGCTTCTATGGTACTGTATCCTTTGAAGGTGAAAGGCCGAATTACCAGTGGTGTGGTTTAAAAAAGAAATAAAGCCTTCTGAACCAGCATATCCAGTTTCTGTTGTTTTAGCATTTAGAATCTACCTGTAAAAATACATAGACAAGGGCTTTTCCTCAGATCTTTGGCAAATGCTGGAAGTTATAAACCAATAAAACACTTCAAAGACAATACAGAAATCTTCTCAGCACAGACTCTGTGTCTCCGGCCCAGCCTATAAATTAATTTAATTTCAGCTATTTTTTCCAAAATTTACTAGACTGAGGTTAACCTCCTGTATCCCAGTTTCCATTGTTAAAATATATGCATCTAAACAGTTACAATAGTGCATGTACATTTCTGTTCTTTTCCAGTAGGGTACACTGTAGATACATTTTAACCATTTTGCAAAAACCTTTTCAACACACACTTCTGCACCAGCAGTTTGATATACACATAACATACAGTTCTAACACATTTGTAACTCAAGAATCTTATATAGATCATTTTGATATTCACAAATGACATATACTGTAATTATTTGCAAAATTCCAGATAGCTATGCTGGCAGTATCTCACTATGTCATACTTCTTAACCCTCTCAAAGACTCAAGCTAGTTTTTCAAGTGACCCTTGAAAAACATTGCTTGAGAGCGATGAGCCAGTCTGGGAATACATTACCCCATTCCCTGTCTTGAGAGCCCATCTGTGTTGGCATTGCTAACCCCACTGCAGTGCTGCTGTGTCATATCATATGCCTGCAACACTAGGCTCCACCTTAGTAATTTGACATTTTGCTGGCTGGCTAGATGTAGCCATGTTAATGGATTGTGGTCTGTAATCACAGTGAATTGCCTTCCATACAGATAAGGCTGAAGTTTCTGCAGTGCCCACACTATAGCTCGACATTCCTTTTCTACAGCTGCATAGCATTCCTCCCTGGGTTGGAGCCTATGTCTGATATATACAACTGAGTGCTCTTTTCCCTTGGAGGAAACCTGGCTGAGTACAGCCCACACCCCATGGTTTGAAGCATCAACCTGCACAACAAATTCTTTGTTGTAATCTGGACTGGCTAACACAGGGTGTTCTCCCAAAGCTCCTTTACGCTTCTGGAATGCCTGCTCACATGCTGGGGTCCACACCACTTTATCTGGCCTATTTTGTCCTTGATAGGTATGTGAGGGGAGCAGCTATGGTACTATAACTGGGGACAAACTTTCTGTACTACCCTGCTGTCCCTAAGAATGCCCTCACCTGCTTTTGATAATATTGGCAGGCTACACCTGAATGGCTTCCACTTTCGCAGGTTCTGGTCTGATCTGACCACTCCCCTCTCTATGCCCCAGGTAGGAGACCTCTGCCATACCCACCTGACACTTACTGGGCTCAATGGTAAAACCCTGCCATCTGCAGTCCTCCCAGCACCTCCCTGACATACTGAAGGTGTTCTTGCCAGCAATGGCTCTAGATGGCAATATCATCCAGGTAAGCAAGACAGAAATCTCCTGCTCCTGCTAGGATATGATCTACCAGCCTCTGGAATGTTGCTGGGGCATTTTTCATACCAAAGGACAAATTCATGAACTTATACAAGCCAGAAGGAGTTACAAAGGCTGACCTCTCTCTAGCATTGGGAGTCAAGGGCACCTGCCAGTAGCCCTTGATAAGATCAGTAATGGTAAGATACACCCAGCTGCTCTAGGACTTCATCTGTTCTAGGCATGGGATAAGCATCTGACTCTATGTGACTATATAATTTCCTGTAGTCCACACAGAACCTGGTGCTGCCATCCTTCTTTGGTACCAGCACCACTGGGGAGGCCCAGGGACTGCTGGACTCCTGGATTAGCCCTACATCCAACATTTCCTGCATCTCCTCCCTCAGAATCTGTTTGACTCAAGCATCCTATAAGGGGTCTGCTTAATAGGCCTTTGGGGTCCTGTATCCACATGGCGCTGCAACAGATGAGTACACCATGGTTTCCCAGTGAACATGCTCCCAAACTCCTGTAACACTGCTCGGATTTTTTCAACTTGGGTAGGGGACAGCTGCTGGGACATTGCTACCTCTTCCACTGGGGTGTCAGTCTGACTCATTGAGGAGATCAGTTACCAGATTCCCCCTCAGACTCTTCCTACCATCCAGTGCAAATGCTCAGCACAAGGGCCTCTCTATCATGGTAAGGTTTCATGGTATTACCATGGTACAATTTGTGCCCCTGCCTCCTGCCTAATAGTTTTACCATGTAGTTAACATCACTGACCTTCCTTACCATCTTGAAGGGTCCCTCCCAAGCTGCCTGCAGCTTGTTGTGTCTGACAGGAATGAGAACCGTAACCTGCTTCCTCACAGCATACTCTCTAGCTTGAGCATTCCTGTCATACCAGACCTTTTTATGCTGTTGGGCTTCTGCCAGGTTCTCCTGGGCCAAGCCCATGAGTCCCCTGTGTCTTGTCCTGAGGTGTAGGACATATGTCACAACAGACTCCTTGTGGGATTCACACTCACCCTCCCACTCATCTCCAGTTAAATCTAGAGGTTCCCACACCCTATGCCCATACAGCAACTCAAAGGGTGAAAAACCTGTGGATTCCTGGGGAATCCCTCTGTAAGCAAACAACAAACGGGACAAACATTTGTCCCACTCCCTCTTAAAATGGTCTTCAAATGCCATAGTATGGTCTTTAGTGTAGAGATTAATGTCTCCATTAGACCATTAGTCAGACGGTAGGCTCTGGGCACTACCAACTGCTGTATTCTCTCACCCTGTAGCTCTCCCTCAGGTGTCCACTCTCTATACAGTAACCCTTTGTGCCAGTTTACAGATTCCCCTTTATTGAGAATCAAAAGCCTCGTTAGCGACTTTCCTCGGGCCTTGGAGTATAGCATCTGAGAGCTGACCCTGTCTCAGTTCTGTCTTTGTAAGCCTTCCCAGTTCCCCTTCCAGAGGAAGTCTGGCATTCTCTGACAGCAGTGTCTCACTGTCAGCCTGGGTACTTCTACTCACCTCTGCCCTTGCAGTCACTCTGTCTAAGGGAATATCAGTACCCACAAGCAGCTGTGGCTCACCTTCAGTCTCACTGCTACAGGGTAGCTCCTCTCTGAAGTAACCACCTTTCCAGTCCTGGCATCAACTGTGTGGTCTTTCTGGGTCCCCTCAGGCTACCAGACCCACATGCTTGTCTCCAAGCCTGACTGTATGTAACTGCATGCACACAAGGTACTGCATTATCAAAATCATTCCCTATCAGGACATCTGCAGGGATGCCCTCAAACATACCTACTTGCTTGTTTCCTTTTCCACCCTCCCATCAAGGTGAACCCTAGCCAAAGGTATTTGGAATGAGGTGCCTCCTAAAGCTCTGACTGGAGTAGACTGCTCAAGCAAGTAGTGCTCTTCTTTAACCAGTGCAGGCTTCACAATGGTTAGGTCAGAGGCTGTGTCTCTCTTAGCAGTGGCCTGTTTTCCATCGACTAAGATAGGATATACCCTCTTGTGGTAGTCTGGTACCCTTGTTGTCTCCAAACAACTTACTGCTGGCATTCTGTCATTCCCAATTACTGCCTGTCCCACCTTTTGTTCCCCACCTTGCCTCCATGGACATCTATATGCTACATGACCCTACTGGTTGTATTTAAAACATTTAACCCTTGGTCCTGGCCATGTACCTGAACTAGTGGCTTCCCTTGCTAGTGGCGGACTCTGGTGGGGTGGTTTAGGATACCTACTATGGGTTCCCTTAGACCCATGAGCAGTACTAGGTATCTCCTGTGCAGTGCTTCCCAGCTTGCTAGGCATAGATCTCATCTCTAGTATTACATTCCATATCTGCTAACCAGATTCTCATGTCCTCAAGCAAAGTGCTAAGTGCTTGTTCCCTCACCAGAAGGTCTGCCAGCCCTTTAAAAGTGGTGACCTGACACCCACTCACCCATTTATGAAAATAAGTGCTTAGCTCAGCAATATATGCACACACACTTTCATCTGCCTTGCGTCTATGGTCACAATTTTTTTTTCTATAAGCTTCAGGTGTTAACTTAAAACACTCTAATAATCAATTTTTAACAGTATTATAATTTAAGCAATCAGTGTCAGACAATTTAGAAATAGCAGTAACAGTTTTACCATGGAGTAAGGGGGTCAGAAACTGTACCCAGAGCCCTTGGTCAGCATTATACTGTTTACAAACCGTTTCAAACATATTAATAAAACTATCAAAATTATCACCCTCTGTAAATTGTGAAAGAAATTTACTGACTTTTATTGCTTCTGGGGTTCGGTTATTCCCTACCCCATTACCTCCATTACTCTGTGAAGAGTCAGCATTTCCTTTTCATGTTGCATCTGCCTCTCATTTTTTTTTTGGCTTCCAGACATCTCAGTCTCTCTGTTGATTCTGCTTTGACCTCCAAAAGTCACAGTCTCTCTTTAACTCCACACACATTTTTAAATCCTTTGAGGGAAAGTTGAACTGTCCATTTTCTGAGAATTGTACATCTCCAAGGCCATTCTGGTTATTCTCCTAGTTGCTGGTCTGTGATGCAGCTGTGGTTAAGGCTGCAATCATTTTTCCTTTAGTCAGGTTGGCATGCACCAATCCTTTGTCTTGGTACATCTCAGCCAACTGGCTCCTTGTCAGCTTACCATATTCCTCTGCTGACATCCTTGCCTCCTCTCCCTGACTAAGTAAGCTAACAAATAAATAAATACAACTATTGTGATATGAAACTCTAAATGTCTACTGTGTGGCTGCTTGAGAGTGCAAACACCTTCTTTAGTGATCACTGTTTACAGGCTACAGGAATTCAATATCCACACCACTGAATCCCAATATGTGGATACCCCACCACTGCAACCAATAAATGTGATGCCCCACCACACTGAACCAGTCATCAAGAAGCCTCAATCCTCACCACTTGCACCAGTGAGGGACGTACACTGAGAGCATGACAAGGTGCACACACAGTATTACTAGATGCGGCTCTCTGCATCAAGTGCAACTTCCATTAAGAGCACAGTTAGTCCTGGGCTGGTTTCTCCCTCTTCTCCAGATTCCCAATAAGATTCCCCACAGGAAAGCATCACATTGTGAACAATGAGCCACTCACAGTTCTTAAACAGAAGATGAACCATGAAATTTCTGTTGAAGTGAATTCAGCAAGAGTCTTGGATCAAAAATGAGCAAGAGCATCTCAGACCACAGTTCTAGAAGTTTACACAGGAGCATACTTATGTCATTGTTCAGTTACCAGCACATATCTGTTATGTATACCCATAGGCATATGTGCGTGCACACGTGTGCGTGCACACACATATACATACACACACACACACACACACACACACACACACACACACACACACACGAGCGCACATGCACACACACACGCGCGCACACACACACACACAAACACACACACACACACACACACACACACACACACACACACACACAAACACACACTAAATGGTGAAGCCTAAGTTTTGCTGGTAAAATTGTGTGCAAACCACATGGGGCTAGAATACTGTTGCTTAGCTTTGCAAAGGTAGAGTCTTAGTCAAGTAGACAGCATATTTGATGGAAGTTAAGAAAAGCAGATATCAGTCAGAGGGGTGCCAAGGAAAGGTGGTGATTCCTAAAATGTAGTGTAAACAAAAACAGCACTTCCTGCTCCATAACCTGATCTCTCCTCTCAGTGACAATACCCCCCACATTCCAAATACCTACACCTTATACCCCTAGCAATGCACATCACCATCACTATCATTCCTGCTTTCCCCCATTTTTCTACATGGGGTCAGGGCATCATGTGAACTGCTTTAACCCCTCTTGATTCAATGCCACTGTCCTATCTTCTTTGAAACTCATGCCTGACTGTTGCAGGTCTTTCCTCAGGCAATCCTTCCCTCTCTTTGCTGGATGTTCTCATTTCTTCTTGCCTTCTTCTTTTCTCTTCCAGAACCGCTTCACCAGTTTGACTTCTGCTTTCCAATACATTGGTGCCCAAACCACTGTAATCTGTTCTCTTTGACCTTCTCTTCATTCTCGGCTAGTTGGCGTCTGCTCTGATGTCTTCATTTTATTCTTGTATCCCACAGGATACATTCACTTAGGGCTTCACGCTCTATCACTTCCAGCTTCCTTAACTGCTCTGTATTCACTGCCCATGTTTCTGTGCCACACAGAAGTGTAGGTCATAACATGGTTTTGTGCACATTACTTTTTAGCTTCTTTGGCATTATTCTGTCACATACTATCCCTCACACTCTGAGACAGTTGCTGCAGCACTCTCTGATTTTGTCATTGCCTTAACCATTCAGACTTGCCTTTTCCTCAACATCTTCTCCTAGATACTTGAAAATGTTAATCTGTTCTACTATTTTCCCTTCTATCTCAATTTTCAGCTTCTTCTGAGCTCCCCAGTTGTTGTCATCACAACTGTCTTTCCTGTACTCAGTTACATCCTATGTGACTTTGATTTTGCATTCATCCCCCAATTATTTGCTGAATGTATTTTTCTGAGTCAACTTCTAATGCTACATTATCTGCACAAATCAGCTTTTTTGATCTGTCCCTTCCATCCTGCTTGCTAACGTAGTCCATCACCAGTATAAACATGTCATTCATTATAAACAGCAGTGGGCTTAGAGCTAAGTCATGATGAACAACCATCCCCACTGGGATCTCTTTTATGAGTCCAAATGCTGTTAGTACTTGTGTCGATGGATTCTTGTACATAGCCTGGACTAATACTACCAGTGTTTCTGGGGGTTTGGTCCATTGCAGGACTGCCCAAATTGGCTTTCTTGAAACCTTGTTCTACACTTTCTCCAACCCAGGAATGCCTTATTTTTAATTTCTTCACTATCTGTCTCATGCAAGCATTGCATCAATCATGCTGCATTCTGATCTGAATCTGAACTGTTCATCTCCCATCTTACTTTCTGTTTATTCATTTATCAATCACTCTGTCCAGCACTTTCGTGCAGTGTGACAGGAGTTTGATACCTCTATACTACCTGCAATTGTAAATGTACACAGTAACAAAAAGGAAAAACAATCCACAGCATCACTGAAATGGATGTGGTATAATATAACAAATCACAAGGCAGAAAAATTACAATCCTCTGCATCACTGTACATACTCAGATTCTAGTTATATCCACACTAATGTATGAATAATAGCATGTTGGCCAAATTCTACTTACAAATTACACAAATACAAGAAATCACCCTCAGTCTTCCACTGCTTAGGCTGATTGTCTGTGACTTCAGGTTGCTCTGTGTCATGCAAACCAAGAGTCTAGGAAACTCTGAGACCCTAAGTGTTCTCATTCATGGACCACTATGACATCTCTACCTGACTAGGATAATCAGGTCTGATGTATAGTAGTCATTTATGATTAGGTCACTAGAAACCTGAATGTGTCCCACTGTAGAGCATGTATGCACAGATCCTCATCAAGAAGCCACAGCTAAACATTTGCATTCCTCGACCATTAACCTCAAAGTAGATATGAGTAGTCTAAAACTGCACAAAGTATATCCATTTTATACACACATGAACAAGCAAATACTCAGCTAATTCCTTGTATCAGAAAACAAACTGACCCACCATAAAGTATTCAGTTTAACCAAAACAACTGAAAGAAAAATATCACAAACAGGTGGAAGATCCCATCCAAGAGTAAATAACTCCCCACTAACATCATAGTTAAAGGAAATGTGAAATAAACAAATAAATAAAACTAATACTATAAAACCTTACTTTAAAATTAATATTACACAGTATTATTGTTTAGTCAAAAAACATTGCAGCAGAATTGCACTAAATACATAATTTGTACCTATTCCTTCTTCAACATGGCCTATACACTGCTATAAAACATGCTACCCTAATTCAATATGTTGATAACTGGATCCTAATCTGTTCTGCGAAATCTCTCTCCAGTCTCCAAGGCCTTACACAATAATCCTTCTAACTGACTGAAACATGGCTAAATAATTCACAAAAATAATTCACAACTACTTCTAAACACTAAAAAAAAAAATAAATAAATAAATTCCTATTCTTCAATCTAAAACGCATCTCTACCAAAACAACATTCTTCACTATCACCTCTGCCTACATCAATCATCACAAGAGAACAAGTAAACTATACAAAATTATTGACTACCATCATAGATGGCCAGAAGTAATTTGACCATCATGTTATCAGACATGTTTAAAAAAGCTCATCAAAATCTAGGTACATTATACAGAGTAAAACCCTATCGCAATGACAGAGCCAGAAGACGTATAGACTCTTTCTTACTGCCAGCTCTCCTCTATGCTGCCCCTATTTTCGCCAACCTTCAGGTCTCATAACTGTCTAAACATGAGCAATGTTATGATAAAATGGCCAAATTCGCAGTAAACTATAAAAATCAAATACACCACTGCCTATCCGTTTGGAAATTAACCTGGTTATAACTACCACATCACCTATCTATCTCTCTCTCTCTATCTCTCTCGCTCTCTCAGCCTACTACAATAAACAGACTTCTTTGTAAGCCAGAATATTGCCCATCAACTTAATATAACACTGATCCTCAATAGAATTTTACACTCTAGTGAAAATCACTAATCACTATAACCAAATGATCTAATACTGCAGGTGACTCTCTATATTCAAATAATGTAGCTAAACTATGGAACCATATCTCACTACCACCGAAATCCATTCAGAATGCAAATTTATTTAAAACACAACTAAATGTTTAACTATAAATTCGGTGGAGCTGCTTCTGTACATCTCCAGGATGTCACTGGTCATCCCCACTTCTATATTTCTAATACAAACCCTATTACAGCCACATTTATAATTGCTTCTGAACCTGCTTTACACTCCACTCCGAACTATAATATTAACATTTCCACCTTACCTAGTTCTGCATTTCCACTGCCTTTCTCTCTAAATATTTCAGTCTACCTCTCTTTGAATAGGTGGACATGGCAACCTCTTTTCCATTACCTCAACTGTATTGATTCCCCTGAAACACTTATGTACATATCACCTATAACATCATTAAAACAGTAACATTAAATATACTATACCCAGTTAATTCTTAGACTGTGTAATATTAATTACCCTAGGCTAATTACATGCACCTCAAACTCCCTACCTCACGACCATTCCTCTCATGTGTTTTGACTTTTCTTGACTGAAGGTGCACCAAATTCCTCTTGGAGCAGATCTGTACTTTTTTTTCCATAAGTTACTTCCACTCAGACAAAAATCTGTACACATTTATTCACTACCCCACTCTGCCTCTCCACCTATCCATCCATCCATCCATCCATCCATCCATCCATCCATCCATCCATCCATCCATCCATTCCCAACCCTTTTTCCCATATTTGTACATGGTGTCTAAAGTGGTACTCATCACTCCACAGTCTTGCCACTAGCCTGTCTTGCCATGTTCTTCCTCACCTGCATGGAGGACATCACAGTAATTACCCCTCAGCCATCCCACTCTGCATTGAGCACCCCAGGCAGTGGTTTCACCTGTCTTGTACTACAGATGGACCCCTGCATGCAGCCTCTTATTTCCATATGTAGTGACAATGTTTAGGGGAATTCACCCGATGATCCTGTAGCACACTCTCAGTTCTCAGTTAGAGTGGACCCAGATTTCCTTGCTCATTGCAACTCAGGTTCCTCCATATAATCTACTCTTAATTCTGACTCTGATCTTCAAGTACCTAATGACTGTTAGTTAGTATGCCTGCCTTTTACTATAATATTTAGTCACTGTTCCCACATTAATGAGCAAGTACATATTGCACTGACATTCTTAAAGTCTTCTAGTTTTAGTAATGAAACCTTAATTTTAAACCAGAATCCCATATGTTCACCTCAGATAGCTTTATTGTTGCCTGAACAGCCATTATAATGATATTAGCAGTGGAACCCACATAAAATGTTTCCGATGCTCCCACCCTTTGTGAAGAAGCAAACAAAGGAAAATATAAAGGTGTTAATGAACAATGCTAGGAGCCCAATCAAGAAACACCATTCCCTACATCCCTGCTTACCCCGGATGATGTACACATACATGTAGTGACTGGAACAAGGTTTTAAATGGCAGAGAACACCCCAGCTGCACAGAGCTATAACTCTGCCACACATTTAAAGCAGCTACTGTGCAGGAGGGAAAAGAGGGAGGAGTCACAGCCTTCATCCATGAGAGACTTACATCAAGGCTGGTAAAGCAAAATGATGCAGTCGAGCTTCTTCATGTCTAAATAACCATCAGAAAGGTCCAACACCATATATTAGCTAGTTATAGAACTCTCTTGATGTCAAAAGAAAGCCACAACACCTATCTACAGGAACTAGAATCACTCAGTATTAAACCCAGTACCATTATCCAATTATAGAGTAGGACATTTACACCACAACTAGTGCACAAGTACACAGATTCCTGGGCTTGCCAATACAAATGCCCTGGAAGAATTAATCAGAGTACCCACTATGGGAAATAACATCTTGGATGTTGTCCTTACTACTATCTTACACCTTACCTACATATCTTTATCACTCATCAGGTCTGACCAGAAAGCTGTCCCCTTCAAAATAAAACTGAAACCAGAGATCCCTTCCACCCAATGTACCTTTAGAAATTTCTCCAAGACAAGCTACCTACTCCTAAGTGATACATTGGCAAGCTTCAAATCCCACCAAACCCAGTTAACGCCACTGAATACACAGAAACATACATGTGGTATGCAGCTATACCTTGTAGGAACAAGCACAGGGGAAACCCAAAAAATACCCAACCCCCCCCAACCCCCAGTGGAACCATATCAACAAGCTATACAATAATAGGAAGAGGCTTTTGACCAAAAGTAAGAGAAGTAATTCCCAGAATGATAGAACCCTCATCACTGAAGTAAACAAATGACTCAGGAGCTTAATAAAATTTAACAAAGTAAGTTTGAGACTTAAATTGCCACCCAAGTGAAAGACAATCACAAGGTCTTTTTTAGTTATATTTATAATCTTAGCAGCACAACACAGCAATATGCCGCTGATTATGAACGATGTTACCTACACTGAAACTGAATTTATAGTGAACCTATTGGTCGATAAATTCAGGTCAAACTTTACCCCTCTCTCCCATCTGTCTATTCCACAAGATGTACTTGAAACCAACTCACCTCCAGCTGTAACTAGTCCTAAAAGTGCCATCAAAAAGCTAAAAATACTGTTTCAATGGGTCCTGACAATATCCCTGGAAAAGTGCTCTCAACCTTTACCAACAGAATTTGGAACAAAGTAAAAAGTAACTAAGCAGGCAGCGGCTGCCATCAAATGTTAAATAGCATGAAGCATGATTTAGCCACACCCCCTAACAACATTTCTCCACAGAACCAGACAAGTACAGACCCATAAGTCTGACTAGCCTCATTTGTAAAGCCATGGAAAGACTTATCACGGAATTCATTAATAAGGGCACAAGGAACTTCCAAACACTTGATCTGACTCAGTTTGGATGTTTACTCAACCTGGTGTACTTTTTTGAAAATGTCCCCAAAGCAATGGATGAAAGTAAAACAGTACCCCCTGCATACCTTGATCTGGCCAAAGCTTTTAACCAATTCCTTACTCAGGTGTAGTAGAAAAGATAAATAAACTTGGAGTAAACCTCTGTGTCACCTCCTGGATTGCCAAATGGCACACAGTTAGGAAGCAAGAGATCAAAATAAGGAAAGTGCCCTCCACAAAGAGACCAGTCACAGCATAGTACCCAGAGTACAGTGTTGGGACTTTTCCTATTTGGCATCCACTTCTCTGAATTGAAAGCCAATACCAAAGGGCTGTGGCTGACTACGTTTGCAGATGACTGGAAGCTAGGGACAGTCATTGACGTCCCAAATTACTTAGCTATCCTGCAGGAAGGTTTGTCCCAAATAAATAACTGGTGCCAGAATCATGGAATAAAACTAAATTCAAAAGAATGCCTTATCATATCCTTTGAGAAGTTGTTTACCATGGGGAACTACCACAATGACAATACACCCCTAAGAGTTGACCCAGTTGTTTGGGATTTGGGAACTTATGTCAGCAGTGACCTAATTTTGACAGCATGTGTCCACTCTCATAAGAAAGTATTTCTGTATTGCACAGCCTATAGACAAAGGGATTGTGTTTAGATCTAGAGATGCCATTGTCCCCTTTTACTCAGACCTCATTAGGCCAGTCGTATATAATGCCTCCTTTGGCATGTACCTGTCCAGACACGTGCAGCAACTGGAATGCCCACAGCAATACCTTACTAGAAGGATACAAGGCCTAAAAAATGTTTCTTACATGGACTGACTGAAAGCTGTCACTACATTCAGTATGCTACAGACCGATAAGAGGTGATATGTCTGGCATACAAGGCATCCTCTAACCCAGTACTGATGGACCTACTACACTTTAGCAAGTCAAATAGAAATACTCAGTCCGGGGATATAAATCACTTCTGCAACAGACTCCACATCCACATAAAAAAATAAATAAATAATGCTCATCTGAGGGCAGAGACTGGATGGTTAAGTGAAAGCACATCTTTTCAGAGCTTTGCAGTCTTATTACAATTTAAACAGGAAAATAACGCTTTGAAAAAGAATTTACTACTTCATAAGTTTCATTAGTACTTATTTCAACATACTCCAAAACAACAAAAAGGAACACAGGATATTATATACAAGTGAAATAAGCAGGAAAGAATAAGACATCCAGTTTTATAAAATGAACACCAAACTTTAATCAAGAACACTTAATCGACAAAATAAGAAATAATATGAATGGTTAAGTGCTTTTTTCCCTTAAATATGTAAACAGGACTTCTTCAGAACCATATTGTGAACCCAAGGAAAAGTTTAAGCTCTTAATCTTTTCACATGTAACAATTCTCCCATCAAAAAAAATCTCCAAAAAAAAGAAGGGAAAAGGATGAATCAAGTAAACATAATACAAATATGAACATAAAACCATATATTATACATGTTAAAAATGTTTCAGCAAAATTTGAATAAATACATGACAATAATACAAATATAATATTTAAAACCTTTTATAAAAAAGATTATAAGTCAATAGCCTTTAATTTTAGCACAGAAATGATGGATGCCTACGTTTGTACTTGTTCCCCACCTTTCCTGTAACAAGTCTAGTCCAGGTACAGATTTGCTGTATCCAGGACTCTTTGTAAGCTTCTGAGCCCCCCAAGCCTTTCTGTGTTGGAGCGAAGCCTTCTTAGGTTCATAGGTTCATAGGTTTATACTAGGCTATCTGCCCTAAGGCATTTATAAGCCTAGCCCAAATTATTGTGGCTTACGCCACCCCTTATATGAAAAAATACTGTGCCCATTAGTTTGTTGTGCCTCTGTCCAGCAGTGACCCAGAGATGATTCCCGGGGTAAACCTACGATCTCCCATCCACAGGTCTAGATTTCTCTTGAACAGAGTCAGCGAGGTGCTCTGCCTCACATGGACCGGGATTTTATTCCACAGCATAGGGAGTCTCTGAGTGATAAATCTATCCCTCCAGCACGTCCTATTTATATCCGTGCTAAGGTTTAAGTCGCTTGCTCTAGTGGTTTTGGTGGATTTGGATTTTTGAGGTGGAGCATGTCCATTAATTCCGGGTTGGACATGGCCTTGTATGTCAGGCACATGTCACCTCTGAGCAGACGGTATGCACTGAATAGAGCTGGAGTTTCTTCAATCTGGCAGCATATGACAGATTTTGGAGTCCCTTTATCCTTTTGGTGAGGAACTTTTGGGGTCTCTCCAATTGCTGCAGATGTCGGGTGAGATACATCCCGAATGGGGCATTGTACTCTATCATTGGTCTGATAAGTGAAGAGTACAGGGGAACAATGACCTCACTAGATCTGGATGTGAATCCTTCATGATCAGGTGGGCAATGTAGAAGGTCTTTCTAACCACTTTAGCAATGTGAGTGTCAAAAGAAAGGCCACTGTCAACCTGGGTCCCCAGGTCCCTGATAACCTCTTCTGTGCTTAGTGGATTGCCACCTATATGGTAGCTTGGGGTTACCTTGTTTTTCCCGAAGGGTATGACTATACATTTTTGGCGTTTAACTTCAGGCCATGGCTCTGGCACCAGCTATCTGTTTCCGTGAGTCCCTTCTGAAGGATATCAGTGTCCGATGCACTTTCCACTATGGCCCAGTTTGCAGTCATCTGCAAACTTTGTCAGCCAAAGTCCTCCCATGTTGGCCTGTACTTCTGAGAAGTAGATGCCAAACAATAGGGGGCCAAGGACCGAGCCCTGTGGGACACCACTTGTGACCGGCTTGGAGTCTGACACAGCGCCAGCAACTCTAACCCTGTGGGTTCTGTCCTTAAGCCAGTTTGCAACCCATCTTGTGACATATGGGTTTACATTTAAGCTGGTAAGTTTTTCTACAATACCCGAGTGGGGTATTGTGTCGAAAGCCTTTGCAAGGTCAAGGTAGGCTGTATGGACTGCCTTTCCCTCATCAATGGCCTTGGTGACTATTTCGAAGAAGTCGACCAAGTTCAAAAGGCATGATCTTCCCTTGACAAAAGCTTATCAGTGGGAGTGGTAAGCATTAGATAGCCTACTTACCACAAGAAGAGTGGTTCCTGGCCCAGAAATTATAGCTAGTGGCCATTTGGGCAGGTTTTTTCAATGTCTTTCAACATTCTGGTTTAAAAGCCACACTTGCGATTGCTTCCCACCTTTCCTGTAACTAGCCTAGTCCAGATACAGAGTTGCTGTATTCAGGATTGCTGGTAAGCATTTGAGCCCCGCAATCCTTTCTGTGCTGGAGGAAAGCCTTCTAGCTTATCAGTGGGAGAGGTAAGCACTAGATAGCCTGTCTACCATGAGAGGAGAGGTTCTTGGCCCAGAAATTGTAGTTTATTGACCATTTGGACAATTTGTCCATCTCTTTCAACTTTCTGGTTTAAAAGACCACATCTGTGCTTGTTTCTCATCTTTCCTGTAACTAACCTACTGGGTAGCACTAAAAAGCCTTAAACTGATACATACCTTCTAGCTTAGAAGGGAGACTTTGGAGTGATTAAGTATCAGTTTTATGTACTTTCTTGCTGTACTTAACTGTTTTCCGCCTAAATGCAGATTTTCCAGCATTTATTGTGATTTAAAAGCTTGTTTCTTTTACATATTGTACTTATTTGACTGCCTGCACTTTTAGAAAGTTGTTTTTTGCTTAAATAATTTGTTTAACTGTTGTAGGCTACACACAAAAGTGTGATGCTTTTTCTGATCGTTTGTAGTCATTTAAAGCTGTTTTAAGTGTATTTTTTACAATTTTTGCCTTATCTTTTCAAAAAAAAACAAGAAAACCAAAAAAATTCATTGTTTCCCACCTTTCTAAGCTAGTATAGTCCAGTTTTCAGGCTAGTGCTGAATTCAGGGCTGTGATACTAGTTTCTGAGTTGCCCATACCCTACTTAGACAGAAGGAAGTTTCTCTGTTCATCTGTGAGAGAGGGGAGCTTTTGAGCAACCTATCTGTCCCTGGAGGAGTGGTTTCAGCCAAGAAGTTAGTAGTTTATTGGCCATTTTGGGCTAATTTGTATCTCTTTTATTTCCCTACTATAAAAACTGTGTTTGCACGGTTTTACACACCGGGCAGTGCCAGTTAGCTATGGTTAAATTTTTCTCGGCTCCACTAAGTCTCCTCTTCAGTTTTTCCCATGAAACTAGTCTAACTCTCAACCAAAGCACTCAAAAAGCATCTTACAGCCCAGCACTCAGACCTAATAGCAAGCACTAATATACTCTGACACTGATTGCCCAGCAGGGCAAGGCTCTTTATTCACTCCTCACCAACCAAGCGACTAAGCAGCTCACCCTACTATTCAGGCATGTCCAAAGGGCAACTTCAGGTGCACTCTCCAGTCCAGCTGGTGAATCTGGATATCCTGAGGCAATGTTACAACTGCCTCATGTCCACAGACAATGCTCTCCTCCTACAACAAAACACTAACATATGTGAGAGATGCAATTATACAGCCAAACTGGAAGCTAAGCTGTCTCCACCCAAGACTGGAACAGACAGTCAAGAGGAGAAGGTTAACACTTGCACCACAACTCCAGCCGCATACAGACCTACTGAAACAGCACAGGCAAAAAATACACATAAATACACAAAATCATACTCGGTGGCTCTAAATAAAAACCTGCAAAAGCATTAGAGACATCCAAAGCAGACACCCAAACAACCTGCACTTCCCGTCACAAACCAGACAACACATAATCAGTGTACTGCACAATCATAGCCCTTAAGGTGGAATAACATACATAACACACTAGTAATAGGTGACTCTATAGTCAGGCACACTGACGTCCCACTCACTAGGCTGGACAAGCAGAAGATTACTGTTAGCTGCCTGTCGGGAGCCAGAATTTGCCACATAACACAAGCACTCAGGTCACTCCAGAACAAGTGCAAATATGACTTTGTCATTGTTCATGTTGGTGTGAATAACCTGAGATGTACCTTCCTGGACTACATGAAAAGAGACATGGAAGAGCTCTCTGATCATGTAGCCCAGGCTAGTATGACCCTGACCCTGAGTAGCATCTTGCCCTCACCAAGAATGATACCTCAGTATAAAGAAAAAAAATGATCCATTTCAACAATTGACTAAGCTTCTGGTGTCATTCAAAGGGGATCCAGTGTCTGTCAGCCTGAGACGACATGCTCGCCAAGCCATGTTGCTTTGCAAGAGATGGCTTGCACCTGTCACCCCTAGGCTTTTGAATACTAGCCAGGGCTCTTGCTGCCCCCTATAGTGCCTTTTTTAGGCAAGGCTCAAAAGTCAAACCCATCTCCGTAAAAAGCACAATTAACAAAAAAGTGAGGGTTATGCTACTCAACACCAGGAGTTTAAATCTCAAAATGCACGTGCTCGAAGCACTCCTCAGTATGGAGAGCATCGACATCTGTGCAGTAACTGAAACCTGGTTCAAGGCTCCAGAGAGCACCCCAGCACTACTGGGCTACAACTCATACCACACGTTTTGGCCACAGAACACAGACCGAAACACAAAAGGAGGGGGTGTATCCATATTCATCAAGGATACCTACACCTCCAGGTTAGTGGCGCAGCATGATACCTCTGAGATCATCCATGTGCAACTAACATTGGGCAAATCTGCAATGCAAATTACCACTCCACCTTTCTGGAGACACTGGAAAACATGAAGGTCCTACTGAACACCCTGATATTGGGCAATTTCAATTACCCTACCATTCACTAGGAAAACTATTCAAGTACAAATTCCCAGGCCCAGCGCTTCCTGGAATTCATCAACTGAAATGCCCTGGATCAGCTGGTAAACTCCCCTACCAGAGGTGAAAACATATTGGACCTGGTCATCACCAACATGGGCAACAGGCGTTCCACACCGGAGATCAACCCGTCACTGGTTAGATCAGACCATAAACTAATCACTCTGGATGTCCACACCCCACCATCACCCCCAACTAAGGAAACCACAGTAAAAACTTTTCTAAAGCAAACTTCACCTTACTCAAGACAGAGGTGGTAAGTTTCACAGCCTCACGCTAAAGGATAACGTTGCCCAAGATGCAAAAACCTTTACAAATGCACTCTATGAGCACCTACAAGGATGCATGGATTGTGCCATCCCTAGCAAAACCAAGACTCACTCCTCTAAGAGAAGGAAACCAGTTTGGTGGACCCCTGCAATAAACAGGCTATACAATAGAAGGAGGAAACTAGTTCAGAAAAAAGCAAATCCCAAGAAGGAAAGACATCCCTGATCAGTACCAGTAAGAAACTATGGTCCCTCATGAAATAATCCAAGACTAACCTTGAAAGAAAAATAGCCAAGGATTCGAAAGATAACCACAAAGCCTTCTTTAGCTATGTTAAGAATCTAAGTGGCAACTCGCAGATATGCACTGAACTAGTGCAAAATAGCACAAAATATACTGAACCTACTGATATTGCCAACATCCTGGAGATAGATTCAGTGCAAACTTCACCCCCCCTCTCACCTCCAAAAGGGCCCACAACAATACTGAAAAAGTGTAGTGTTCCAAAAATCACAGATGCACAGGTGAAAACAGCCCTTTCAAAAGCGAAAAACACAGCATCAAATGGACCAGATGGTGTCCCAGGCTGCGTCTTGCACAAACTACAGAATGAACTAGCTCCCCACCTAAACACACTGTTCAACCTCAGCCTCTCCACAGGCTACGTGGCCCATAGAATGGCACACAGCAATGGTTATTCCTATCCACAAAGGAGGGGCCACAACTGACCCTGGTAACTATTGCCCCATAAGCCAGACTAGCCTGGTCTGCAAGGCTATGGAGTGCATCATCATGGAACTCATTAACAAAGACATTGGGAACCTCCAAACACTTGACCTGACCCAATTCAGCTTTGTTAAGGGCAGATCATGCCTACTAAACCTGGCTGACTTCTTCGAGATAGTCACCAAGGCCATAGACGAGGGAAAGGTGGTTCACACAGCCTACCTTGACCTCGCCAAGGCTTTCAACACCATTCCCCACTTGGGTATTACAGAAAAACCCACCAGCCTGAACATAAACCCCTAGATGGGTTGCCAACTGGTTTACAGACAGAACTCACACGGTAAGAATAGCGAGCTCCAGGTCCGAATCTAAACCAGCTGCAAGTGGTGTCCCACAAGGCTTGGTCCTGGGACCCCTACTGTTCGGCATATATTTCTCATAAGTACAGGCAAACACAGGAGGACTATGGCTAACCAAGTTTGCCGATGACTGCAAACTGGGAGCCATAATTGACTCTCAGGCTGATACGGACATCCTCTAAAAGGGCCTTACTGAGACGGACACCTGGTGTCAAAGTCATGGCCTCAAGCTAAATGCCAAAAAATGCATAGTCATCCCATTTGGGAAAAACAAAACACCCACGAATTACCACATAGGTGGCAGCCCCCTTAATATAGAAGAGGTAATAAGAGATCTGGGGACCCAGATAGATAGTAAACTCTCCTTTGACAATCATATTGCCAAAGTAGTTAGGAAATCCTTCTATGTGGCCCATCTAATTACTAAAGAGTTTGCATCTAGAAATAAAGAGGTTATAGTGCCCCTCTACTCATCACTCATTAGACCCATCATAGAGTACAATGCCCCATTTGGGATGTACCTCACAAGACACTTCCAACAGCTGGAAAGACCGCAAAAGTACCTCACCAACAGGATTACTGGTCTCAAACATATGTCCCATGCAGCCCGACTGAAAAAACTCTGGCTGTACTCAGTGGCATATTGCTTACTCAGAGGTGATCTCTGCCTGACTTACAAAGCCATGTCCAACTCAGAATTGATGGACATGCTCCACCTAAAGAAATCCAAGTCACTGAGAGACACCTGGTCTAGTGAGCTAAGCCTCATCACAATAATAAATAGAACATGCTGGAGGGATAGATTCCTGTCACAGAGACTCCCCATGCTTTGGAACAAACTTCCAAATTACATCAGGCAGAGCCCCTCACTAACACTCTTCAAGAGAAACCTTGACGAGTGGATGGGTACAGAATATACACCCCTGGGATCACTTCATTGGCTCTGCTTGACAGAGGATCAGTTAATTAATCAATGGGGTGGAGAAAGTCGACACATTCTGGCTAGGCTTATAAATGCCCTCAGGCAGATAGCCTAGTACCTACCTATGAACCTATTTAAACCTAATCCTTGGGATGCATTTAACTGTAGTTGCCAGAATAGTTCTCTAAATTCAAGCTTTGTTTCCCAAGAGCCACCTCTAGCAACTTGAGGTACCACTTCCAATAATCCAAACTGAAATCCTGCAGCTTTGCATTCTAGTGTATGTTTGTAAAGAGCATTATTCATGTTGTTTTTATAAATAGCATAAACATGGTTGTAAATTCTTTTCCTAAATTTCTTTGCAGTTTTACCAACATAAAATTTTTAAGACACCTTATAAATAACTAAATAAACTACTCCCTTAGTGGCACACTTACCAGGGGCCAAACAAATGTGTACAGAAAATTATTATGTGTAATGCAGTGCTGGTCTAAAACATGTGGACATTGGTTACACTCCCCACATTTTTTGTTCCCCTTACTTTTGTTAATTGCACTTTGGATGTTCTAAAAATTGTTGAAATTCCTGTCTGTTTTATAAACAAAATTGGATTTGTCACCAAGAATGTTAAATACTTAATCACTGACATTAAGTATACTCCAATTCTTAGAAACTTTGCCCCTAACGTTCCAAGAAAAGGTACCAAATGTTATAACAAAAGAATTGGTAAACCTTTTAGAACTATGGGCTTTATAACTGCAAATATCTTTAGAAATTGGGTGTTCCCTTCCCAAAAGGGGTAAATATTTAGTCCCCTATCCATTAATTGGGTCTATTTTATAAACCCCAAAGACGTAAACATCGAACACATATGGATCGACACATAAAGTGTGATCTACCATTAGATCAAAACACATATTCAGCTGAAATTGGAAACACCGAACATGCTTCTTTAGCCAGCAGGGCGATCGTGGGGATGAGGAAATATATCCTTTTCCTCACTGTAGTGCAGTCTTGGAGTTGGTATATTTAAGTAGGGGGGGATGTGGGGGGTGCAGCCCCCCACATGGGGGTGCAGGGGGATTGCCCCCTGCAAAAGTATTTTATTTTAATTTTATTGATTTATTTTAGTATGCCTACATGGCACTGTTGGTTAAGGAAACACATGCAGTGTTTCCAACTTCGCTGAATATGTGTGTCACTGTAATGGTAAATCGCTCTTTATGTGTCGATCTGTATGTATTCAATGTTTACGTCTTTCGGGTTATAACATAGACCCCATTAATCACCTCCTTATAAATCTTATTTAGTAACTGAAGAGGACAGTTTCTATCCTTGGACATCATAAAAATCTTGTCAGCTTCCGCAAAAAAAAAAAAATCTTATAATCGGAGCACATCCTATCTGCCCTAATTGCCCCTTAAAAATATTTTTCTTACAAAATACAGGGTGACAGCTATTAAAATCAAGTTAACTGTTAGAAAAAGTAGGCTTCTATAAATTTTTGAAATAAAACAACCTCTTTGATGTTCCTTATATATAGTCAGAGCCAAGTGATCCATACTGTCAAAAGAATGTTTATTTGTAAACTTTAGAAAAGGGGTGGTGTTGTTTATATATAAAAAAAACAAATTCATTTGGGCTCTTATTGGTCTCTTTCCATAATGAAAATACCAGCCCGGTAGAGTAAGTAAAGGCACCAATCAAATTTAAATTCAGATTCAAACACAATTTTTTTCTCACAGCTATACATCACCAGGTTCATATAAGTGGGATCACAATTGGTCCCCATTGCAACACCCCTGATCTGGTGGAAAATATTCACCTTTAAAATAAATAAAATTGTTTGACATTATGACATCCATAACTTCCACAATAAAGTTAATTAACCTGTCATCTAAATCGGTGAGGTCAACAAAATTGCAGTGTGAAAAATCTCAAGACCAGTCTGATGTGTTATACTAGAAAACAATTCTGTGATGTCAAATACCTAGAATAAAAAAATGAGGTTTAATTTTTGTAAGGAAGTCCCAAGAATCTCTTAATATGTAATTGACAGAATTAATGGACCCCTTTAAAATACAATCTATAAATGCTGCTAAAGTATGTGTTTTAGAATTATGTGTTACAATTAATCTGTAAGGAGGTAACATTTTCTTGTCAAAATATTTTGGAGGCTTACTAATTGTACATGAACGATTGAAAATATTCACACTCAAAAAATACTTCACTTAAAAAAGACTTACAACAAGTAATATCTGTGTTTCAGAAGCTGTCTGAAAATGGGTGGATTTCAGGGAAACCTGCATAATTTAAAAGAAAACAGTCCTAAGCAAACACATATTCTGAAAGAAATGATTCTGCAGCAACACACCAAAATTACAGACATTGAGGCTGCCTTAACAGATGTCAAGGGAAGTCTTAAAGAAGAATAAATGCAAACAGACTTTCTATTGAAACAAAATATTTGGTTGCAAAATAAACTGGATGACCTTGAAAATAGAGAGAGGAAGTATAATATTAGTATTTTGGTCTGCTGGGAAAAAATTAAGAAGTTTTAACAACTTTTTTGGCAACAGTAATCTCCAAAATTTCGAAACAATTTTAATTTCTCCAAGTCTTGTGGGTTTCTAATACCATGACGGGAATGGACCCCATTCCCAAGTCAAAGTATGATTAAAGTTCATGAAATTAGTATTGTTTCAATCTTTGATGTTAGCCAGAAGTGCTGTACACAACACTTGCAATGTGCCCAGTATTGACTCCTTCTGCAATTCATATGGAGTTACATGTATCAGTAAAATATCTAAGTATGATTGTAAATTATTTTTTATAAGACCCATTGCTCCTACAACTATTGGAACTGTCTGGGCATTCTTCTTCCAATTTGCCCTTGTTTCTGCCTGCAAATCCTGGTATTTTATGACTTTGTGTCTCTCTGTGTGTAAAACACTGTAGTCACTGAGTGTAGCAATTTCAATGACTGATGTTACTTTTGTCTTCTTTTCATGACTACTATATCTGGTTTTCTAGAATCTATTTTTTGAACTGTTGGTAATGGGTGATCCCATGTGATATAAACCTCCCTATTTTCTATAATGTTTTGTGGCTTATGTTTCCAGTAATTTTCAGCTACTTCAATATTATTATAATGTTTGCACAATCCCTAATGCAGCAGTCTTGCTACATTATTATGACTTTTAGTATACGGCCCTTCTGCCATTAATGTACCACAACCAGCAATAAGATGTGTGACTGTTTCCAATTCTGTTTTAAGAAACCTACATTTGTCTGTTTCTTTAACATGTTCAATGGACTTTGTAAACCAACATGTACATAGTCCACTATCTTGGGCTGACAATATTAACCTTTCATCTTTTGGTTTAAATTCACCTCTCCTTAATCATTCCTGCATTCAATCCTGATCACCATGAGGTTGTTCCAAGAGTTTTTTTTTATACTTACAACTATATATATATATATATATATATATATATATATATAATATGCATTTTCTAAATTTCTTGCCTTCTCATGTGATCCTTCACCTTATATTCTTTCTTTTAGTGTATGGCACATTCAGTTTCTGTCTGATTTTTATTTGCTTCTGGTTTAATTTCCTTTCCCACTTCATACCAAGATGCTTCTGCTAAACTAAGCTGGGGGGTCATCTTACACTTATTCTCCTCATGTTTTAAACATTTCACTAAGTTAGGGTCAGCAGATATGTATGCATTACTACCACTACAGATCTACACATGTAATCAATTTCAAGGAAGCCCATATATCCTTCAGAATGGGGAATATATATAGTCTTGATATACAATGATTTTTATAAATCATTTGATAAGCATAAAGCATCCTTCAGGAAGGCTTTTCCTATGGAATTGAAACAGGTCATCGGTCTAGTGATAAACCAATATCTTCTAATCTTCTTACACCACCAAGATCCAATAAAAATAAAATTCTTCTCTTTTTTTAGACAAGGGGCTTGTACTAAATGCAGCGTGAGCAAAAGATCCTTTAACATACGGGTAATACGATATAAGATTTGACAATGACTGCTCAGGCAAAACTACAGAATGAGGAAAAAAATACTGGCCAGTAGTTACAATACTGAAACAAAACAATATTAAAACACAAATATTTTTATTCCAGCAAAATAAAAAAATCATCTGTCAAATGGCACTAGGACTTTTAATAAGACTGAAGAAGCAACGACTTCTGTTACAAATAACATTGTGATTCCCATAACCAAAGACATGTATTGGATATCTCCCACCTTGAAAAGGTCATCAGAACAGGAAGCTGTTGAAGGCTGGAGGTGCAGTTGGAATCAAATAGGGTACATTGTGATCTAAAAGGCACATTTTTAGATGTCTAGTGCCATAATAAAATCATATCTGTGACCAAGTTTTATATAGTGTAAATATGTGTTACTTTTGGAATTATTGCAAAGAAATTTCATAGAAATGTAGAAATGAAGCTAAAGTTGCACCTGCATGGTACGTGATCCAGGAGCCATATATTCAAAAAATGCAGAAAAAAGTGCTGTAGTGCTAAAACACATTTACCCCTGCAAAACAGAGGGAAACCACCACAGAAGTGTGATAGGAAGCTGTTAAACACTTCAGTCATACTGTTAAACACTTGTCAGACTTTAGAAAAAGTCTAAATGATGTGTTTAACAGCTTCCCATGACACTTTTGTTGTGACAGCTGATTGCTGTTAGTGCTGTAATGTGTGACTAGAGCTTAGCAGTAGTAAGGGGTAATTAATAAAAGCTTGTTAAGAACCTTTCCAATGTCAGAAAGGGGCTTAAAAAGCATGCTTTTTCCCCAAATCCAGAGCATAATTATAGTGAACCATATACTACAAGTCATTATCTTTCAAAAATAAGACATAAAATGCTTCACAGAGCATATAGATTTTGGCAGCTTCCACAGCTCAGGTTGTAGAAGTGGAGTTTTACACAGGCTTATTGAGGGCTTTTGTCCTGGACTTACCTGTTCTACAACTGCCCTGCTCAGAGATGTGCAGTATGTGTGTGTGTGTGTGGGGGGGGGGGGGCAGTGAGATTATTATTTCTTGTATATTTCACTATAACTTGTTTGGGACTGAGGAAAGTGTAGTCATTGTTTCTGTAAAATTCCTCACATTTAAACCTCAGAGGTATTATGCACTAAAGATCACTGTGGCTTTTGTGGGACATTGACTGTGTAGTCACTATTTATTTAACCTTTCACACAATCTTACCTCACAGCTATGCACACAATATTGCTATAGCTTGTGCAGGGGCAGTGTACCGCCTAAGAGTAGCAGGCTGGAATATATAGCAGCAGTAAGATTTCTTCTGTTTGACCTTTATGCCTTGGGCACAACTTATTTCTTCCTTGAAAGAAAAAGCAAGACTGAATTTCTTTAGTTAGTAGCAATGTTTGTCCAGGCCATAATTGTAACAAAGAGCTGAGAAAAAACGCTCTAAAATTTACCTTACGATCATCTAG
Organism: Protopterus annectens; assembly: GCF_019279795.1. NCBI lineage: Eukaryota > Metazoa > Chordata > Ceratodontiformes > Protopteridae > Protopterus > Protopterus annectens. The sequence goes on along the minus strand of NC_056730.1, from coordinate 895,292,297 downwards.
AACCTCATGGCTTCTGAGGTCCAAGCAGCTTCTATACTATTAGCTTAATTCTATTATTTCCTCTGCAGTTATTACACTGCAGTCTTGGCCATATAGAGAGGGTGAAAGGGCGCAGGAGGAAAATGAAAGAGTAAGAATCAATTACTTTCTTTAGCCACAGTTTTTATTTAGGCCATCTTTGGCTCAAAAGTTTGGAAAAAAGCTCTAAAATGAGACTCAGAACATGAAGAACCCAATGGCTTCTGGAGGTGTTCGGGGGGGGGGTGTGCTGTTGAGACTGCTGGGCTTTATTTGATTATTTTCTCTTGTGTAATCCTGGCCATTTAAGAAATATTAAAACAATGTATGAAAAATTTGAAGATTACAACAAAGGATTGGAAAACAAGGAAAAAAGTAATCTGAATGCTGTTACAAGACCTAGACAGGGGAAAAGTAGAGGGCAAAATGGAGACATGCAGGAAGGACAGTGGACAGCAAGGGAGGAGTTGAGGTGAAGGGGGAAATGAAGTCCTTTCCCAGGGTTTCATTTCACTAAAGGCCAGAATCAAACTATTCAATGTTGCCAGGGACTACCCTACTCAAGTACATCATACCGCTTATCAACAAGGTTTGTTACTCTCCACATTTTATAACACTTTAACCTCTGGACTAACTGCACAAGGGTTACCCATTCCAAGGATCTACACCTGATCTCTGACATGAATAGATCATGCTGGAGATACAGATATGTGTCCCAGAAATCGCTCTTCCTATAGGATAGGCTTTCTATTCACATGAAGCAAAGCCCTTCCCTGACCATCTGCAAGTGCAATCTGGACCAATGGATGGGAAATTATAAATTAACTCCTGGAGTGGTGCCCATTTCCCTTATGGGCAAAGGCAGTGGTGCCCATGTCCTTTATGGACAAAGGAAGCCTGTCAAAACCCCGCTTGCTGACCCTTGTTATCTTCCCCCTTTGGGTAGAAAATTGGGTAATATCTGGGTAAAAACTGGCTAGGCTTGTAAGGGCTGTTGAACTGTTAACCTAGTAATCTGCTGTAAATCTATGAACTTATGGATAAGGGAAAATATGCAAAATGCTTGTTTTTTGTCAGATTTCTGAGCCAAAGTATGTGTTTGAAGGAATTGAGTACGTGCCAGACTGCATGTATTAAGATGTACTGTGTACTATGAACTTTGAATGAACTCTGAGTAGTGGAAAATTACTGAAAAACAAAAGTCTGCTTGAAAACAGGAAATGTGCCTTATATAGAAGTGTATCCGATTTTCTTTCTCTGCCCAGAGATATAATGATGTGAACTGCTTTATGCTTACAGGTAAATCATTGATTGGTTAATTGTCTTGTATAATGATCTAATTGGTTCATTTTATATTTTTGTACCGTCAGCAATATTCACAGTATATAAGCTAGTGCAGTCCTTTGTTTTGGGAGTCTCCCTGGTGCTTTTCCATGAGGCTCCCACACATGTGTACTGTAGTTAATAAATACCACTGAAAGAGAGAAAGAACTGTATTTGTCTTCATTCTCAAGGTAATGTGTAACCTAACAATTGATGCCGTGACTCGTATCTGAATTGAGAACAAGCTGCAGCAGTCAGGAATTGAATGAAATACTGCTAATAAAAGGGCCCATAACAGATTTTTCTGTTTCTGTGGTGTTTCTTTCATTTTTCCGCATCTGTCTGCCTTAAAGATTTGGTATTTTTAACTATGCAGAAATGACATGATTTCTCTCATTCAGTCATTTTAAGGTAAGTGGCATGCATTTCTTTTCTGCTATTGATTGTGCAGTATGAGTGTGGGTTAAAACAAAATGCTGGCAACATAAGTGTGAAAGAAGATATGAGAGTGGGGATAAACGACGTTTACACAATGTCTTAGCTAAACCTGTAAAATATAGTATAGCTTTCTGCGTGACAATGGGAGCGAGTGTGGAAACAACAAAAGAGCCAGTAAGAGGTACACCAGCTGGTTATATGTTTTTTCGTGTGTCCCGGGACAGTTGCATGTTTTTAAATCAGTGGATCGCCCTTACTAAAAATGATGGTGATCTTGCCTTCCCAGAAAATGGTAGTTTTAATAAAAATATGATGACAAATTTGCAGGGAAAATTGAGAAAAAAGGGAAGAAAAATACCAGGGTTATGTTGGGCAGCTTTCAATGATTGGATGTCAGAGGCAATGTAAAGGGAAAAGGATTCGGTAATTAGTAGTCTTAAAGATAATCAGCAAAAATTAAAAGAACAGTTAAAAGAACTACAACATACTGCAAGTAATTTAGATGTAGCAGATGGTAAGCGACTAAAGGAACCGCCCTTCAAGGGATTATATCTGGTAAAAGAATTAAGTAAATTACAAATACCTGAATCATCTGAAGATGATAATCCTTGGTTTCCCCCACCTCTCACAGCCCCACTGCAGTATCAGCCCCCACCGGTCCAGGAAAGAGCAGTGAGCTCCACGACAGGGAGTGGTAGCCAGCGGGGAGAGGAGCATGTTAGTACTGGGAGCGGAGATCAGGCAGGGGGAGGTCAGGCTAGTGAATCAGACACTGAGGAACAGGATAAGGAAAAGGCATTACACATGACGACTTGTAGTAAGATAAAAAAGGAGACAAAGGCACAAATGTTTTTTAAGCCTAGATCTTATCAGGAAAAAAAAGGAAGGCTTTACTTACATTGGAAAAAACATTGTGGCCAGTTTCCTTCCTTGATGGATGATGGCGACGGCTATTATGGCCCTGATAAGTTTAATCCTGATTCAGACTCTGAGTCATCAGATGATGGCAAAATGTTTCCCTTGAGAGAAGTTCCAAACCCAGCACATACTAGGGATGCGGGACAACCGGCAACTGTAGTGGTACCTAGGGCGTGGTCAGAAGTTGATTTTCAAGCCATTGCTAAGTCACTCCCACCCATCCGTACAAACCCAGCAACATTCCAGCGTGTACTAGCAGGACATATTTGTCTGCAAAATCCTACCATAAAAGAGATTAGAGCAGTCCTTCAATACGCTGTCCCAGCTGATTTAATGAAACAAATCTGGGATCATGCTAATGTTCCCACTCCAATACCGAAGCACAATATACAAGAGGAAAATGGGTTTGAGGCGGTCAGGCAACGTATCATCGATGCTATCACCGTAATAGTCCCGCCTACCCCTAATTGGTTGAAAATTAAATCAGTCATACAAAAAGAAGATGAACCTGTAGACGAATATTTAAATCGGCTCACTGAAGCCTTTGAGGCTTATTCTGGGTATCCAGAGCCCACCGAAGGACCTGCACAAAGCAGATTGTTGGCTGCTTTTGTAGATGGGTTACACCCCCAGGTGAGAGATAAGTTAAAGGAAGTGTGCTTAAACTGGCCTAGTTTAAGATTACATGAGTTAGTCCAACAGGTATAATACCTATCTGACCACTTAGCTAAAGAAAAGAAAGACTTACAGAAAAAGTTAGTAAAAGCACAAATTCAAATATGTAATGCTTTTGGCCAGCCACCTGGTCAGTGAGGTAGAGGACGAGGAAGAGGAAGGGGTGGACGCCAAGAAGCAGGAAATCAAAATAGACAAAACTGGCAGGAAACACAGTCGGCCCCACCCCAGAATTATAGTAATCAGACAGAGTGTTTCAACTGTGGAGGAATGAATGTCCATATTTAGCTGAACAACCTGCCCCACCCACTGATACATCACATCAGTGGAATTCTAATTGGACTCCGTCCAATCGACAGCAACCACAATGAAGGTTCCCTGAACAGAAATGGCAGCAGTTGTGCCCTTTTATTCCTGTGGATCAGGATAGACCACATGTTATGTTACTAGTTAAAAATAAACCATATCCGTTTTTTGATTGATACCGGAGCAACTAAATCCATGCTAGCTGGCAAAGCAGCAATGAATGTTCCCCTCTCCGACAAGATAAATAGAGGAGTGGGTGTCTCTAGTATTCCTATTGAGTATTCCGAAACTGTTCCAGTCCCAGTAACTTTGGGACCTCTACAAGATAACCATGCATTTTTAGTAGGACCCTCAGCACCTTTCAATCTATTAGGGAGAGACTTGCTTTTCAAAATGGGGTCCACCATTTTTTGCACAGCTGATGGAGTTTATCTCCAAGTACCTTCAGATCAACAAGATAGTACCTTGGCAGCCTTAGATAAAACTATCACTTTATAGACAATGTGTATCCGGTCAGGTTTTGACAGAAACAGGTGTTTACATTCCCTACCCTCTCACATGTGGACTACTCATGACAATGATGTGGGATTTTTGATCTCAACTACTCCTGTAAAAATAACTCTAAAACCAGGAGCAAGGTTGCCAAGAGTGCCACAGTACTCTTTGACAGCCCAGGCTATATCTGGTAGTGCCCCTGTTATTTCTGCATTGGAACAGCAAGGGATCATAGTACCCACCACAAGCCCATGTAATACCCCAATATTACTGGTAAAAAAACTGGCAAACAAGCTTACAGATTTGTGCAGGACTTGCGTAAAGTCAACAAAGCTGTTTTGCCCATTTTCCCAATTGTACCAAACCCAGCTACTATTTTGAGCTTTATCCCACCTACTGCACAATGTTTAATGGTCATAGATATTTCATCAGCCTTTTTCTCTATTCCAGTACATCCTGACAGTCAGTATTTGTTTGCATTTACCTACAAAGGTCAGCAGTATACTTAGACTCGATTGCCCCAGGAATACGTAGAGTCCCCAACCTTATTTTCTAGAGAGATGCATAGACAGCTACAGAATCTGAAACTACCATCACATTCAGTTCTTGTCCAATATGTGGACGATATTCTTATAGCTTCACCAGACAGTAACTCATGTATGGAGGATTCCCTTTTAGTGTTAAACTTTTTAGCTATATGTGGGTTTAAAGTAAATAGATCAAAATTACAATTCTGTCAGGAATAGGTGCAGTATTTGGGACATATAATTGCAATGGGTTCTCGTCAAATACTCCCAAATTGCATAATTTCTATTCAAAGTGTCCCTCGCCCTGTAACCCAGAGGCAGCTTCGAGGATTCCTTGGCCTAGCAGGATACTGCAGACAGTGGGTGCCTAAATTTTCAGAGATTTCGGTCCCACTGTTACATCTCCTTAAAAAGGATGTTACGGAACCTTTACCCTGGACGTCAAAGCATGAAGAGGCTTTTCAGGCTATCAAAACAGCCTTGGTAAATCCTCCTGCCTTAGGGTTGCCAGATTATTCCAAACCTTTTGTTTTCTTTTGCTGTGAGCGAAACAAGACTGCCTTGGGTCTCTTAGCCCAGCAACGCACTGGAGGCTATCGGCCTATTGCTTACTACAGCACTCAGCTAGATCCAGTTGCCTCTGGTTACCCGGCCTGTTTATGGGCTGTGGCAGCTGCCGCTGTCTTAATTGATATGGCAGCCCCACTAACCCTGGGACATGATACTATACTAGCAGTTCCACATGCAGTTCAAGCGTTACTTTTAAAAACAAAAACACAGTATCTTTCAAATGCATGCCTTACTAAGTATAAATTAAGTTTAATAAATAATCCTGCCCTACAAGTCATAAGCTGCCCACCACTGAACCCTGCCTCTTTAATACCAACTTCAGATGAGGGCGAACCACATGATTGTGTGCTTGTAGTTAACTCTGTTTTTTCTCCTAGGTTACATTTATATGACACTCCTTTGCAAAATCCTGATTTAGTTCTTTTTGTTACTGGATCTTGCTTACGAACAAACTCTGGTGAATTCCAAGCTACTTGGTCGGTTTGTTCTCTGACTAAAGTTTTAAGATCAGCACGATTACCCCCCCCCCAGGCACTTCTGCACAGGTTGCGGAACTAGTGGCATTATCGAATGCATGTAAAATAGCTAAGGACAAGTCTGTTACTATATATACTGACTCCCGTTATGCCCATGGTGTTGTTCATGGTTTTGGTATATTGTGAAAAAAAAAGGGTTTTTAACATCTTCCGGGGCACCTGTTAAAAACCATTTCTATATCAATAACATGCTACAAGACTTTTGTTACCTTCTGAACTTGCTGTTGTTAAATGTGCAGCCCATCAATCCAATGACTCCTTTAAAACTAAGGGCAATAATTTAGCTGACTGGGCTGCTAAACAGGCTGCTCTCTCACAAACTGTTCAGGGACATTTTCTGCAGCCTCTGCAACAAATGGTTACTTTTTATACCACAGTGTTAAAAGCTTTACAGGATAAAGTACCAGAATCAGAAAAAAAAACATGGCTGGCTCAAGGTTGTTTTAAACGCTCTGATCTCATTTGGCAACATCCCGATGGCTGATTGGTCTGCCCAATGTCCATGTTAAATTCTCTTATTAAAGCGTATCATTTGTCAGCCCATATAGGGGTACAAGCATTAATAAAACAAATCCAAAAGGATTAGTTTGCCCCAGGACTTTCTACTTCTGTGCAGCATTTTTTGAGCACGTGCTCCATTTGTTTACAGTATAACATGTCAAAAGGCACTATGGCTCCCGCACAACCACTGCCAAAACCATTGGGACCATTCTGTGCTTTGCAATGGGATTTTATTGAACTCCCACCTTGTACTCATTTCAAATATGTTTTAACTGTTGTTGATGTTTTCTCTGGGTGGTTAAAAGCCTACCCATGTGTTAAAAATGATGCTATTTCAGTTGCTAAAAAACTTTGTTATAAATTGATACCTCGTTTTGGTGTTCCCTGTCAAATATATTCAGACCATGGAACACATTTTACTGCTCAGTTGATTGATTCATTGTATAAAATGTTAGGCATCACCTTAAAATTTCATTGTCCATATAGACCACAGGCATTAGGTATTATTGAATGCATAAATCAGACACTAAAAACTAAATTGGCTAAAATTACTATGGAAACGGGCCTCACTTGGGTACAGGCCTTACCTCTAGCCCTAATCTCTATGAGAGCGCAAGTACATCCTTCTAAGGGACTTTCTCCTTATAAAAATCCTCATGGGTTGCCCTATGCGCATGCCCATGACACCACCACCGCCTTTCTCTGAGTACAATGCACTTGATCATGATATTCTTGTATATTACACTTCTCTTGTCTCCTTTTTACAGTTTCATCACCACCCGGTATCAGCGGCTCAACATATCCCTGATCCTTTCCTGTCTTCCACACTACAACCAGGAGACTGGGTGTACGTCAAGTCTTTCTCTCGAAAAACAGCACTTCAACCATGTTGGAAGGGGCCCTTCCTGGTTCTACTGATGACGTCATCAGCGGTGCGACTACAAGGCTCGCCCACCTGGATTCATATATCTCACGTCAAAAAGGTCGTGCCATCCAAAGATTAACAGCCTTTACCTTTTTCAACTCCAAACTCTCCACCTATTGCTACTCATACTCAAAGCCATACTGTACCAGCACCTGATGATGCCTAACATCTACCTGTTTGGAAAACCCCAAACTTCTGATACTATGCAAACTCAACCACCATTTCCACAAAAGTACTGGACAGATATTTTGGTGGTTATTCTTGTTGTACTGTTATTTTTAATGTGGCCATTTTTACTTCCTGCTCCAACAATGCACTCTGCCAAGCGAGCTATTTGGCACCCACCTTTCAACACCTACCAGGCCATTAAACATGTCTATGCTTCCACCTTCAACATTTCTGAATGCTGGATCTGTGCAGCTCTTCCCACTTCACATGATGGCCTGCCAATGACAGCTAGTCCTTTACCTACTGACAACTATTCAACCATCCTCTTTAATACTTCTGGGGGATTGTGTAAACAAATACATTCAAATCGAACTGTAGCTCTGATTTTAGCATACCGACAGCAAGGCATTTTATGCCTAAAACAAAAGGGAATAAAGAAAGTCGGTTCAAGTAATTGCACTATAACAATTCAGAGAGTATGTGCTGTTACTAACTACATAGCTTTACAGTCAATTAACGTTACGGCACGGGACAGGTCTATGTCCTGTTCAGTGTGGTGGGCCTCTGTATCTGCACCATTCAAGACTTATTCAGATTGGCAGACCTGTAATATGACTGGAATGATGTTAGGGCCAAAGGAGGTATGGATCTTTGAAAATAGCCCTACAATGACAAATTACTCACAACTCTCACTTCTTAAGTTAGAGTTAAATGATGTATTCTCTCAAGTAGTGTTCAATAATAATGTTTCCACTAACATTTCCACTATGCTCTTGGAAGAAGGGTTGTATTTTATTTGTGGTAGAAAGGCATATAAGTGGTTACCAGGGAATTGGTCTGGTAGCTGTTTCTTAGGTTATTTAGTCCCAGCTGTCCAACATGTATCTGCCTTACCTCAAGGAAAAATTTGGAACCTTCAAGAGGTCAAGAAGCCTACCAATCTGGTAGGTCAAGTTGATGCTTCATGGATCTATCATCATGATTTATCTCATGCTGGCACTAAAGGACTATCCCATATGGACTTGGGTGATGACGTCATATCATGGGCTGGTATAATTCCACCATACGGAGCAGTGAAATCAATTTGGGAACTGAGAAAGCTATCCAAATTGCTTAAAATATTAAGCAATGCTACATTTTCTGCCTTAAAACTAGTGACTGATGAACTGACTGCTATGAAAGCTGTAGTCCTCCAAAATCGTATGGCTCTCGATTTCACCCTAGTGGTGAAAGGGGAAACTTGTGCTTTAATCCAGGAAGAGTGCTGTACATTTATTCCCAACAATCAGCACGAAATTGAAAGCCATCTTAAACTGATTTAAAGAATTTCCAAACTCTCTGAGGCCAAAGAGGCCGATAGTTCAACATGGGCATGGTTAACCAACCTGTTCTCAGGTTGGGGAAGTGGACTGTTAAAGTTGATTTTATTAATTGCAGTATTAGCAATTGTTGATTTTCTTGTCATATTTTTAATCAAAGCACTGATCTTGAAATTGATGTCTTCAAAAACTGTGAAAAAGGTGCCTAAGTTTTATATGCCTGCAACTATGAATGTAGACAATGACATGACAATACTTACCAGTAATAAAAAGACCAGTAACATGGTAATGTTAGATTTGGGACAAATGGATGATAGGTTAAGTGGTGATGCTTACACAGCATAAAATGGGAGATAGTAGAATATGAACAGCCAAAGTATGTGTTTGAAGGAATTGAGTATGTGCCAGTCTGCATTTATTAAGATGTACTGTGTACTATGAACTTTGAATGAACTGTGAGTAGTGGAAAATTACTGAAAAACAAGAGTCTGCCTAAAAACAGGAAATGTGCCTTATATAGAAGTGTATCCAATTTTCTTTCTCTGCCCAGAGATATAATGATGTGAACTGCTTTATGCTTATGGGTAAATCATTGATTGGTTAATTGTCTTGTATAACGATCTAATTGGTTCATTTTATATTTCTGTACCATCAGCAATATTCACAGTATATAAGCTAGTGCATTCCTTTGTTCTGGGAGTCTCCCTGGTGCTTTTCCATGAGGCTCCCACACGTGTGTACTGTAGTTAATAAATACAACTGAAAGAGAGAAAGAACTATATTTGTCTTCATTCTCAAGGTAATGTGTAACTTAACAGTTTCATTTCTCTAAAGGCCAGAGTCGAAATATTCAGTGTTGCCAGGGACTGCCCTGCTCAAGTACATCATACCGCTTATCAACAAGGTTTGTTACTCTCCACATTTTATAACACTGTAACCTCTGGACTAACTGCACAAGGCTTACCCATTCCAAGGATTTACACCTGATCTCTGACATGAATAGATCATGCTGGAGATACAGATATGTGTCCCAGAAATCGCTCTTCCTATAGGGTAGGCTTTTTATTCACATGAAGCAAAGCCCTTCCATGACCATCTGCAAATGCAATTTGGACCAATGGATGGGAAATTATAAATTAACTCCTGGAGTGGCGCCCATTTCCCTTATGGACAAAGGCAGTGGTGCCCATGTCCCTTATGGACAAAGGAAGCCTGTCAAAACCCCACTTGCTGACCCTTGTTATCTTTCCCCTTAGGATAGAAAATTGGGTAATATCTGGGTAAAAACTGGCTAGGCTTGCAAGGGCTGTTGAACTGTTAACCTAGTATTCTGCTGTAAATCTATGAACCTATGGATAAGGGAAAAATATGCAAAATGCTTGTTTTTTGTCAGATTTCTGATATATAATAATCCTTCTGACTGTATTTTTATTTCTTACTACTTATCATGTACCTGGTTGCATAATAGTATTAAGCATGTCCTTGCAGACACACTCCTCAAGCTGTTTAACGTAAGTTTAGTTACTGGCTTTGTCCGTGATGAGTGTCGCACTACAGTGTAGATGCCTCTCAATAAGTGTAGTCTTACAACTGACCTGTGCAGCTAAAGTCCTATTAGCCTTACAAGCCCCATCTGCAAAACCATGAGGTGTATTATAACTAACCTCATAAACTGTGATTTCAAGACTCTTGTTTGAATTCCACCCCCCCAGCAGTTTGGCTTCATGAAGTTCAGATTCTGTCTGTTTAACCTAGTAAACTTCTTCAAAAGGGTTAGTGAGGCTGGTGGCCATGCAGTGGTGTATGTGCTGTGGTGTATCTTGATCTAGTGAAGGACTTCAACACCATTCCCCATGCTGGCATAATGCAAAAGCTCATTGCTTCAAACTTTGACACATATTTGGTAAGGTGGATAGCAAACTGGCAGAAAGACAGAGCCCACACAGTGCAAATTAGAAATGCCTCATCAGTAAGTAAAAAAGTGGTGTCCTTCACAGCTCAGTGCTGGAACAATTCTTTTTAAGTATTTACTTATCTGATCTCCACGTAAAGAGCCAAGACCTCTGGCTAACAAAGTTTGTAGCTGACTGCAAACTAGAAGTTGTTGTAAAGTCTTCTGAATGAACTCTCCATAGTAAACCCTTTGTGAAATAAAAATGAGATCAAACTAAATGATTTAAAAAGTGCAGTGTCACTTTTGGTAGACAACCCTCCCCATCGTCATACTGTATAGCCAACACACAGCTACAAAATGAACATTTTGATGGAGACCTAGATGCATGGTGTGATAGCACCCTCTTCTTTCGACCATCATGTTACAACAGTTATCAGAAAATCCTTTTACTGAGACCACCTAATTGTGAAAGGAATATCATCATGGCCTACAGAGATAGTCACTCCCTTATACTCAGCATTGATCAGCACAGCTATTGAGTACAATGCACCCTTTAGGTGTATCTCATTAATCATATCAAACAATTATCAAGATATTAAAGGTTGCTAATCAAAATCAAAAAGATCACAGGCCTAAAGTCCCTGAGTTATGAAGATATGCTGGAAGCACTTTCCCTTTATTCGGTGTCTTAAAGAGATTTGAGGGAAGATTTGTCTTTCTTGCTGCACCATTAGAGACGCAGTTGTCCTGGACCTCCTGTTTCTCCACAAGTCCCATATCTCCACCAGTAATAAAAAGGGGCCTGAAACACTCATATAGGCTTTTCCATGGTAACTATGAGCTCTGGCAGCCAGGAAAAAAAATTATCACTGAAATCATCTTTTTCTGGCTGCTCTGACCTTTTGACTATTTCAGAAACACCAATGTGAATGTTTCTACGTAACTGGTACTCTGGTGCCAGTTTCAGGGCATTTCAGGCAGTCTGTTGAAACTGGGGGGAGCTCTTGCCTCCCCTCACTCTATGGTTCCAACACCCATGCATTGGAGAAAACAGCATGGATTGATATCAGAAAGAAAAAATAAAGAATTGAGTTACAGACTTATCAAAATCTACAAGAAATGCCAATATAAAATGAGTTAGCTCAAGTAATCTTTTTTAAATAACCTGCTCTAAGTTAATACAGAAAACCACAATCTTGAAAATATAAGGAAAGAAGTATCGCTACCTTATTGTCAGACTACGACTTATAAGGGAAACAGTTTGAAAAGTCAATATTATGTTTTACTTTACTTAATTTATTTTAAACTAACTGCAAAAATTAATTAACTGAACAAAAGCATTAAATTTAGCTATACAGAATTAAAAATGTATTTATATCTTTTAAGCATAGAGTGATCTTAAAACCTTGCTAGAATAAGCATGGAAAGAAGTGATATATTTCTCAAGTATAGCACAACATGATTCAAAAATTATTATATGATACATATTAAAAGCAGACTAGATACATGTTGTTTTTAATTGTTGTTTGATTAACAAAGTCTAAAGGCAGGGAGGGCAAAAGAAAATGAATAGTCTGTTTTAAAATATTTGATGTTATACAGAAACCAGACACTTAGGAATGCCTTATTTATAGTTGGTATCAAGTATTAGAAACCTACTGAATGAGGTAAACTAAATGAAGACTCTGGGACTTTAACTTTCCCACATTCAGTGCAAGCAGCACTATAGAGTGAATCTTCCCATATTAACATGCTAAGCAACCAATTAGATGTATGATTAAATACATTAAAACATACAAACATTGTTTATAGATCATACAACTTTTAAATAATTCATTATAAACTGAAAGAAGAACCAGTAATTATAAAAAATGAAAAACAACTTTTGATTACAGAATAAAGAAAAAATAAGCTAGGATAAAAATATAAAACACAGGTATTGCAGTAGCTATTGAAGAAAAAGGAGAGACATCATTAAATGTAGAATTGGCATGGTATAAAAATTATTCAAGAAGATGATATAACAGCATCAAATAGCCATACTGTTGACAATAACTGTCTAAGAAAAAATAATGATTATTTATAAATGGTTTTAGACTTTCCATTAGATATAAATTGTTTTATTTTGACATTATGGAGTACAATCACAATATGCATACTAAAGAAGATGTTATGGATAAAATCCACCATTCATTTATTTAAATCTTAATATGTAACATGAACTGTAAATTAAAATAAACTATAGAAATGAATGGACATATTTATTTAGTTATGAACCATTTACTGTTGACTAAAAAGCAGAATTGTGCTAATATCTGTTATACCTGACTAATATTAACAGTCAAAAATCTGTTACAAAGGAAAATACTTTTAGATCTGTATCTACATTGATAGTAAATATAAACATAAATTAAAAAAAGCATATTTAAAAATGTTATACTGCTAAAATATTATAATAATTAAAATGAAAACTGATAAGTCCTGATTATATGTTATACTTACAATTACTGTTATGACTAAAGATCCCACTATCATTTGCTCCATATTAAGAGTTTAATAGCTACAGAGCTCTGATACTCTCTCATGTCAACTTACCTATAAAACTACAGGCACAGATTTACGAGAGAGAGTTAGTCTAGTGGGATTGTTCTCCTCTTCTTAACTCTATGTAACTAGCTGATTTATTTAATTTTAAATCCTATTTTAATTATAAATTCTTGTACATGCCTGAAATGCCTTTTAGACCACATAAATTAGCTATAAAAGATGAAGAAGTATATCTTATAACCACTAATGTACATGGCAACATATACACTTTAGCACATTTCATTCTTCTTAAATTGAGTTGTATTTGTTATCTTTTAATGTTAACGGATTAAATAATGGTAATAAACAAGAAAACTTGCTAAAATATCTAGACACTAATATGGCTCAACTCATATTTCTTCACGAAACACACATTAGTCATTCAAATAAAAATATATGGATCCAAGTAAATATGAAACATTAGCATAATCTAATAAAATCGCCACTGTGTGTTCAAAGTTCAAAACTCAAATAAGGACAAGAGTCAGATTTAGCGCTTTCATTCCTTTACTTTCGGAACTTCCTCAGAAAACATTTCATTTTAAAATCAGACCATTTAAAAAGCAATGACATCACAATGTAATTAAAACTTCAAACAAATGATTAAAGCAACATTACATCAAAATGTAAAAAATACATGAAAAATTTTTCAATAAAAAAAGTATGTACACGATATATTCATCACTTTAAAAATCTATAAATACCATTTGTGTTATTCACTATGAAAAATAGTATTTTATATATATTTATATTTCAGTAAACTTTTAATGGAAATAAGCAAATAGATCTCTATTTATTTTTTTCTTTTTTCGCTGTATAATAGTGGTAACATGCTGTTCAACTTTGTTAAAAATTTTAGTGTATGAATGTCTAACTAAAGAAAAAGAACAATGCCTTTTAATGTCTTTATCAAGACTAATAATACGTTCTTTCAAGTCATTCATAGTATGAACATTCTGTTTGACTAACACACGCACAGCATCACATTCTGCTTTGTTGTAAAAGTCACAAATTTCTTGATACATAGGATCATCATATGTTGTCCCATTGGGAAAGGTAAACACTCTTAAACCCAATGGAACAATGTTAAATTCTAAACAATTAGTTAAATAATGGTTTTCAGTCTCTAAAGACTTATATTTCAATGCCTGTTTTTCAAGCTGGAAAACCAATGAACAACAGTCAATTTGTGATGAATGTTTAATATTTCTTACAAACCCTTTGTCAAAATGAAAAGTAGAAAAAGGATTGATGCTATCATTTTTAAGTAAATCAGCTACACATCTAGATGAATGTTCAGTCTCTTGGTTGATAACAGTAACTTCGTCAGAGGACAACTCAGTTAGTTCATCAGAGTCAATTCTGTGAAATTGACTTTGTACTTTATGTATAACATCCTCTGCTTTCCCAACTACTTGTTGTAAATTATCTGTAAGAACCCTGATCTCATCAGGCAAAGAATATACACTGAGGTTTAATATAGGATCATTACTTTCAGCCATTATGTCAACCTCAAAGAACACACTGTAGTTGGAAATGTAAAAGTACCGTTGTAAAAAGTCAATACACTAATAGCTGAGATGCCCTTAATAAAGAAAAAAACAATTTGTCCAGAAATGAAGTATTAAGGTTTTAATACATCTGCCGTTGTAAAAAGTCAATACACTAATAGCTGAGATGCCCTTAATAAAGAAAAAAACAATTTGTCCAGAAATGAAGTATTAAGGTTTTAATACATCTGCCGTTGAACTCGTTCGGCAGTGCAACAAGCTTAAGAATCTGTTATATATATGAAACCAATACAAAGTTGTGCAAAGAACACTCCAAAATGTATTCCCCAGCACCAATGTACCCGAAAACCTAGATGTCAATCTTTCGTCTGCCGTTGAAACCAGTAGAACAATAGGAAATTGTAATTGATGAAAACCAAATGTAAAATACTTAATATGCCAATAAGGCACTTTGGAATATAGCTTCAACAGCACCTTATACACCAACAGTCAAATAGAAAAAACGAATGTCTAGGTTTGACTCGCCAGCTGTGACATTCTTTCAATTCAATAATTCTAGTTGCTCCATCAAACCCACTTTGACTGAAAAGCTACAGTTATCATTAAAATTAGCCACACAAGAACCATATAAACAAAACTGTGTCTCAGTCTTCACTTGGACCACAAAAATCCTATAAAGGGCAGATGTTGGGCAGCTGGAACCAGTCAAAAACAACCAAACCAAAGTGCTCCAAAAAAGAAAGGAGAACCAAGCTCTACCATAGCAGCTATTCAGCCCAGCAGTTGGAAATTCTTCAACCGTCACTTCGGTAATACTTCCCTTGAAGAATACTAGGCAATGATGAATAATGGAGCCCAATAATCTTGTTATTAGACCAGTGCTATAAATTAATGTCAAGGCAGAAATACACAGTCTAATACAGTCTAATACTTCCTTAAAAAAGTTGTAAAAATTGATAAATGGCAGTTAAAGGTATGACATTGTAGCTGTACAGCCCCAGAATAAATGAACTTGAAGGTCCGGCGTTGTAGCTATTCAGCCCACAGGATAAGCAAACTTTTCTGCCACTAAGTTGTGTGAGATAATTTGAATAATTACCAGCTGTGCAGTTGGATAACCGCAGTAAACAAATGCCTGTCTTCAGCCCTCAAATAAGGCAAATCCACCAAGTAGAACAAAATGAACTCGGCCACACAGTGAAAATAAAAACGGAGCAGATAAACAAAACCACTAAACAAACAAACAAATAAATTCACCACTGTGTGTTCAAAGTTCAAAACTCAAATAAGGACAAAAGTTAGATGTAGTGCTTTCATTCCTTTACTTTCGGAACTTCCTCAGAAAACATTTCATTTTAAAATCAGACCATTTAAATACAGTCAGAGCAATGACATCACAGTTTAATTAAAACTTTAAACAAATACTTCAAGCAACATTACATCAAACTGTAAAAAATACATGAAAAACTTCTCAATAAGAAAAAATATGTGTACACAATATATTCATCACTTTAAAAATCTATAAATACCATGTGTGTTATTCACTATGATAAATAGTATTTTATATATATTTATATTTCAGTAAACTTTTAATGGAAATAGTTTAATTCAAACCTGGACTCACATCAGCTCGTAGAAAAACTTGCCATTTTAATTCTACCATTTCTAGATAATCGTTGCTAGAATCAACAAACATCTTAGTGTTCACTTGTTCCAAAATTAAAAAATAAAACTTTTTGCACAGGATAATTTTCTTCCTTTATCACAAGACTAAGTTGTTTTGCAGAATATTAGACTTTTGCACAGGATAATTTTCTTCCTTTATCACATTCACAGTACAATGAAGCACCAAAACTAATAAACACTGCACATTAAATTTTATACTGTAACTTTGAAATGGAAAATATGATTTCAAACCTTCATATGATTTTCAATATATATAATGTAAATTTAAATAATAAATTGTGTGGCCACATTACACTAAGACATAATGCTATACTATCAGAAGAAAATATAAGTCAACTTTTGAAATCTATAAAAACAATGAAAACACCCCTTGGGTAAAATATTGGCATATTTCCACATGGGAAGTTTTACACAGAAGTTGCTAGCACCCCAAAAATAGTAAAATTTAATAAAGAAGGTGATATTGAATGCTGGAGATGTAAACACTTATGTAAAGCTGTCTGTATACATATATTCTATAAATGTCTACTTATACACAATTATTGGAACAAAATTGAAGATTTTCGTAAAGCTTTGTGATCAGAATAATTTTCTTTAACCGAACTAGCAGAACTAGAATATGGACTCTCCTTAATTGTGTCCACCTCAAAAGAAACCAGTCCATACTCCACCAACAACAGCATTTGCACAATGAAGCATTACTGAAGCTGTCTAGCCAAGACCGAATGACTTCTCATCTCACAGAGCACTACCTTCCTTTTAGGCTCCATAATATTTAGTTATCAATATGGAGTCCTTTTTTTTTCTTCACCAATAGACTCTCAGAAAGATAAATGCCATATAACCTGAAATTACTGTCAGCTGCTAATTCTCACCTACTTACCCCATTCAGGAAATTCAAACAAACAGAAAACTCCTTCTCCATTATGGCCACAAAATCTGGGAATCTATTCCTAAATACATAACCAACACATTAATCTACTTGGCATTTATGAGGGCTCTAAAAGCCCATGTCTTGAAACAAGCTAAATGTAAATGCTTCCATAAAGGGAGCAACATTTACATTTGATTAGACTAAAATCTCAAATATACATATGACAATTATCTGGCCATATAAATAAGATCTTGAAATAATGTTATGCTACTATGCTCACTATATTTAGGGTGATGTCTGTTAGGGATGAGAAGATACTGATAAATATACAAATCCATAGTAAGACCTATAATGGGGTACATTTGAAATTATATTTTGTTATATTATATTATAAATTATAAATAAATAAATTAGAAATGGTACAAACATATGGCATGAGGAATGCCAGTTATCAGCAGAGATTGATAAAGTTGAAACTATACTTTGTGTTTTACAGGAGTCTATAACTACAGCTGTAGCCACATCTGGAGCAAGGACAGCCAGCAACTGAAACACCTGAGGATCAATGTGATTTTCTTGAATTACAGAAGGAATACATATTGGGATAGCAGCAACCTGATGTGGCTTCCATAGCTTGTCAAGAGACTGCTTGCTTACAGTACCCCACTAAATGCATCATTACTACTATGTATGTGCCACCACCAGCTCCAAAAGCACAGATTCATGACCTTACAGCAACTCACCTTGTATGCCCTGAGATCTGATGGAAGGTACAGACATTATTAAGAAAGCATCTCTGTATTATAATTAATAACATGTTTTAAAAATTGCACAATGAAAAAATATCAGTCATACAGACTTGTTATACCATTTGTGGTTTGCTAGCCTAACATCTGCATCCCTCATCTAGAGTTCTTCAGGGTTGCAGTGACACAAGTCATCAAGCTGGTGCCTGCAGTGGTCACTGGTGCTGGGGGTCCCTTTTCTACTGAAAAGGACCTGAGCCAAGTCATACAAAGCATCCACTTTCCTGAATGGACCCACACAGGGTTCTAGACGTTGCTCCTTGAACTGCTTTCCACCAGGTAGAGCATACTTTTCTTCCCTTAGTATACCATCTGGTGTTATCCATGGGGCATGAGCACAGTCAGCCATTAGCACAAAAATCTTTTGATAATGGTCATAACATCATGAGGAGTAAAATGCTACTATCTGGGAGGTCTCTGCACACATGGGAAATAAATTCTGTTGAACAAATGCTGCTGTTCAAAGCATAATTGCAGTATGAAACTCCACAGCTGAATGTGCACATTTTGCTCTTATAGCAACATGCAACTTGCTGTATGCCTCCTATGATTAATAACTATGAATCAGGACTTTCTTTCCCTCCCATGCATTTTAAACTCATTATTTCTTAATATGACCACATGAATTTAGTTGCATGCCATTTATTTTTGCTTCACACACAGTGCTGGGTTGTGTACTATGCAATAAGTCCAAACATTGTGGCCATTGTATCTGTTACACAAGGCATATGACTAAATAGTTTGGGTTGGAAGTAAGATTTATGTCTTACCCCAGAAATCAGCCACTACAACCCTGTGACCCAATTTACTGCAGTTCCTTTAAGCCATTTACCATACTTAATATGAATTATAAAACCTTTGTGCACATGATGCCGAATAAAGTTATACACATTTTGCAACATTTTGTACATCAAGACATACATAAGATAATGTAAAAATACATTATTTGCTGTCAAATGTTCTTCTAAGTTAAACTGTCCCCAATGATATTTAATCTAGACATTGACAAGAATGTGATAATTTGAAATGGATACACATATCTGATGAATAGTAAAAAGTATGGATATTTGAATTGTCTTCAGTTTTACAGTCTATTTGTAAGGGTTCTTATTCATGCATTAAATGAGATCCATGAGTTTCAAATTTTGGGGTTAATGCACCTCAGAGAATGAGTGAGGCAAGTATTACACTACCCACCAATGATCACTCTGTTTCTATGGTTAAATTTCTTGAGAATGGGAATAATAAAGTTTGAGGGGCTTGTCCCTCACATGGGGATACAGAGGCTTCCCCCCTGCAAGAAATCCTTCTTTTACTTGTGTATGTAAAATATGCTCACAAGACAAGTAGCTTAAATGTCTGCATTCTGACAATATGTGTACTCAATGTATAAATTATCAGCTGTTGTGACCAGCCAAGTGTAATGCAAGACTTTAGGTAGCATAGACAGTAAATTAATTTTAAAGAAGCAGAAAACAAGATTCCATGCCTCACCTCTCAACCTGTAAATGCAAAAAATCTGGACAAAGCTTGAAATAATGAGGGTACAAATAGGGACATATTTTAAATATTGCTCTTATAAACTTAGAAAGTTGCTAGAGTAACATGATTTGTTTACATATACAGTCTGAAGGATATGAAGTCTGAAACTCAAATGTATGTCATTATTTAGTGACTTCAATCCTGACATCATTCCAGTGATTTGCCAAGAAAAAAGAGGAACAGGCCAAAAATATAAATCAAAAAGCTGGACATTCTGAGAAAATCTGTACAGTTGAGAGGTATGTTCCATGCTCTCTGCAGTATTGTTTATACTGGCCATGAAACCCTTAATATTCTGTCTTAAAAAACTAACTAAAATAAAAGGTTTTAGAGACAGGACTCTCTTAGGTAATTGCCATTGTATCCTCCCTTGTTAAAGTCATGAGTACACACAGCTCAGTGATGCACTCTAACATGCACACACAGAGTCTCTAAAATGCAATCTGTTTCAGATGAGAATATCACCATTCTATAATGTGTAAGTATGAACTAGTATATTCAAATATTTTAAGCATTTGTCTTTGCTATAAAAGAACTGAGAGAAATATAAAGAGGTCCATCAAATAAGTTTAAAAACTCTTTTCAACACCAGACATATAAGGTCATCCATCAGAGCAATTTAAAAACTATTTTCAACACCAGTGTGTTCCTCTGAGAATTATAACCACATAGCACAATTTCTTAGAGGTCCTCATTTTACATCTTCATAACCTTAGTGAACAGTTTACTTAAACACTGGTACGTAACATTTTTTGATAAGGCATAGGCTGCCCAACATGTATGCTGAAAGATTAACTTAGAGACAGAGATGCATAAAAAAAGCAATAGTACTTGAGAACCTATCCTATGAGACTGTCGACAACTGACTCAGTATAATTTGCTGCTGCCGTTTGGTTTGATAAAATGCTAATTATGAAATCAATTCTGTTATTCCCAGTATCACCTGCTGTGGGAGGTATGAATATGGCAAAAAAAAAAGTTATGTTAAGGCAGTGGAAAGACTAGCCTTCCATAGGCTACAGAACTTCTGCCTTTGTTCACATGTTCATAGGATATTACTAGGTTTATAGCTTAAGAGCCCTTACAAACCTAGCAAATATAACCTAATTGTACCTAATATATGAATCCTAGGGCAAGAAGATGGCAAGGATTTGTGCCTATGCCTTGAGTATCTCATAGATTGTCCCTTCCCATGTTACATGTTTATTATATGGAACTTTCTACAACACAATAAGAAGCAAAAAAAAAAAAAAAAAAAAACCAGCACCTGTGGCTTGTTAGACTAAAGTTGACTTTAATTAAATTAAAATGTAGTTGCTAAATTTGGATATTGTGTACATTTAGTTAAGTGTCTTTAGGAAAGCATATTCAGTCTAACTAGTTTCACTATTGTTCCACAAAAGTATTAAATTGCAATAGAAAATATACTAGAAAACTGCAAGCAGCTTGTTTCAATGTTATTACAGAATTCTAACATCTAACACTGGAGACTGCCCTTGGTGGGAATACAATATGGTTTATCCTCTCTTCTATTCCAGTTCAGCATTTTTCTAAGGGGCATTATACTCCCTATGCCAGTGTATGCCATAAAATACAGTTGTATAAGTTGCACTTACCATACACTAGATGTTTAAATTCCCCATCGCTGTAGTGCCTTTAGCTATTTGGAATTGTGTCCTGTCCAAGATGCAACAATTGGCCAGTCTCAGAAGAAGATTGACTAGTAAATGATTCTGAAGGGTCAATATTTTGAATTTTGCTACTTTCACAAACTGGATTAGAAAGGAAAGATCTAGAAATGGTTTCCAGGAAAGCTTGTTTTTTTTCAAACCAGAACCATTCTGGATTAGAAATCTTCCTCCCTTTAGTCTAAAGGTGCTGGTAGAATGACTCCTAGTGTATGCATGTGTTGGCTCAGAAGGTAGGGAGAAATTCCTCTGAATGGGGGTATGTGTATGGAGTGCCAATTCTGACCCAAGAGTCTGAAACAATCAATCACCAAATGGAAAAACTGAGAGCCAGTCTTCTACAACAGACTTAGAGATGTAGGTGAGCAGAAGGAGTGCTGGCATAGTCATTGTAAAGGTATAGTCTGTCCCGTTTTCTGAAAGCATCTCGTTTTTTATTGTTCCCCTTCTGTCTTCTCATTTTTGGTCCCTATTTCCCAGAAGATGGCAGGGATTAATTATGTTGTCTTTTTTTTTAAAGCAGAGGGTTCATACGATTTATAATGCAGAGCCTGAAACATCTTAGCAACTCTCTGAATTAATTTGCTTTACCTTTGTCATCAAAGTGTTTGAGAACCTGAGTATCAGGGGGACCAAATACAATGTCATAATCTCTAAAGCAGTGTTTAAAATCTCGGAATTTACCTCATCAGAAAAGTTTTGAGTACAAACCCAGGAATACTTTCTCAAAACATCAGCAGTTTTAGTGGCCCTAGATCTAGTATTTACAAAATCATGCACATTATTCAAAGCATGTTTAGACATCTGAGACATGTTAGAAATGGTAGGATTTGGACAGATCTTATATTACGAATGAAGTGTGGTAGAACAATCCTACAAGTTGTCAACACCTAACAGGATCAAATGGAAGAAGGAAATTTACTTATGAAATCTATCTAATACCTTATCTTTTTGTCTACAGGGGAATAGTTGGTATTAATAAGGCTTTTGGCTTTCTGGAGATGACAGAAGGCTGATGATCAGTGTTACTGTAGGCAGCAATTAACACAACCTCCAAAGCTGGTATAATAGGATGAATGAGTGTAGCATGATAACTCCTTAGTTTAGGGGGAATATCTACTTGTTCTCATAAAAAAATCATCACTCATCCTGGAACTAGTCTTAGAAAAGGAAAATTTCTCTAATGGAGTTTGAAAAAACAAACTTTCTCTGAATCAGTCTTGTACCTGAGAATCCGACAAAGGAAAAATCACTGTCTTTGTCTAGCTAAGAATCCTCTGACATATTTTTTAGGAATATATTGATCTGGTTAAGATGTTGGTATGGATTTCTGGTCTCCAGGACAGAAAGGCTAAAAAAACCTCCTGGTTAAGGTAAGAAAACCATCCTTATGAACAGAGAAAATGTCTTTGAATGAGCAATATCTAACCTTCTGTTTCATTTTCTTACAGACATCCTTCGAAGGAGATCAACTGACATATGGTACTTCATCCTGGGCAAGAGGTCTCTTTGTTTTGGCCCCTCTGAGAAGGACATCCCAGAGAAACTCCCACACCCATATAAGGTGGTTCTCTCAAGCCCGGACTGGACACTGGAATAGCTGCAGAAACCACAACTAACTCCAGATCCATGGTGGTAGAAGAGACTGCACCAGAGAAACCCAGAGAAACCAGTGAGTTGTCTGAGAAAGACCAAATGGACACTGCAGAGTCAACTGCCAAAGGCTGAGGCACTGACTAAGCCACAGTATAGGCAAGAGTTTGTATTCTATTGTTTTTTTCTTTTTATGTACAGTGGAAGAAGAAACAGCAGGACTGGTGTAAGAATTCAAGAAAGAAGCTTGACTGGCAGTAAGCACTGCTAGAAAAAGTCAGTCAAAAGGTAAGTTGTCAAATAAGTGATTACAAGCACCATGCATACATACACTTCCCCACATAGTCTCTCAAAATTAAAAAGTAAAAGCACAAGCATTTCACAAAAACCTTGTCAGAACTCTTAAGTCCCTTTCACAGAAAGTAGACGGGGAGAAAATGTTAAATGAAGGTAAGTTATCATGAAGTATACAAAAGCACCAAACTTAAAATACATGTCTAACCCTAAAATATAATTCCCAGTAGTTAAATATAACAACTTCAAGCAAAATGTCTTAGGCCATAAAATAATGAAGGTAAGTTGTCACAAAGTGTACACAGACTGATACACTCAGTGTTTTAAATAAAAAAACACACTTCTCAGTCTTTAAATCTTTACACATCAGTTAAAATGTCTCAGAAGAAATACATTTTTTTCTTCACAAAAACATCCCCTTTCTAGAAATAGTTTCTGGCAAGAAACTTCAGATATTAATATAATTGTCAGCATTCTTCAGAAAATAAAAAAAATACATCAAAATATTTAAAATGGCACTATATTCTGTGAGAAGAGGCTTAATCTGCCAGAAATGAAGCCTGTAGCCAACCATTGCTCATGTGAAGCCTCAGATTTGCTTTCCCTCGAGGCAGTAAAAAGTACTTGCGTTTTCTACATTCTGACTGCTGATTTCTCTACAATGGTCAAGCTAACAAACAGTCAGAGTGTAAGTGTGGGAAAGAGTCAAAGCTTTTTGAAGACTGATCAGGTGTATCAAATAGCCAAAGGTTGATGCAACCATGAGAATGATAAACATCAACATGTGCCTCAGTAGCAGAGCATGCCTGTTCTCTGAGCTCACCGTTTCTTTTCTGCTGCTCATGCAATTTAAATTTCAGTTTTGACTCGAGTCAGTGAAAAGTGCCTGCATTTGATGACTAAAGACAGTTTTACAAGTATCTTTGTGGCTGACAAAATTAACCAAAACTAGCACAGGCACTGTCTCAAACTGCTGGGAGAGGAGCATGATTGGAAGTAATTGTATAACTGCCAATGATTCAGTTTGCCTAAACACAGATGCTGAAGAGAGAATCTCTTAGTCTACTTCACTAACAGCAATATGAAAGTGTTTCAAGGCTCTTCATTCAGTTATTGATAGGAAGGTCCCACACTCAGCCCTGGGTCCTATGGAGGCTAGGCCTCAGACACATCTTTGTCAAGTTACATCTACTCTTTGGTAAAAGTGTCCTCAGATAGATAGACAGAGTACCTCAAGCTTACACCTTTCTTCTACTTCAATGAGCAGAGAGGGGTCCAGAGAAGGTACAGTCCATCTCCCACCTGGAGAAGGCTTGCCATGATACAGGTGCTGCCTATCCCCTGGTCAACTTGTCAGAATATTCTAGTAACTATAAAACCACAAAAGATGCAGCACAATCCAAATGCACAAAAAGACCACTGGGCAAGGAAATCCACGAAAATAGCTTTAATGTCTCTGATGTCTCAGCTACAATAGCCTTCAAGGAGTACTAGTAACTAGCCTGATTCCAGTCAGCAGTCTCTTTTTTTACCTGGTCATGGTTTCCAGAAGTCACAGCTTCTTCTCTCTGGGTCTTCCTTCCAGCCCTAGCAGTGCAAATTGCCTATTATGAGAAGGGGTTCTTTACATCTTCTCCCAGGCCTTGCGGTTTAAGGGCTTTACTAGACAAATGACTGTAATCTTGGATAACCTGTCCTCAGAGGTACAATAATGCACCCCTAAGGAACATGGCTTGATATTAGCATTAGCCTTTACAGAAGCCTCTTAGGTCTCCAGGTCAATTTTGTCAAAGGTGGTTAACAGTGTTTGAGCCCTAAGAACCAACAATCTGTGCTCCCCCACTGCATGTTTATTCCATGTGAACCTACCTTGTTTGAACTTGTCCTAAATGCCTGGTAGTGGAAGACAGGTAATCCCTTCTATTCAGGATCTGAGAAAAAAGGAGGAGGAGCTTTGGGTCATCCCCAAAGGAACCATTCTTTATGAATGTTTATTCCTACTTTCCACAAGAATGTGGATACTCTATAAGAGCCCCAGCTGAGTGGAGTGAGCCCCAGACAGGCATCCTTGAGCTGATTCATACACAATCTCACCAGTCCAGTACAGAGCTTAGAGGCTATAAACATTTTCTACCAAGGAGTCTAAATTCTTGAGGGGGTAGTAAAAACAATTACTGCTTTGTCACAACAGGAATCAGATTCCACAACTACTTGACTTACCTATCCTGAACCCAGTCCTCTCTAGTCAGTCTACCAGTGGGAAAGTTTTCATGTTTGGTGGCAAAGCAGATGTGTCTCACAACCCATGGAGCAATGAAAACCAAACACAACC
Organism: Protopterus annectens; assembly: GCF_019279795.1. Lineage (NCBI taxonomy): Eukaryota > Metazoa > Chordata > Ceratodontiformes > Protopteridae > Protopterus > Protopterus annectens. The sequence continues at coordinate 895,266,772 of NC_056730.1, read as the reverse complement.
AGACAACAAAAATACCTCATCTTACATCCCCAAAAAATATTTACCATATTGGTAGAAATACAAATAAAAAAAAAAAAGAATGTGGAGCAAAAAATAAAATGTCAGTGTTTCATGCTATAAAAAACTTAATCAGTTTCCTCCTTCTGTGAGTCTAGGCTGAAGGAGGACATGGTTAAAACTCCCTCTTGCCTTCTGAAATAATGTTTCATTTAGCTCATTGCAGATGTTCTTTGTGTTTCACTGTTGCACTCATCACATTTATTTTATCTGCCTGCAGGTAGCCCTCAGCTGGCCTGAATACCAGAGTCTTGGATTCCTGTTTTGGATGCTGTCTCTTCTTCCATGACGTCAGGTCGTCAGGGGTATAAAACATGCAGCTGATGCCATTACATCAGTCTTTCTTGCCATGCGGTGCCCGAAGCAGAAGCAGTTTGCAAGTGCCAGTCGGCCGACTCCTGAAAGTTTTGTTTTCAAGTTTCAAAACCGAAGTCTTCAAAAAAAACGAGAAGTACCCCGTTGGGGATCTTTTTTCTTGCACCAACCAATGTCAGTAAAAGTTAACAATTGTCTTACATGTGGAAAGCAAATACCTCATAAAGATTTTCATTCATACTGCATTCCCTACTTAGCCCCAGACTACGACGTCCCTCACTGTCGGTTTTGTGCCTTGTTCAACCGTCAAACTATTCATCGTTGGGCTATATTTGCAGCAAATTATTTTGGTACTCGGTATCCGTACTCTGAAATGGCTTCAGTAAGCCGTCTGACTACCGATCTTCCAAAAAAACTTAAGGATAAAGACAGAGACAGACTGCATACCTCCAAAACTGCCAACAATGCTTCTGTTAAGCAAGTCACCAGTCTGCCGGTACTCAGTGAGCCACTTTCGCAACTCCTGATACCTGCTACCAAGTGCACCTGCAAGCTCAATTCCTGCCAGGCAAGCTAAATTCACTGGAAGATGACCTAAGCAGAAATCTCATGGACCCACACGAATGGAAACTGGAACCAAAAATATTCAACCGCTTGAGTAACAAATGGGGGACTCCAGAGGTAGACATGTTTGCCTCCCCTCAGAACTACCAGTTGGACATATTCTGCACAAGGACTTCCCACAGTCAAGCCTGGAAAGTGGATGCTCTGTCCTTTACCTGGGAAAGCCTCTCAGTTTATGCCTTTCCCCCTCTGCCTCTCCTCTCAAAGGTTCTGCAAAAGATCAAACAAGACAAGCCAAGGACAATACTGATTGCACCAGACTGGCCACGCCAGCACTGATACCCCCTCATGCACAGTATGACACCATTGGAACCATGGTACCTGCCTTAGACCCCTTCCCTGCTGTCCCAGCAGGCAGGCCAGGTTTTGCACCCTCAACTTCAAACCCTGAACCTTGCAGCCTGGCTAATTCCTTGAGCTCTCCAATAGCATCCCTCAGTAAGCAGGTGCTAGATGTTATTCTAGAGGCAAGGAGGCCTAGTACTAGAAAATCCTATGCTGAAAAGTGGAAAAGATACTGTTCCTGGAGCCAGACACAGGAGATGAGCACAACAGTGCCCAGCTTACCTCATATTCTTCAGTACTTAACAGAAATGCTCCACAAGGGCCTATCCTTCTCATCAATTAAAATTCATGCCTCTGCCATTTCAACACATTATAATATTGTGCCACCCCTCTTTTCTCACCCCCTGCAAAAGCAATTCCTTAGAGGGGCCAAAAATTTAAGACCCCCCAGGAGAGCCCCTACTTCAGCCTGGGACCTTAACTTTGCATTGGAAAAGCTCACTCTCCCTCCCTTTGAGCCAGCTGCAATTGCAGAGTTGAAATTCCTTTCTTGGAAAACAGCCTTCCTTCTAGCCATCACTTCAGCAAGAAGAGTGTCTGAATTACAGGCCCTTATGGCAGTGGAACCCTTCATTATCCTCCATACAAACAGGGTTTCCCTCAGGACCAATCCTTCCTTTATGCCCAAGGTGGTGTCTAATGTGGCCCTAAATCAGTCCATCCATTTGCCTACATTTTTCCCTAACCCACAAAACAAAGGAGAACAAATACTGCACTCTCTGGACGTGTACAGACAACTTAGATTTTATTTGGACAGGACTAAGCCTCTCAGAAAATCTGAACAGCTGCTAGTGGGTTTTGCATCAGGGGCAGAGGGGAAGGCCATTTCAAAGCAAACCATTTCTAAATGGATAGCCCATTGCATTCATTTCTGCTATAAGCACCATGGAAAACCTACCCCACAGGGGATAAGATCACATTCCACCAGGGCTGCATCTACCTCTACAGCCTTTCTCAGAGGAGTACCAGGGACATCCTAGAAGCTGCTACCTGGAGCTATGTTCATACCTTCACCAAGCATTACCACATGTCTATTTTTTCTAAATCCAGAGCTGGTTTTGCCACTGCAGTCTTGCAGGGTTTAATAGCTGTCCCTAATGCTCTCTAACTTCCTCCTCCCTTCCTTAGCTTTGGGAATCAAGTGATGACTGCAACAGTGAAAGACAAAGAACATAGTACAGTTGTGTACACTTACCATAAATGTAGATGTTCGAGTGTATTCACTGTTGCAGTCCTGGTTACCCTCCCTCCAGCCCCCTGACCTCTATTGGCTCTACCCTTCCTTCTTGTTTGGTGTATTTAAGATTTCTGGTGTATTTGTTTTTTGATGGAGGTGTATCATAACATATAATTGCTTCCCATTGTGGGGGCATCTGACATCTGGGGTAAGAAAAACTGATGTAATGACGTCGGCTGCATGTTTTATACCCATGACGAACTGATGTCATGGAGGAAGAGACAGCATCCGACGCAGGAATCCAAGACTGGTATTTAGGCCGGCTGAGGGCTACCTGTAGGCAGATAACCCAAATGTGATGACTGCAACAGTGAATACACTTGAACATCTGCATTTATGGTAAGTGTACACAACTGTACTTTTTGACTGCACTTATTCTATGGTTAAAGTGGCAGACTTAGATCTGTACTTGTATAGGATGGCTTGGTTTAAATATTCAAAAGGAAAATTTTATTTGGCTGGCCATCGAAGGACATGTTAAATGGCCTTTTGAAGAGGAACTAGGCCCTCTCCACTGTGGAGGACATTCATGATCTACTTTAGTGAGTCTTTCTCCTATTTTGCAGCCCATAGGTAATATCTCTCTTCCAGAAGATTTCACATAACAAACTGGACATTTGTCTTCTCTAATTGTTCTATTTTTTGTCTTTTTTTTTTTTTTAGAGAATATTGATTCCTGTTGACCTGAAATAAGTAGAAATAAACTCAGACAAACTGAAGTAAGGCTAGAACTTGTGAATAGTAGAACTCTATGTAACAAAACAAGTAGAGTTGAAGCAGTTCTTTTGCTTGGGACAGAGAACTGTAACAGAAATCCAGTTTAAGTTTAAGTACGGTTCTAGTGTTCTATGACTTGTATCAGCATGGCTTCACTGTCAGCTGTTCTTGTACAATTAACTTGCTTCAATAATATAATACAGTAATAGATGAACTGGTCATGGGACTTTCTGTCAATGATTGTTCTAGCACTAGGGCTTCAAGTTTCATCCCTCTTTCTTCCATTACAAATCCGGTGTGGTCAAGTAATTCAGAGCTTATCTGAAACAATCCAGTGTTGGGTTGTGATTTATTGTGCAACTGCTTGGTAAGAGATTTATTTTGATTTATATTTTATTTTATTTTATCTCTGATTTTCACTGTTTGTAGGGAAAAATGATAGATTGTAGACAGAAAGATTTAGTTTGATTCATATTTTGATTTCTTACCTCTGATTTTTATCATTTGTTGTTAGAAAGGGATAGTATGAAGACAGGCACATTCTAGCCATCTCAAGGGGCTTAGTCAGCTATAAATTTACACAGACTTTAGACAGGGCAATCCAGAACATATGCAAAACAATCTAGTTTTAGTTTGTGATTTATTGTGCAACTGCTTGGCACTGCTTGGTACTCTTGCATTTTGATTTATATTTTATTTTTTACATCTGATTTTTACTGCTGTAACAAGGTGCTACTGTGAGAAGTAGTAAGTAAAGGACAGCCAGTATTTTAGTGTAACTGGTACAACTGATACAGTAGGTCAGAGTGACAAGTTTATAAATTACTTCCCCTTGTACAAGGTTAGCTCAGTGTACTTGATGTAATAATTAGTTGCATATTGTCTGTGACTTCCTCATACAATTTAATTTTGGTTATTCTTTTCTTTTAAAATTCTTTAATTGTTTGTAGCTAAAAATGGATTCCTTAAATGAGTATGCTCTTAATGAGTTGTTAGAGCACAAGTGTTTAGCACAGTGTATTAAATGCTATGTATATAGAAAGGTAATACCTGGTAATGTTGCAGATCTCTGCTCCTCGTGGCAAAAGTTGAATGATTTGCTTATTATTAGTAGTAATAAAGCTAGACATATTGATGATGATTGCACTTGTGCTATTGGCACAGCTTGGAAAAACTGTTGTTACATATATTAATGACTGGGCTGATGAAATAAGTAACATAAGCAAAGTGCAAATGGAACACATTTAGGTAAGGAAGTGTCCACTGCCAGTGAAGATCACGTAACTCTAACTCGACATGATACCGCTGATGACAACTCTGGAATTCAGGATTAAAATATTTAGCAATGTGAGGATGCAGAACATGCAGAAGAAAATAAAATAAAAAAGAAAGAAAGGAGAGATATGACAGCCATTAAAGTCTGTGAGTCCTGTGATTAGTACATGTCCGTTGATAACACCAGTACTGCAGATTATGTAACTGTGACAATAAAGACAACCCTGGAACAGGTAACAGTTGTTGGAGTGTATAGACCACCGTAGTCAAGTGGTAATGACCTAGAGGAATTTGAAATAACTAGGAAGAAAAGGAAGTTGATTAATGTCCATAATGCAAAGAAAATATATGCTAAGGACATTGCTTTGCTATGTAACACATAGATTAAAATTAAAGATAGCATTGTTCAGTCAGAAGGCATTCAGTCTACAGCAAATGATATCATTTTTCTCAACAGAGAATGTGAAAAAGTGGCAAGTGGCAGACAAAAATGAAGAAATCAAACATGAAGGTGGAAGGATTGAAGAACATTACTGTAAGAAAAATAGGAGAAAGGCTAAAGTTGACAAGATGGCTCAAGCTGTTGATATACAAACCCAGCAGAATGAGAATTGTGTGCTTGCAAATGAAATAAGTAATGAAAACAGTGATTTTTTTATTTATTTATTATTTATTTATTTAAATTTGTTGACCGGGAGTGTCCGACTGGACGTAGGTCCATTTTCAGCATAGGCCTGGGGAGAAAAGCTCCTCAGTTAAAATAAACAGACAGTATATACATTGGATTACATAGTGAATAACAATTTACAAAGCAATTACTTACAACATATTTACAGATGAAGAACATAGTACATCAGTAGACAACTAGAATCTTTATCTGTGAAGTGCATACCAGACATTAACAAGTGTTACAAGAAGAAGTAGTTCGTGCTGTATAATAAGTACTGGCTTATGAGCATCTGAGCTTACTATAATCAAGGTAGTTAGTGGAGTGGAAAGAAAGGTAGTGGTTGGATGGGGTGGATGATATTAGAGTGGGAGTTGCAAGGGCATAGCCAGCATGTTTTTAGTTGCGCTTTTAGTAAAGTTTTGAAGTGGGTTGATGATGGTATGGAGGTAATTGTGGGTGGGAGGGAGTTCCATAATTTGGCTATGGTGCAAGAGAATAGTGCTTCACCAGCAGAGTTATTGGCTTTAGTGATCTGCAAGTGATTTTTGCTGCTGGATCTTAGTGGTCTGGTGGTGCAATAGGGTTGGAGTAGATTCTGGAGGGATGGGACATTTAGTGGATGGTTTACTAGTTTGTGGGCGAGTGAGAGTTGATACCACTGAAGGAGGTGAGGGAGTTCAAGCCAGCCCAGTTCAGCAAGTGAGAGACAGTGGTGACTACGGTAGGATGTCCCTGTGGCGAATTTGGTAATTTTGTTGTAGCAGGTCTCTAGCTTGTTTAGACTACATTGCCTTAGGTTGGTATATATTGGAGAGGCATAAAGTAGGGTGGAGATAAGGTGGGAATTTGCTATTGAAATCTTTGCTGCTTTGGTGAGAAATTGCTTATTTCTGTATAACGCTCCTAGTTTTTTGTGGACTTTTTTTATAGTCATGGATATGTGAATGTCAAATTTTAGTTTATTGTCTATTTCCACTACTAGCAATTTGGTGTGTTCAGTTGGGTATATAGTGGTGTTGTCTTTTGCCGTGATGTTAAAGTGAGAGTTGTTTTGAGTATGTTTGGTGGGTTGGAAGATGAGTAGCTTAGTTTTGTTTGGGTTGAGTATTAATCGGGCATCGGATAACCATGTTTCAACAGAGGAAAAGGCTTCCTGTGTGACTTTTTGGAGTTTTAGTAGGGACTGGGCTGAGCAGATGATGGTCGAGTCATCTGCGTATTGTATGAGTGTGCCATGTTTGGTGGCAGAGGCTAGATTATTGGTGTAAACAGAGAAGAGTAGGGGTCCAAGGATGGATCCTTGGGGAACCCCTATGGAGACAGGTAGTTGGGGAGATATGTCATTCTGCCATACAACAGATTGTTGGCGGTCAGACAGGTAACTCTGAAATCAGTTGGTGACCGATTGTGAGAAGGATAGGTTATTGAGGACAGAGATAAGTTGTTTGTGTGAGACCATGTCAAATGCTTTAGATAGGTCTAGGAAAGTAGCAGAGGAGAGATAGCCATTGTTTTTATGCTGAAGGATAGTGTTAGTAAAGGAGAGTAAGCCAGTGGTGGTGCTATGGTTTGGTCGGAAACCATGCGGAGTACTGGAAAGGAGGTTGTTAGTAAGGAGGTAATCTGAGACCTGAGAGTGTATGCATCTCTCTAGTATTTTGAAGAGTGGAGAGAGAATAGCTATGGGGCGGTAATTGGTTAGTTCTGTGCAGGGTCCGCCTTTGTGGAGGGGAATTATATGTGATACTTTCCACAGTGTGGGAACATAACTTTCTGACAGAGATCGGTTAATCAAGATGGATACTGGGTAGGCCAGAGCATCAGCTGTGATTTGTAGGTATTCACTTGGGAGGCTGTCTGCTGCTAATTTGGTGGGTTTAAGTTTAGTTAAGAGTTTTTTTATGTTGGAGGTAGGTACAGGAGAAAAAGAGAAGGCAGTGGGGAGATTACTAGTTGAAGGTGTGGGTTGGAGGGGAGGGGGGTTGTGTTGTTTAGCTAGTGATAGTATGGTTTAGGTGAAGTGTGTGTTGAATGAGGTAGCAATATTTTCTGAGGAGTGAGGGATGTTAGGAGGAGAGGTACTGACTTTACCTGGGTGGAGGATGGAGTTTATGGAGGACCAAAATTGTTTGGGGCTGTGTTGTGAGGAAACTAGGGCAGACTGGTAGTATTGGGATTTGTCCTGTTTTATTAGCTTTTTGACTCTATTGCGTAGTTCTAGGAATTTCTGTCTAGCTGAGGGGGTTTTGGTTTTGTGCCAGTGCTCCCAGGCTTTATCCCTGTTTTTCATTTCTGACTTAGTGGTTTTCTGTAGCCATGGGGAGGGTTGTGCTTTGGTTCTTGAGAATCTTATGGGGGCATGGTAATTAAGGATGTTCAGGAAGGTAGTATTAAAAAATTCAACTGCATCATCTAGACTGAGGTACTTTAGAGGATGCCAGTTACATTCTTTGAGGGATGAGATGAATGTGAGTGGGTTAAAGTTTAGTTTTTTACGTATTTGACGGTAGATGACAGGTTTAGCTTGGTATAGGTATTTTTTGAGTAGGAATGTTGGAGACTTATCACTGAGGCTATCTGATAAGCAGCCTGTTATATATGACTGGGGGCAATAAACAAATTTTAATAGGACTAATGGTAATGAAGATCATTCCTTTATAGCAATTGATAGAGCAGACATTACTATATCAGAAGTAGAACATTCTTCAGATCTAGTGGTAAATAATATACTAGTAATTGGAGATTCAATGATTAGCATCTATGTCTCTAATGCAAACAGGTAACCTGTAAATGGTTCATCTCCCAGGCCCATGCTTACACTTATCAAGGGTATCAGAACTTGTCAGAGATTTGCGATGCATGATTAGGCTTAACAAGGCCCTTGTGGTCGTTAGCCTAGTAAACACCTATGAACCTATACAGGAGTCGGTGCTTTCATTTGCAGAGAAGATAATGAACAGCAAATAGTGTTATGTTTGCCAGAAAAAAAAAATACTGGATGCGAGTAGAGTCTTAGAATGCTTTAATGTAAGGAGGTATGGAGCTGTTTCAAGTTGGTACACATAATATCTTCTTCAGGGACTTTCTGACAGTTAGCAGGGAACTTACAGCCTTCTTAGATAGTAGAGCTTGTACAAGTGTTAGAATGTACTTTTCACAAATCACATATAGAAACAGAGTCAGGTTAATGTGAATGAAAATATTTGGGGGTAATACCTACATGAAAATATGTTCCGTTTTCAAAAATGAAAACATGCAGGGCATCCAAGCCTAGTTTTGGACATACATGTATTTAGACAGGATGGAGTGCACTTGTCAAGACAAGAGAAGAGAGTTTTTGCTGAAGATCTCTTGTAATATTTGATTGACACAAGACAGGATTTTTGCCATGTCAGAAATGTACAGTTCACAGATAGCAACATATGATGCACCTGGGCTGGTTTTTAATACTAGATTGTATAACTGTGACAGTAAAGACAAGCTTAAAAAATATGTTTCTTGCATGAAACACAGCAGGAAAATAATAATAGCTAAGAAATTAAAATTTACTAGAAACAGACTGGCATAATACAGATTCAACAAAATTAGTAAGGCAATTATTTACAATATCTTTTCAGGAACAATATCATATTTTAAAAGAGAACTACTAGGAAATGGAACATACTGAAAATTGTTTGTGCTCCTAAGAATATGACTGTTATTTTGTGTCAAATTTTACCATCATTGATGTGCGTCGATCTTGAGAATATAAAGGTTAAATTGTTACTAAATAATTCTGCTAAACTGAAATTTAAACTAACACACAGAAGATTAATAACAGGCCATATGGAAGCAAAACAGTCACAATATAAAATTTATTGGAGAGCTGAGTTTGGTGGAAAAACTGCACAAGGAATGTGACAAGTTTAGAAAGGGAACGTGTCTGAGTACAAAAAGTAAAAAAAAGCTTAACATCATGATATAGGCACACAAGGTCAAGAGGATCTATTTTCATAAGAATGAGATAATTATGGTGACAGACAAAACAAAAGAAATGGAAATGAGGTTTAACTATAACTTTCAAAACTGAAATAAGCTGGACAGACAAATGAAATATAGTGTGAGACAAGATCAAGAAAATGTTAAAGAAAATTTACATAAAGATATTGAGCACACTAGGAAACCATTTTATAGATTCATAAGATAGAGTAGGAGTAAAGACATACACATTGATAAACTGTGTGTAGAGTCTAACATTTATTCTGAAACAGCAGATTATAGATATATTTATAAAATCTTGTGCAAAACAGTTTAGGTCTGCATCTAGGTGACTATACATACTGAAATTAAATTAGATTACATTTAAAAAGAACTAAGCAAACTGGAGCCAAACGGAGCACAGGGAGGAGATGGAATTAATAATAATGACTTGAGAACACTTCAGTATGAACTAACAGTACTATTTATATCCATTTTTCACTGGGTCATTTTAGTAGGAGGAGATTCCTCAAGATCGGAGGCATGTACTTGTTAAACCCCTCGTTAAGGGAAAGGAGAGTAGGACAAACCCAGAGTAATACAGACCCATATGTTTGCTCACTCGTGGAAAAATAATGGAGACGGTTACTTTGGATAAAGTATTGTCAGAACTGGAAATGCTGGGACATAAAACCATATAACAGCATGCATTTTTTTAAATATATCTATAAACACCTGTAGCATGATGTTCTATCATAATAATAGTTATAAATGAAAAATTGTAGTATAACATAATTTATATAAACGTAACTTCAGCCTTTGATTAAGTCATTCACAAAACATTGATCAATAAATTAGAACAACTATGTATTGATGTAATCTTGTTAAAATGTATAAATGTATGGATTATAAACAGGACATGGCAGGTATCATGCAGCTATTGGACATGGGAGATTCTAGGTTACTGTTAGGGCTCTGTCCTAGGTACATACTTATTTAAGTTGTATGTTTCAGGACTACCTTTTTCACCTGTGGTGTTTTACAGTCTGTATGCAGATGACTTGAAAATGAGTAATCTGATTACATGTGTTACAAGGTAAGGCATATGGGGTGTGGGAGACATAGACTGAAGTGTCAATATTTAATATAACACAAAGTGATTAAAACTGTAGATTCTTTTAAGGACCTGGGTATATGTGTAAATCCAGCTTTGAGTTTTACTAATTATATCTGCCAATTGGTTAAAGATAGTTCTAAAACTATAGGTTGTATAAAAAGACTTATGAAGTCGGGGAAATTGGAAATGATGAAATCATTGTTTGCAAGTTACATTAAACCCATACCAGAGTACAGAAGAAAATATGGAAACCTTATAAGAAAACAAGCATGAGTAAACTGGAAAGTACATTGGCACCATACCAAGGATATCAACATTTAAGTTATTATGAAAGACTA
>NC_056730.1:894842830-894940330 GCF_019279795.1 Protopterus annectens | reverse complement strand
ACACAATTCACCTAAATATTTTTTATCGAAAATAGAAGTAGTCGACAAGACATTTGTGTGAAAATATTTGGTCTAATCACATTTAATCGACAGATGAGAAGTACTAGCAGATACAGTCAGGAAATATGCTGCATGGAACATAGTGTTTGCCAATGGCATGCTGTAAGAAGTGCAATTCAGAGATACATCTGCCTAGCATGTAACACAAATCAGTGTTTTTTCAGTGTAAATCACTGCTGGTGCGGTGTCTAAGTGTGTACTGACAGTGATTCCTGCTAGTGCAATGTCTAAGTCTGCAATGGCAGTGATTCCCTGGTTTTGAGAGATTTCTCCTGTCTTAGAATTGGTACGACCACAGAGTTTTGTGGGGTGGGCTTTCCCCCCACATTGCAGGGTGCAGGGGGCTTGCCCCCTGCAAAAAGCACTTGAAGTTAACTTTTTCACAGGTTCACAAACCAACAAGTCATTGTGTATTGCTGATATTCTTTTTTTACACATGTTGTGTTTAGACCAAATATTTTCAAACAAATGTGCAGTCGAGCAGTTGTAATTTAGGTAAGTTTGTTTTAGTGAATTATGTGTCAGCCAAATGTGTATTCTACTAAATTAACCACATATGTATATATATTTATATACAGTGGCTATAAAAAGTGTACACACCCCTGTTAAAATGCCAGGTTTTTGTGATATAAAAAAATGAGACCACAGTAAATCATTTCAGAACTTTCCCCACCTTTAATGTTACCTATAACCTGTACAATTCAATTAAAAAACAAACAAATCTGTTAGGGGAAAAATATAAAAAATAAAAACGTAATAAGCTGGTTGCATAAGTGTGCACACCCTTAAACTAATACTTTGTTGAAGCACCTTTTGATTTGTTCAGTCTTCTTAGATACATAGCTGCCATCAATTAAAGAGACTCTGATTAACCCCAAATAAAGTTCAGCTGTCTTAGTAGGATTTTCCTGACATTTACTCAGATGCCTACTACAGCAAAAGCCATGGTTCACAGAGAGCATCAGAGGGATCTCATTGTTGAAAGGTATCAGTCAGCAGAAGGGTACAAAAAAGTTCCACAGCATTGGATATACCATGGAACACAGTGAAGACAGTCATCAAAAAGGGGAGAAAATATGGGACAACAGTGACGTTGCAAAGAACTGGACGTCCCTCCAAAACTGATGAAAAGACAAGACAAAAACTGGTCAGGGAGGCTGCCAAGAGACCTAAAGCAACACTGAAGGAGCTGCAGGAATTTCTGGCAAGTACTGGTTGTGTACTACATGTGACAACAATCTCCCGTATTCTCCGTATGTCTGGGCTATGGGGTAGGGTTGCAAGACAGAAGCCTTTTCTTACACAGAAAAACATCCACGCCTGGCTAAAATTTGCAAAAGAATTCATCAAGCCTCCCAAAAGCATGTGGGAAAATGTGTTGTGGTCTGATGAGACCAAGTTTGAACTTTTTGCCCACAATTCAAGGTATGTTTGGCGCAAAAACAACACTTCGCATAACCAAAAGAACACGATCCCCATGGTAAAGTATGGTGGTGGCAGTATCATGCTTTGGGGTTGTTTTTCTTCAGCTGGAACTGGAGCTTTAGTCAAGATGGAGGGAATTATGAACAGTTCCAAATACCAGTCACTTGTGGCCCAAAACCTTCAGGCATCTGCTAGAAAGCTGAAGATGAAGAGGAATTTCACCTTTCAACACAACAGTGACCCTAAGCATACATCCAAATCAACAAAAGAATGGTTTCACCAGAAGAAAATTAAAGTTTTGGAATGGCCCAGCTAGAACCCAGACCTACATCCAATAGGAAATCTGTGGGGTGACCTGAAGAGGGCTGTGCACAAGAGATGCCCTCACAATATGACAGATTTGGAGTGCTTTTGCAAGGAAGAGTGGGCAAATATTGCCAAGTCAAGATGTGCCATGCTGATAGACTCCTCCCTAAGAAGACTGAATACTGTAATTAAATCAAAAGGTGCTTCAACAAAGTATTGGTTTAAGGGTATGCACACGTATGTTACCAACTTATTGTACGTTTTTTTTATTTTTTATATTTTTCCCCTACCAGATTTGTTTGTTTTTTAGTTGAGTTGTACATGTTACAGGTCACATTAAAGGTGGAAAAATTTTTTAAATGATTTATTGTGGTCTAATTTTTTATATCACAAAAACCTGGCATTTTAACAGGGGTATGTACACTTTTTATATCCACTGTATGCATACTTACATTGTGTGTGGAGGCGAAGAAATGGAAATTTCAGTTGATACAGTAACAAAATTTACCCCACCATGAGGTGATCTGAACATGCAGTATTGTTGAGTGGTGGTCAGATCAGCTGACAATCCTGCATAACAAGACTTCACCTGATACTGACGTTTATTATTTATAGGACTACTGTAAGTGTGGGTGAAGATGGAGATGGCAGAGATGGGTTCTACCTGGAGATGCCAGAGCTGAGTTCTGCCTGGAGAGGGCAGAGCTGGGTTCAACCTCTTTTTACCTTAGGCAGTCTGTCAGCAAGCAGTAGTAGTAGCAACCTATCTTTATAAGTATTAATGATTATTATAGGCAACAAAATGTTTGTATAAAAAAGATGCATTATTTCTTTAAATGGTGGCCTATTAAGTTTGATTGGATTGTAATTAAATCTATTGAATGGGGTATACAAGAATAGTGTATGTTAATGCGAATATTCTTTGAAGGTGAAAGGCCGAGGTACCAAGTAAATTGGTGAAAAGAAAGTCTCTTGTTTTGCCTTATTGGAGCTTGCAACTTGTATGTTTTATGTTTTAAGTGAAGAAGTGGTCGTTTTGTTAAACAGTAGTAGATACTGCTAACGAAGTTACTCAAGTTTACAGTAAAAATAGCAGAAACCTAGCAGACGTGTCCTGATGTGTGTATGTGAATGCTGGGCCACATGCAACCACTAACTACAAAGCAAGACAAAAATATTGTTTGTGTGCTTTATGAAATAGTCACTCTGACTCACCTGACTCGGTTAACTGAAATAAGCCTTATAAGTTAACCATTATAACACCTAGTAATTTGCAAAGCTGTATCACATAAATTATGACTAAAGTTTGTTAGTGTAGCATTGTACAATTTACAAAATGTACAGCTTGCTTAAAGCCAGTGGATGCCATGCTTGTTGTAAATATTAAGTATCAAAATTTCAGAGGCAACCAGTGACAAGTAGTTTTCAAGAAGTGAACAGGAAGATCTTAGCATTCAAAACAATCACTGCATGCAGATGTGGACTGTACTCCCTAACCAGTCTGTTCCAACAAACATATGGATGCTGTTTCAGTCACAGTGAGATGCCCAGATTCTCATTCACAAACATTTATAATGATGATGATAATGACAATTTTGTTCTTCAGATGAAGAGACCATTATCCTAACAACTATAAAAAGTGGATACATTTTCCTCAAGCTTTCAGGGAACAGGTACCACTAGCCTGGTGTATGCATAGTTCCACTACACCCCCATACCTTTTATATGTATTGTCATGCACTGCTGTATAAGTGTCTGCTTTGCATTCTCAACTTGGTGGGTGATCTTGTTTTGCCCCATAATGCTGCTGCTAAGCTGTTCATATTTGGTATTAGACATGCAGTGCCAGCCAACATTAGCCATTCTCTCCCATCCTTTCTAGTTTGCTCCACCAGTCTTGAGGCTACTAGTCAAACATGGAGTGTCTTGGTCATAGCCATAGCTTTATATCTGTCTGCCTAAGGGCTGACAGCCAGATTTGTTGTTCAGAAATATTGTCTCTCTGGTAATAGAATGAGTATGCACAACACTATCTTCTTTATTTATGCAAGCATAGTTTTCCTGATACCTGCTATGCCATTTACCTTTCTCTTGTTTCATCTTGCTGACCATTCAGCATGGTGTACTTGTAATATACTACACATGCATGCATACATACATACATACATACGTACCAGACTACTTTAATGCTTGTTTATTGCAGTGTATGGGCCTACAGAACGGTGTTGTTTAGCTGAGTGCACATACACATATGGACAAACCTCTACATGTGTAGCATGCCAACACATGTTGGAATTAAGCTGATGCCAGTTAACTATTTTCTGTTGTTGTACATTGTTATAGTTTTGTCGTGAATATATTTATTTGCACTTTTCTGAGTTCTATCAGAATATGCACATTTTGATTTACTGATTTATCAAATATAAAATGCATTTTTTTACATTCATGTCACAGCAGAACCAGTTAATGCCACCACAACATATCCTGTGCAGATTATTTCATGTGTTTCAGCTTGGATTTAAGCCACTGTGGTTAACGTAAAAATGTTAACAGACCAAACATACTTGTAGTGCTGGTAGTGTACAGCATATGTAAATAACAGCTTCATTTAGCTGTAGTACTGTGGAAAATGGGTTAAAATTCATTGCTCAGTTTGAATATTATTTTTATATGGGCGGTCTGATAAAGTGTTCTGCTTTACTGTGCAAACCTGTGGTGATGCAATCTGTGATAGTTCTGTTTTACTTCCAGCACTAAATGAAATAGTGATGTAGAGGTTTGCCTTTTTCTTTTTCTTTTCCACATTCTTTCTTTAATAAGTTGGATAATTAAAAACATATTGGCTAATTAAAAGTTAGTGTTAAGTCTGTTCATGCCATACTCTTAGTTTTGTCTTCTTTATCCTTATTTATACTTGCTGTGTTGATTGCATTAAAGCAATGGCACAGTATTGGGGCATGTTTTATAAAGGCACTACCATGTACTTACAATGGGGAAAACTAAACTGCATCATTACAAAGCTCCAAAGAATAAAACAGTTCCTATAACTTTCAAAAATGCATTGTGAAATGTGGGTAATGGTGTGCAAACTGTTTCTCGTGTAAGAAAAGTACAGAAAGAATAAGGTTCCTTTGATGTTGTTTCTGATTCGAGCAAAGCTCACTTATTATAGACACTGCTTTAGGGCATTCTTTTTTTTTAGCTCAAATGCTTAACTTTTTTAGTAATGCATATTTGTGGTATAAAGCATTTTTGTTTCACCTTGGTCATAGTAACTGGTTTTGGGAGCTTGACAAAACATGTTGTGACATGGCATTTCACTGTGGAGAGAAGTAATTCATTGATTTGTTCTAGGCAGTGAGGAGTAATTTGCTTTACACTGTGTATTTGTATTACAAATAATCAGTAACAGTGAATGCATATCATTATGAGCTCATAGGGTAAGATTTTTTGAAACAGAATTTTCTTTTAATACCCTTTCTGTGATAAGTAGCGTATGCAATTGCTGTGAAATGTATTATTTACAAAAACATGTGTCTGCAGGCTGTGGAGCTGCAAAGTAATGTTTGGTATTTATTTCATGCTTGTATGCTGTGGTTGCTACATGTGTCATTGTGGTAGGAACACTTTAGAGTTATATGAAGAGCAGAACGATGCTGTATATTTGCTGATTGTAACAGTGAAATGCTGACTGAAGATTCAGAGCTACATTTTCAATCAGCCAGATTCAATAAAGCCTACATGGTCTGTTTCCACTGTCTGTACATTGTGCTGTGAAGCGCACATGGTAGTGCAGTGTTTTGGATTCAGTAAGCGGCTCTACACTGTGTTTAGAGCCACACACAGCTATGCAAATAAGGCAAACACCGTGGCTGAATTGTATGCTAATCAACCAGTTCAAGATGGAGGAGCTATTCAACAAGATATAAAGCAATGAGTCACAAATATACAGACTTGAAGAAAGTATAATAAGACAGGTGGAGCCTGCTAGAGCTATTTGAAATAAAGTTTTAATAAACCGTAAGCAAAGGTTTAGCGGTTTCATTTCATTCCGTACAATGGAACTTCCTCAGAACAATGTCAATTACATAACCAACACATTAAATATTCAAACCAACCTGCAAAAATAGAATAAAAAGCACATGATTCTAAAACAATTATATTATGTAATTCCTTAATTTTAAAACTGATGCTATAGAGCACCCATTATTTAGACCAGGAGGGGTCAGACCATTAAGTCTAATTTGCCATTTTAATTCCTGCTCACTAAGATGTTCGCCAATCACTTTACCTTGAAAATCCTTTTTGACTTGCTGAATAGCCAAAAAAGGAAAAGAACATGTAGAATTATCCATAATATGCATATGCAATGCATTAGTTGTTTTCTTTTTCTTTTTAATGTCTACATTATGCTCATAAATATGGTCCTTTAATTTCTGGGATGTTTTCCCTATATAAAATGAAGGGCATTGTAAACACTGGGCTAAATATACAACATTAGAGGTGGTACAGTAAAAATGTCCATTTACTTTATATTCTGTTCCTCTAATTTTAAAACTATCAGTCTGTATTATATACTTACATTGTGTACAATGTCCACATTTAAAAGTACCATTCCTTGTCAAATGCCTATGAAATATCTTACTTTCTGTTAAATATTTCAATGACCTGTCCTTTCTATAAATAATAGTAGGTCTCGGTCCAAATTTTTCCAAAAGCATCGGATCCGTTATAAGTAATGACCAATTTTTGTTGATTACAGTGGCTATTACTGGACTGTCCATTGTATAGGTGGAAATAAAGGAATGTTTCATCTTTTCTTTACTGTCATTCACCCTCGAATGGTCTTCTCTAGTAAATCTGGTACTACCATATAAGATGGGGGAATAAATGCCCAAATTTCTTTTAACAATAACCTCAGATTTTATGTCCTGCAGGAAACCAACTGGGTAACCCCTGCTTAAAAACATGTCCATTAAGTTATTACATTCAGAAAAGAAAGTGTTAGTATCTGATATCATTTGAGCAAGCCTAACCAATTGTTCTTTTCACTACTGACTTTTTTTGATGTTGTGGATGCCAACTTGGGTAATGTAAATAGTTGCTCTCCACTGTGTACGAGTTATTAATGCTGTCATTGTTAGCTGTCAACCATACAGAAAAGCTAACTGAATTCCAAACATTGTACTTATATTAAATGTCTGAAACTCAGCATAGTAGCTACAAGGTATTAGGCATTGTGTAACTAACTCATCATATTCTATCTAACTCCAGTACACTACTTTCAGCCACCTAATATTTCTTATATTGTCTCTTCCCTTACAGAACAGTTTCCACAGTTAGCTTCACCGACAGGAAGCCCCTCAGTTGCAACCTGAAGCTGTTTTAGGCAAGCATCAACCTAAACATTTGAGAATAAATGTTTCAAAAGTAAATGTACATACCATCAGAAAGAATCAATTATTTTTACTAATATAGCAACAAACACTCCACATAGCTAATGTGGATATATCCTTAAGCTTTTAATCTGCTTTAAAGGTAGTGCACACTTGCAGGGACATCTGGCTCGACCCCCCCCCCCCGCAGTGTAGACATTGTTCCAAGCTGTACCACTAGGTGGCAGCATTACTTCTAAATCAATCACCAGCTGCTTTTAGGTCTCACTGAGCATTTTTAAAATAAATCAAACGCACAGGTTGTGACTGTTACTCCTTATTGGAAGCAGCTTAAAAGGTTTATTTGAGTGGGGAAACCAATTGGATCAAAACCTACACATTTGCTAATAACAACCAAACCCAGGGACACAAAAGTTATTTGCAAACAGTAAAAGTGCTGCAAACTACTATACCTGAAGTAACCTGGCTGATTGATTTTCCTGGGCTAGTTCCATCTGGTTTTGTGCGGCCTGCTCCATTTGCCCTCGCTTCCGTTCGGCCTTACTTCGCTCCCCTACCCTGCCCCCATTCCCACCCACCCCTGACTCTGTTTCCTTTATAGTTAGCTGCACCTCCTCCACCCACTTCACTAGCCAATCATACAACACAACACACCCACACCTCTTTAAACCCCCACCCCCTTACTACTCACACTCTTACACCATTCCTATGGTCTTTCATCACCCTCTGAACTAACAATCTTATCTATCTCACACTACTCTAATTACTAATATGCCTACTATTCTTAATATACTATTTCTCATTCTTCTTTCAACTATGTTACTTTTTCTCTCAGTTCTCACATGCTATCAAAGCACTACTGTTATACACACCAAATCACCCACACTCTCTTTATTGCCAAACCACAACACATCTACCTTTACTCACATTTCACCTTCCCTGTCTAACTTCACCATTATTGCCACACATATATTCAAATACCTCCATACACCTAAACAGCATGTCGACCACAAAAACAAATATCCACACATGCACCCAATCTCTCCAGTAATCAATTTCATATTATCCAACCTGTTACTATCAGGAGACGTCCACCCCAACCCAGGTCCTAACAATTCTCCTCCAAATACTTTCAATACCATTACCACCTCTGTGCTCTCTTACACCTCTCCATCATCCATTACTAATACTATTCCCCAAAAATGACTCACCCTCTCATCTATAAGTATAGTTAAAAAAACCAACACACTTCACTCAACATAACCCAAACATACTTGCCTTGTGTGAAACCTGGTTAAAACCAAGTATTTCTAATTCTGAAATTCTTCCCCCTAGCTACAATATCCTCAGGCATGTGAACCTTGCAAATAATGTACATAGTTATGGGACTAAGCATGATACAGCCATTTTGACAGATATAAACAACGGGTTTGTTGAGAACGAATTAATATACCAAGATAGTCCTAGTAATGTTTATGTATTAGATTCTACAACTAATGCTGGGAATTCTTCTATATTTGTTCACGAACAAACGGGGGAAGTGAATGATTTTTTTGTTAATGTACACTCGTGCAGAGATGATATGAATGAAATTATTTGTGATACTCAATTACTGAATCTAAGTACATACACCATTGACAATGATTGTAATGTCCAGGATAGAGTGTCCAATGGTGTTACGTCAGAATTTATAGGATACACAAATTTAGAACTCCTAAACACCGGTAGCAATGACTTAATGAATTTAAGCACATACTTGACATGTGAAGACATTAAATTTCAGGACAACATCGTAGACGTCAATGCAACAAAGGAGAATGTGTATACAAATTTAGATATTGTAAACACTATTGTAGATGAAACAACAGAAGCTGGGAATGCTGATTATTTTATTTAAAACCTGTACCTACATCTTTGAGCATAGAGGAGAATCCACTGGATGGATGTACTAATGGTGATTTTGATACAGTGATTTTTCATGAAATGATATCACAGGGGAGTATTATATCTGTCATTTCAGTACAAAGTGAAGGGGTTTTAAGTAAGCCTAAAATAGTTTTCAACACTAGTAAAGATTTTAAAGTGTATAACTATTCAAATATAGATATTGATACAAAACATGCTGATTTCCTATCTAAAGGATTTAATTTTGTACCAAGCAGGAGGGGGAATATAGTGGAATCACTTATAGACCTAAAACTATTCACTCGTAAAATGAATTTAAAGATTAATATTGAAATGGATTTTAGTAACACTGGGCACGGTAATGAAGGAAGGGCCCTAAAAAAATTCAGTGTATTTAATCCTTGTATGAACCATTCAGTTTCAATTTTTGAATGTTTATGTGAAAAAGAATTTAGGGAACATTACAAATACAGAGAGTGTTTAGGTAAAAGCAACTTAACAAAAGAGGAAAATGATATTTTAAAATTCATTAGGAACAAAGAGTGCATACGCATCATGAAACCGGACAAGGGCAATGGGATAGTTGTCACCAATAAGCAAGATTACAACAGTATCATGATGTCCATGTTACTAGAAGATAATTATAGTGAAGTTAGTCTTAACGAAATCAAAATAGCTTATCAAAAAATAGATATGGCCTTGGACGACATGGTATATCAGGGAGAGATAACTGAAAGTGACTATGAGTTTATGTTGAATCAATTCCCTGTTGTGAGTGCTATCTTTGGAATACCCAAGATTCACAAAGGACTAAATAATGTGAAATTTAGACCTATAGTGGACGGAAAACGTAGCAAAGTTAGTTTTGTAAGCCAGTTTTTGGATCAGAAATTAAAGAAAGGTTTAGGAGTTACACCACACTTAGTAAAGGATTCATGGCATTTTTTGGAATGTATAAAACATTGGAATATACCAAAAGAATTTTACTTTGTTACCATAGATGTGTGTAACCTATTTAGTGTGATCCCACATGACGAAGGCTTAGAATGGTTAGAGGAACAACTTTACGTTACTGGAGTTTATGAACAAGATGAAGTCAATACATATGTTAGACTAATGGACTTAGTATTAAGAAACAATTTTTTGTATTTTGATGGCCACTACTTTAAGCAATCTTTTGGCGTAGCTATGGGGGCAGCTTGTGCTCCCATCTACGCCAATTATGTTATGGCCTATTGGGAAAGAAAATATGTACACACAAGTGAATATAGTCCATTTATCAACATGTATTTGAGATTTTTGGACGATATTTTTATCATTTAGGCAGGGGAAAAACTCTTATTGGATAATTTTCTTGAGTATATCAATAACACAGTTTGGTTTCTAAAGTTCACATATCAGGTTAACACTGAAAAGATAGACTATTTGGATGTGAGTTTGACATATAATGAAAAAGAAGGTAAGGTTAGAACAAACATTTTTAGAAAACCTACCTTCTCAAACTCTTACCTACATTATGATAGTTGGCACCCCCCACATCAAAAAAAAGCCATAGTAAAAGGGCAGATGGTTAGGGTGGTGCGTATGGTCAGTGATAATGTGGACTTTGAGAAGGAATTAGATCTTGTGATAAAAATGTTTCTTAATAGAGGTTATCCGCAAAAACTTTGCTTAGATTTGAAAAGGGAAATCACATATAAAAGAAGCAACAGGATTATTGTTCCAATTGTTTCATCCAAAGTAGATCAATTTGGGTATTCCACAAACAACAGAGAATTAAATACTTTTGGAAATGACACTATATTGTACATTTTGAAATACAATATGGATTCTGAGTTTTTAGTTAACATAATTATGAAGTACTGGGAGATATTTTACAGCAATAAGGTGGAATTGAGGATTTTTTCACACAAGCCCAAGTTTGTTTATAAAAAGGACATGTCACTAAAGGACATTTTTGAGAGAAATAAGATGGATACCAAGGTCAACAGTAACAAATGCAAGGGGAATTATAAATGTGGTAGATGTACAACTTGTAAATATATTTGGACATCAGGACACATAGTATCTATCAATGAACATGACATTTCAATAAATGGACATTTTGATTGTTATAGCCAAAATTTAGTATATGTAGCCAAGTGTCAAGAATGCAAGGCATTTTATGTAGGGAAAACCTGTAGAAGGTTTAGAGATAGAATAAAAGAACATATTCTTGACATAAAACATCAAAAACCGACAAATGCCTTAGCAAGACACATTCTAGCTAATGAGGGACACAGTTTTAGATTTTGTGTGATTCAACAGATCAGTTTTGACCAATAAGGGAGAATTACCCAATACCACCTAGACATGAGCGAGCTTACATGGCAACTTAGACTTGATGCTAATCATGATCCAGGCTTGAATGAATTTCTTTCTATCAAGCCTTGGCTCAAATTAAAAAATCTTCAGAATATATAGTATTTCATGTTATTGCATAGAGCGTAGGGGGCTAGGATGGTCCATTTTTTACATATTAAATCTCATTTCGGATAGGAGCAACTGGTTAACACTAGCTTTACATTAAATACATACATATAATGTTATATTGTTGTATTGTTAAGAATTTACTTATGCATTTTTTAACACTTGGTAGCTAATTACACATATTTCATATACACACCTATAGGGAATTTATAGAACAACATAGAGTATTAGTTTATTAGGACATCATAGAATTAGTGTGGAACTTGTTGGTCTCAACCTTCATCAACACACTATTACTCATTTTAGATATTTTATTTTACTACAAGTAACAACTTAATGTGGTAAATAGGCATGAAATTAAAGGATGTTTTTACTCATTTATTTTTTTAAAAAAATTTCTAAGTTTATGGGATGTTTATTGCTGCATTGCTGTCTTTTTAATGGAATTAATTGAGTGTAATTGTTTAATTGATTATGATATAAATAAGCAGTACTACTTCACCAATCTGATGAAGTCATTTCCTTGGGACGAAACCTAGGTCATTGGTGAACTGGTGCTACTATCTTGGAGTGTTCTTTGCCTTGTGCGTTGGAATAAACCTGTTTTTACAACCTTGGCAGCTTGTACTTGTTCTTCCAGTTTTGTTACTGAAGTGAGTACACTTTGTAAAAGATTTAATATCCTCAGGCATGACAGACTTTAAAAAAGAGGAGGGGGAGTCGCAATCATGTATTCCAACTGCCTGTCTGTCTCCCCTATCTCTTTTCCCATATCTGACTTTCTCCCAGCCGAGATAATTTTAGCTGACTTTAAACTTAGCCACCATAAAAAAACTTGCCATTACATCAATTTGTATCCATCCTGGAAATAATGTCCCCATTTTAGAACACTTTCTGTCCTGGATATCTAAAACTGTCCCTTATGAAACCATCATACAAGGAGATGTCAATATTGACTGGCTTAAGATCAATAAAGAATCACCTTCTACCTCTCTCAACCTGTATGGATTCACACAGCTCATCTCTTCCCCTACCCACCTTCCTAAATTTTCCTCTACTGATTCACTTATTGACTGGATACTGGTATCTCACCCCCAACATTACCATAATCCAACCACTCTACCAGACACACTAGGTGACCACCTACCTTTAACTAGTTCACAGAAACTCTGAACACCTGCATAAAGCACAACAATATAAGCTGAGCCATGATCTATCTATCTAGCTAGCTATCTAGCTATTCTCCTGACTCACTAAATCACCCCCTCTCTACTATAAACTGGTCCTTTCACTCTAATTTCACTCTCGATGAAACAGTCCTACACTTCAACAGCACTTTTCTATCCATCCTCAACTCCCTTGCCTCCACTAGGAAAACTTGCATCAAATTCAGATATGCCCCATGGCTAACTAAAACTACCCTTACACTCAAGAATGCCAGAGATAAAGCTTGGAAAACTTGGAAAGGCAATAATACCTCTTCCAACCTTATCTCTTACAGGGAACTTAGAAACAAAGCTAAGAAACAAATCAATCTTGATAAAAAGAACTATTACCAATCCTCACTTAATAATCCCAACTGTAATCCTAAAAAATTCTGGAACTCTATCAATAAACTTCTCTCACCTTGTACTCCTACCCCACCCACACCTTATTTTGAAAAAGACTCCTCTGGAAATAGCAACCCTCCTTAATAAGTTCTTCACTGAAACCATTGAAAACTTTACTGTAACTAACTTCTCCATCCACACCTGTTTCAATCCTTCTACATCTTCATCCACCACTGATTCACCTCTCTCACCCTCACTCTCATTCATTCATTCATTCATTCATTCATTCATTCATTCATTCATTCACTATCACCTGTTCCCAATTCTTATATCAAGTTGCTCTTAACTAAACTAAAACCTGGTTTACCCTCAGCTGATAACCTTCCTCCATTATTCCTTAAACATGCAGCTACATCTCTAGCTTACCCCATATCTATCCTGATTAATAGATCCATAAAAGAAGGCGAAGTCCCTGAAATTTGGAAGAAATTTTTTGTAGTACCTCTTCATAAAGGAGGAAACTCCACTGGGCCAACCAATTTCAGACCAATTGCCATACTGTCTCCTCTCCCCAAAATACTGGAAAAGTGTATCCATAAGCAAGCACTTAATCATCTGCTACAAGAAAACCTACTCACACCAACTCAACATGGCTTCTGCCCCACACATAGCACAGCTACCGCTCTTGTATCCTTTACTAATAATATTGCTCAAGTCAGGGATAATAGCAAAATAGCATCAGCCCTCTTTCTGGACCTGCCGAAAGCATTCAACATCATATCTCATACCATACTTCACCATAAACTCTCCAAGCTAGGCTTCTCAAACTCCACCACCTCCTGGTTCTCTGATTACCTCACTAATAGACACCAGGGTGTTAGATGGAACTCTTCCTTCTTCCCCTTTCTAACAGTTAGGACAGTGGTCCCACAAGGATCAATATTGGGCCCTCTCGTCTTCAATGTATTTACCAATGTCCTTTTCTCATCCTGCCCCCAATCCAATCTTATTCAGTATGCTGATGACTCGGCCATCATCAGCTCTGCTGACAACATAGTAAACCTTCAATCCCTTACACAAAACTCACTCCACTCAGTTGAAAACTGGCTGCAATCCAACCAACTCCTGCTAAATGTGAGCAACACTAAGCTACTACTTTTCCTTCCTAAAAATCTGGAACATGCAAAACAGAACTTTTCCATAACATCCCTTAATGGAACTAAAATTTCTGTTGACACCCAAACAAAACTCCTTGGAGCAATAATTGATGATGAACTTAAATTCAACCATCACATTCATAGCTCAGTAAAAAACCCCCACCAAAAACGAGGTCTGCTTTACTGTCACAAAAACGTTCTTCCTTGTGCATCCAGGCCATCCCTTGCCAAATACTTGCGCATCCAGGCCATCCCTTGCCCAATCCGTGCTTCTACCATCCCTACTCTATGCTTTACCTATTCTTACCCATATAAAGAGTAACCTAATATCCAAACTAGAAACCACATATAACAAAGTAGCCAGATCTGCAAATCAACCTTACAAATCCCATCACTGCCTCTCATTAAAGGCTTTACACTGGCCTGAATTTTCCAACTTACTGCCTCAATCCCAACTCCTTATAGCCCACAATATACTAAACAATCTTAAATCTTGCCCATCCCTTGCAATTTCTCTGACACTTTATACTCCTCAACGCTCACTAAGAAGTACTAATCAATACTTTCTTGAAGTTCATAAGCCAAACAAAACCTTTGGGAAAATACTCTATTGTCACTCAGTTGCAAAAAATTGGGACACTCTCCCTTTAGCCCTTAGACTACTTAAAGACAAAAATGCCTTCAAGAAACAGCTTAAATCTTTTTTCCTATCAAATTGTATGTGTTTGTGCTCTAAAATAATACCCAAGAAACATTCAGGGATAACCTAACTTAACTGTATCCCTTCTAGCTCTCTCTCTTACTACTACCTACACATTTTTTCCGTCATATTCCATACTAGTTAGCTCATGTTACACTCAATTACCATAATCCCTTATTACTGTTCTTTAATTTATTTATTAACTTCCAAAGTTCACATAACTGTATCTGTATATTTACTTACTTCATGCCTAGTACCTTGGTTTCAGCAATGTATTGACCTTAGTCTTACCATACTTCTGCTTAGTTTCTTGCCATATTGCATGAAAATTTCCATATATGTACTGTATTGTATTTCTATCCATCCTATATATTCCTTTATTGTGTGTTATGTAATTACTTCAGAAGTATGTATACTTAAAATGTGATCTGTGTTTATCTTTGTTCTATTTGTTTACTTAAACTTTTTTTGGGAGCTTTTCTCCTCGGGTCTCTGCTGAAAAAGGCCTTCTAAGAACCCAGACAGACTAACCCGGTTAACAAATGTAAAAATAAATAAATAAATAAATAAGGAATGGTACTTTTAAATATGGACATTGTACACAATGTAAGTATATAATATAGACTGATAGTTTGAAAATTAGAGGAATGGATTATAAAGTAAATGGACATTTTTACTGTACCACCTCTAATATTGTATGTTTAGCCCAGTGTTTACAATGCCCTTCATTTTATATTAGGAAAACTTCCCGGAAATTAAAGAACCGTATTTATGAGCATAATGCAGACATTAAAAAAAAAAAAAAACAACTAATGCCTTGTATAGGCATATTATGGATAATTCTACACATTCTTTTGTTTTTTTGGCTATTCAGCAGGTCAAAAAGGATGTTCAAGGTAAAGTGATTGATGAACATCTTAGTGAGCAAGAATTAAAATGGCAAATTAGACTTAATGCTCTGACCCCTCCTGGTCTAAATGATGGGTGCTCTATAGCATCAGTTTTAAAATTAAGGAATTACGTAATATAATTGCTTTAGAATCATGTGCTTTTTATTCTGATTTGTAGGTTGGTTTGAATATTTAATGTGTTGGTTATGTAATTGACATTGTTATGAGGAAGTTCCATTGTAGGGAATGAAAGCGCTAAACCTTTGCTTGTGGTTTATTAAAACTTTATTTCAAGTAGCTCGAGCAGACTCCACCTGTATTATTATACTTTCTATAAAGCAGCCATGTATTCTCTGTGCTGGTTTTCCCTGCGAATTCCAGTACCTATTGGAATACAGCCATGGAAAGGAGTCTACACAGAAACCATGTTAGAGGCTGCTGCTGCTTTAATCCATGTGTATGTGCAGCAGGCTGAAGTCTGTGCTGCTCCTGCTGTTAATAAACTAAGGCCAAGCTGGAGAAGAGTTTTCAGACCCAATGTAACTTATCACAATCTACATGACATGGAAGTTGTAGAGCACTACAGGGTGGATAGAAGCACAGTACAGGAACTCTGCAACCCCTGTCGCCCTCAACTTAGTTCAGGGCAAACCGAGGGAAACCCATCCCAGTGGAGACAAAGGTATGTGTAGCACTTAGAATCTTAGCTACCGGCACCTTTCAGAGACCAACAGGGAACATGCTGGGGGTGTCACAGGCATCGACATCCAGGATCCTCCATCAGTTCTTGAATGCTGTGCTCCAACATTCTAGTGACCACATATATTTCCCCATACTCCTAAGGATAGGGCCAGAAATATGCAGGAATCCTACCCTGTAGTACATGACCCTGAAGTACTGGGTGCAATAGATTGCACACATGTAGAAATTAAGGCACCACCTGGGGAACAGGGAAGGCTCTACATTAATAGAAATGTCTTCTACTGTATTAACTGCCAAGTTGTGTGTAATGCCAAGGGAATCATCTTGAACATGTGTGCTGGCAATCCAGGCAGTTACCATGACCCACATATCTGGCACACTTCCCAAATGTATCAGATGTTCACTGGGGGGGATATCCCACAGGGTCATTTACTGGAGGATGCAGGTTATGCACTGAAACCATGGCTGATGACATGCATCAGAAATGCACAGACACCTGCAAAAGAACGTCATAATGAGGCACATGCTGAAATCAGAAAAATCACAGGGCATGTGTTTGGGCTGCTGAAATCACAGTTCTGGTGCCTAGATACATCTGGGGCAGCCCTGCAGTACAATCCACAGACATGTACTGAAATATTGATAGTATATACCATACTACACAACATCATCCTGAGAAAACAGCTTCAGCAGAATCAGCAAGGGGCAGGAGCACATATCCCACCACCAATGCCAAGGACACCACAGTCACACACAGATGAGGAGTCAGAGGGGAACCAACAGATTCTGTAGGTGTAGGCAGATGTAGGCATGCTCAGTATGCCCTCGCATTGGCTAAGAGACAATGCATAGCACACTCACTCACCACCTATGGGCATAAAACCTTCCTCCTATGCACATACATATACTAACGTTGATGCCAGGCAACACTCACAGCCTTTACCTCCCCATGTATTAGCTGTGTACTGCTTGCAACAGACAGAGTCAACCCTGAACTAAAACTGTTGCAACTGCTGGATTTACAAGGTAAGTGTTGAACCTAGAGTGTATTGTGTAATAATATGAATGAATGTCATATCCCTGCATGTTGTTACATGGTAGTGTAAGCAAGTAAAAGGTGAGAGATTTATACAGACATTACCTTAAGATTTATACAGACATGACCTTAGGATGTGACAGTAGAGACTTATTTGACTTATATGTGCCCATTATTAAGTAGTAGGCATCATGCATCAAAGATTCACACAGTCATACCTCTCAAAAATAGTGATAGTCACTGCATGAACTCAGTTTAGCACCATACACTTGTACTGGTAAGTCATTAAAGATAGAAGCTAGAAAGTAATGATACACATTGCAGATGTTCATCGTGTTACCCTGCTGCAGTCATCACACTTGGGGTTATCCTGTCATCAGGCGGTCCCGCAGTCGGCCGGAATTCCAAAGTCTTGGTCCAGCATCGGTTGCTGTTGCCTCTTCCCTGACGTCAGTGCGCCAGGGGTATATATAATGCAACCGACGCCATTTTCTCCAGTCTTTCTTGCCACACGGTGCCCGAAGCAGAAGCAGTTTGCAAGTGCCAGTCGGCCGACTCCTGAGATTTTCGAATTTGAATTTCAGACCGAAGTCTTCTATAAAGCTAAGTACCCCGTTGGGGAAACTTTTCTTGCCTCAGACCGATGTCAGAAAAAGTTAACAATTGTATTTCTTGTGGGAAGCAAATACCTCATAAGGATTTTCATTCTTATTGCATACCTTGCCTAGGCCCAGACCACGACGTCACTACTTGTCGGTTTTGTGCTAGGTTTAATAAGTGTACTATTAAAAGACGCTTTGATTTCGCACGACACTACTTCAGTAGGAAATTTAACTACACCATGCCGTCGGAGCAACCGACTACCGGCGTGCACAAAAAACGCAAGGATAAGGACAGACAGCCCAGGCCTAAGCCAGATTCCAAGGCCTCGGCTGAGGCTCTGACGCAGCCCCTGACTACCGCAGATCTGGAACCCAAGACCGCTACGGAATTTTTGGCGGAATGCACCAGGCCGACGCAGCCATTTAGTTCAGGCCCTTCCGACGACATTGCTACAAAGGACGTCGGTGCTACAAAAACGGCATTGGTTTCTGAAGGCGTTTTCAGACCGATGACCCTCACCATTAAAACGTTTTCTAAGAAGAAGACTCCTACTAAATCTAAAAGGACTGCACTTCAGTCTCCTGTCCAAGGCCCCATGCCTAAGAAACAGATGCTCAAAATGGCTGAAGATTTGATTTCTTTAGTCAGGGGTTCCCAGCCCCCTCCTGACAAAAGGCCTAGACAAGAGGAAGATTATGCATCCTCTGAACAAGTGTCCATTTCTTCAGACTCCTCTGAGGACCAGGATTACTCCTTCTCTCCTTATGAAGATTCTGATGCTGAGGACTCTATTCCCTCAGCTTCTCCTCCTGAAGACTACTCCTTTGGGGAAACTTTACACACTATGAGGAACATTTTCACCGGGAAGGTCAGGACTACTCTGACTCGAAGAAAAGGCTCAGAGAGTTTATTTTACTCCCTCAACACAGACCACTTGCCATCCCACCAGTTTTGGACATTGTGGATGATGTTTACTTAGAATCCAGTTTCAACCCGGACTCTCTACCTCCCGCTCCGGCTAAGCCTGACAGATACTATAGAGTGCCTGATTCCCACAATTTTCTTTACAAAAGCCATGTAGCTGATCCAGAGACTATCTCCCAGGGACCCAAGGGGGCTAAGGCTTCTATGGCTAAAAACCCAGTACCTTCTGAGAGAGATTCCGGAGCACTAGACAGGTGGGAGAAAAAGATTTACACCTCAGCCACACTAGCTATGAGGGCACTGAATTGCCAATTTCACATGCTTAAGTATCAGCAATTCCTAATCTCTCAGTTAAAGCAAAGAATAACCACTCTCCCTCAACAACCTGAATTGAAAGAAGTACAGGATCTGTTACACGCCACTGAGCAGGTGGGCAAACATACCTTACAATGTGGGTTTGATTCTCTGGAGGCCTCCTGCAGAGCAGTTGTCACTGGGTCTGTTATACGTAGGCATGCTTGGTTAAAGGAACAAACTCTGCCTGATCATGTTAAAGCAAAACTACTAGATGCTCCCTTACAGCAGAATGTTCTTTTTGGAGTTAAAGCAGAAGAAGTTTTAAAGAAAATGGAGGATAAGGCAAAATCTATGCAGACAGTCAAAGATTTCCTACAGGTACAACCCCCTCGCTTCAGCAGAAACTGGTCAACAAAAAATTGGTCCTTTCTAGCTTCTGACAGACCAAAGAGGGGTAAATACAGACGCCTAAGGGGCAGAGGACAACCACAAGCCCAGTATAAACCTCGCCAATGAGGCACTACAACACAGACGGGAGGAGAAGACAGGTCCCAATCCACTAGAAGGTAAACTCAATGACTTGCACCTCATCTGGCCAAGCAATACTCTCTTGACAGCCCCCTTGAGGGGAAAACTAGCACTTTTTGCAGACAACTGGCACATTGTCACAAAGGACAAATGGGTCCTAGACATAATTTTATGAGGATACAGATTCCACTTTCACACCTTGCCAATGAAAAGAGGAATGCCAAACCTGCCACAAAATCAATGGGCAGAGGCACAAAAGCAAATTACAGCTCTCATGGACAGGAGAGCCATTCAACTGGTACCTACTCGAGAGCAAGGCCAAGGATTTTACTCAAGACTTTTTCTAGTGCCCAGAAAGGACAATGCCTGGAGACCAATTCTGGACCTTTCAATTCTAAACACTTACTTACAAGTACCCAAATTCAAGATGCTAACACTACAGCAGCTACTTCCGATGTTGGGCAAGGAAGCATGGCTAGTAACGTTGGACCTCAAGGAGGCATACCTGCATGTCCCTATCAGACAAAGTTGCAGAAGATACCTCCATTTCATTGCAGGTTCAACCCATTACCAATTCTCTGCACTGCCTTTTGGCTTATCTACTGTGCCAGAGTCTTCACAAAATGCCTGGCACCAGTAATTGCATACTGCAGACAAAGAGGAATTCAAATATATCCATACCTGGACGACTGCCTCATCCAAGCAGAAAGCAAAGACATTCTCTTACATCATCTGGCCTTTGTAAAGCATCTACTAAACTGCCTGGGGTACACAGTAAACGAAAAGAAGTCAAAACTAGTACCCTCACAAAAAATGACATTCCTGGGTGCCAGCTTGAATACAACGGCCCAGAAGGCTTATCTTACGCCAGGCAAGCAACTACAACTGACTCAATATTTCAACACAATGGCAACAAAGACCCAATTAACTGCAAGAAAAATTCTGCAGGCCTTGGGCTTCATGGCATCTTGCATACTAATAATACCATTTGCAAAGCTGCATATGAGGAAATTACAGTGGTACCTAAAAAGCGTATGGTCTCAACACAGCCACAGCTTGGACACAGTGATATCTCTTATTCCCTGCCTACAACAGGAATTTCTATGGTGGTAACAGGCATGTCACCTCAACAAGGGTCAGCCTTTCACCTTGCCCCCAACCAGGCAAACTATCACAGCAGATGCTTCAGATTACGCCTGGGGGGCACACATGGCAGGGCAATGCGTTCAAGGCCTATGGACTGCAGATCAAAGAAATCTGCACATCAATCAAAAAGAGATGCTAGCTGTACAGAATGCTCTGACAGCCTTCAAGGATCTATTACATCCAGGACAACTGGCAATAAAGACGGACAACACCACAGTAATGTGGTACATAAACAAACAAGGGGGTACACATTCCTACCCTCTATGCAGGCAAGCAATGATCTTGTGGAACACAGCTCTGGCTTACCAAGTTCAGTTACAAGCTCAGTTCCTGCCAGGACAGAAGAACACATTGGCAGACGACCTCAGCAGAAACATCAAGGATCCCCACGAGTGGAAACTAGATCCACAAATATTTGCAATGATAACTCAAAAATGGGGCCTTCCAGACATAGACCTGTTTGCCAGTCCTCAAAACTATCAACTGACAAAATTTTGTACAAGGACATTTCACCATCAAGCTTGGAAAGTGGACGCACTCTCAGTTGGAAAAACCTGACAGTATATGCCTTCCCTCCATTGCCTCTCCTCACAAAGGTTCTTCTGAAAGTCAAAAAGGAGAAACCACGACTGATTCTCATAGCCCCAGACTGGCCACACCAGCACTGGTACCCGCTATTGAGAAGTATGGCCCGCAGCCCACCATGGATATTGCCTCAAATCCCCCATTTGCTCACACAACAAAACAATCAGATTCTACACAGCCAGCTCAAAACTTTAAATCTGGCTGCATGGCAAATCTACTAAACATCCAACCAGCTCCTCTTTCCCAAGCAGTTCTGGATGTTATTCTGGAAGCCAGGAGACCAAGCACCAGGAAGGCTTATTCGGACAAATGGAAAAGGTTTTGTGCCTGGAACCAAGCTAAAGGCCAAGACACAATTCAGCCTCACATGCCTCACATTCTACAGTATTTAGCTGAGATGTTGCACAAAGGACTTTCTTTTTCCTCCATTAAAATCCATGCTTCAGCTATTTCAGCTCACTACAACATGGATCCACCTTTATTTTCACATCCTCTTCTAAGGCAGTTCCTCAGAGGGGCAAAAAACATTAGACCACCCAGGAGAGCTCCTACACCAACATGGGACCTCAATTTTGTTCTGGAAAAACTAACGCTACCTCCCTTTGGACCAGCTTTCTCTGCAGATCTTCAGTTCCTATCATGGAAGACTGCCCTGCTGCTAATAACTTCAGCTAGAAGAGTCTCAGAGCTACAGGCATTAATGGCAGTCGAACCTTTCCTCATTTTTCATCAAGACAGAGTTTCTCTACGAACTAATCCTTCCTTTATGCCTAAGGTGGTTTCCAGTGTGGCTTTAAATCAAACCATCCACTTACCCACCTTCTTCCCAAATCCACAGAACAAAGGTGAGAGACTCCTGCATTCCTTGGACATTCACAGGCAACTTCGTTACTACTTGGACAAAACTAAGGCTTTCAGAAAATCTGACCAGCTCTTTGTATCCTATGCTACAGCTTCTCAAGGGAAGGCTATATCAAAACAAACCATTTCTAAATGGATAGGTCATTGCATACGTTTCTGCTATACCCATCATGGGAAACCAGTCCCTGCTACCATTAGGTCCCACTCTACCAGGGCAACGGCTACTTCTACAGTCTTTCTCAGGGGGTTTCCAACCAAGGAGATTTTATTAGCTGCAACTTGGAGTTCAGTACACACCTTTACCAAACACTATCACTTACCTCTTTACTCTAAGACCAGGGCGGGCTTCGCCACTGCAGTTCTGCAGGGCCTTATAGCCTCCACTAACCCTATCTGATACCTCCCCCCTTCCTTAGCTTTGGGATTCAACCCAAGTGTGATGACTGCAGCAGGGTAACACGATGAACATAGTACAGTTTTGTACCTACAATAAATGTAGATGTTCGAGTGTTCACCCTGCTGCAGTCCAGGTTACCCTCCCTCCATCCCCTCTGATCTACTGGCTAATTCTCTTCAATACCTTACTGATGTATTTGCTTATAGCTGAAGGGATTTTGTGTTTGTGCAGAGGTTACTCCATTTGGTACTAATTTCTGACCACCTTTTTGGGGGCACCTGACATCTGGGGCAAGAAAAACTGAAGAAAATGGCGTCGGTTGCATTATATATACCCCTGGCGCACTGACGTCAAGGAAGAGGCGACAGCAACCGACGCCGGACCAAGACTTTGGAATTCCGGCCGACTGCGGGACCGCCTGACGTCAGGATAACCCCAAGTGTTATGACTGCAGCAGGGTGAACACTCTAACATCTACATTTATGGTAGGTACAAAACTGTACTTTTCAGACTTCACAACCCTCACAAGATCATTAACAATAAAGATAGAAAATGTTGATGCTATCAACTGTCTAACTTTCTAAGAGCAATACAAGTCAAAGGTGCAATTATCAGTTCACCGTTCAATTACCAGTTCACCATCACAAATGCAGTTATACTAAGCACTAATGCACCCTGAGCATTAGGCAAAAAGCTTATGTATCCCTGAATCCAAAAGGTACAACGCAGGAATATGACATAGTTATTATCACTTGCACAGGGTGTTGTGGGGGGGAGGGGGTCAGGAAGCATAGGCTGACACAAAAAGTCGGTGAGTGTGTGTGTGTGAATAAGAAAGAGAAGCAGGCAGACATTTGATAAAGCAACAAATGGCCAGAGAGACAAAATGAGTTTTAAGCTGCATGGCTGAACCATGTAATTGTTGTGTTTGTGTCTATATGGGTCCTCCAGGTGAAACTGGTGTGTGAGTGTCTGCATGAACACAGCCAGGCTTTGTGCTAGCTGTACATCTTGGTATGTCAGACAAGTGTGAGCCATGTGTGGTAGAGGTGGCACCTCATCATTGTCGTCCTCGACCATGAGAACTGGCTCTGCCTGAAGTTGCACTGGCATGTCCATGGCCACGGTCAGATGCAGTGCTGCTACCTGAATGTGGCCGATGTCTACTGGATAAGCTTCCCTCATGAGGACACTCAGGACCATGACCCCATAGCCTGCCACATCTGGGTATGGGCAGCTCAACCACTGATGGAGCAGCGGACGTACTGCCAGTATGGAAGTGTGATTGCACATGGCCACACTGGCTAACAGCAGATGATGTGGCTGACCTACACCCACGAGGATGCCGTCCCCCTCCCAGCAGATGTTCCATCACAGACACCACTTGTGTCAATGTATTATTCATTCCATCCACTGAATCAGCAAAACAGTGGAGGCAGTTATGCAAGTGCCACATCTACAACCCTAAGCATTTCTATGGAGCACCTGTGGAAACATACCTGTGCCTCCATGATGGCTGTAAACATACATTGAGTGGCATGGGAAGAGACATCTGGATCAGCTGGAAGATAGACAGCAGGCCTTCTCTGAGCACCCCTAACAACTCTCCTGCCTGGCACCTCTCCCACACTTTGGCTATGGCCAGAGTCAACAGGTACTGAAGCCTTAGTAACCACACTTCCCTGATTGATTGTCTTGCCCTGCACCTATACAGTATCTGAGAGCTTAATGGAATGGGTAGGTGTAGGCCTGCTGGCTGTGTCCAGTCGAATTTCAGGGGATGGCTATATGTCAACCTCAGTGTCAGACTCGATCTCTGCACCCCCAACTGTCCCTCTGTTTGGCCAACATCATCATCAGAGTCTGCTGATACTCTGACATCAGATGGTAGAAGTCCTACACTTCCAATGTCAGGATCACCAGTGATAATAAGCAACAAACACAGGAACAATTAATACCCACACTATTATAGTCCGATATATGCTAACAAAATAACAGTGGTTCCACTATTAGACAGTACAGCAATACACACATCAACATCACACACTAAAATATTTCTTTGAATTACCCATCAGCACTGACATAAAAATGCTTGGCTTACCAAGTAGAGATGATGGTATGCTCCTTATGCTGGATTGTCCCAGAAGAAGTTAAACAAAATGTAAGGACAACATCATCACAATTAACAGCAACACAGGGGGCAATACTTTATCCCCTTTATATATCCGTTAACTATACTTTCAACAAGAACTTGGATGACAAGTCCAACCAAACCCCATGTGTAATCAATCAGAATGTGTTGTTACCTATAGCAATCTTCAGTCCCCTCAAAAAAAATTATTGTGAAAGAGAACTAAAGTATTGATTTAAATTGTTTTACTGTACAACAGTATTTAACAATTGAGATATAAAAGCCTACCTGAAAGCTCCTCCTGGTACATGCTTGCTGTCCCTGAAACAGTAGCACCAATATCAAGGATATGCTGTTCTGCACTTTCATGGGAGCTGTCTGGATCCCTGACAATGGACAGGAACTCTTCATTTGCTATTAGTGGTGGCTTTGGAGTAGGGCCCCCCGTACCCATCCAATGATGGACCACTGCAGCTGCTCTCCTCTGTGCAGATGAGATCATGTCAGTGGCCCTATGGCGCACCTGGTCATACATCCTGCTGTGACTGCCCACTGCATTAACGTCTGCAACTATCTGCTGCCAAATTTACATTCTGCCTGTCATATCTCCACATCCCCTCTCAAGCAGGAAGGCAGCATGCCACCTAAAAGCTTAAACAATGACCTGATTCTCAGGATCAGTGAAGGGTGGTTTTCAGGGATTGAGATGCCTGGGTGCCATAGTCCTAGGTGTCCTAAAAGACAACTGAAGAATAATACACATAAATATCACATAACTACAAAATAACTGTTCCCAGATAAAACAGAAAAGGTAGCACTTCAGTATTACCCACTGGAGAAACATAAACAGCCTAAAGATTTGAAGTATGAACAACAGGCTGGATGTAAAAACAGGAGAGTAATAACAGCAATATTTCTTTATTTGTGCCATAACATAAATGCAGCTCTGCTCCTGCACCCCCAAAAGAACAAGCAAATGACACATTTTGTTAACAAGCCATTTTGAAATGCTAAAAGTGCTATCAGATGGACTGTCCCTGAAACACGTCTACAGATTTAACACAAAACATTCCATGTTAAGGTATTGCTAATCATGAGTACCCATGAAATGCCCCAACGAACATGCCATGCTATCAATATGCATCTAAGTAATACATACAAATAAAAATGTAAAATCTTTTGTTAATATATGAATATATCTATCTATATTTAATATATATGTATATATATATATATATATATATATATATATATATATATATATATATATACACACACACGTATATATATATTTATATATATATATATATATATATATATATATATATAACTACTAAACAGATTTTTTCTTAATTACATTTCAGCATATGCAATATATAGCTGACAAAATGCAAGCATGCCTTCTCGAGTTCATTAATTCTTTGTGCATTTATATCCCAACGTAATAGCCTCTTTTCCATGTTCTCTACATAAACAAGTCTCCTCACATTCAATTTCCCTAGCTACATTGTTGCCTTTTTATGGTGTAGATTCAAGGCTAGCACAGTGAAGATGGAAATGACGTGTGAATCCCAAATATTTGGCTCAGTGTAGCAGCTGTAAACATAGTTCAGACACTCCCTTAGTTTTTGTTTTTAATGGCTTGCAACTGTGAATAATTACTTGTACGTAAAAGGAAAACACAACAGCAGTGCAGATTGCCTTACATCCAGTGGGTGTGTCAACTTAGACTTAGAAAGTGTTAGATGTAATTTTGTCAAGGTTAGAAACAGTAGCAGCACACAATTCACAGGTTATGTTCATTAACATCCAACCTCTCTTTCATTTGTTGGCAACTGCATATTATATTATTGCCATTTAATATCCTCATACATTTTAAGGACAGTGATATAGAATGGCTCACAGACTGCATGTCTCAGATAATTGGTCAGATAAAAGAAGAATGAGCAGCAATCCCAGAGAGGTAAGACAGTTGCAGGTTTGCAAGCAAAACTCATAAGTGGTTGTGTGATCAGTTAGTGCAGTACATCCAAAATTAATAAATGTACAAGTAACACTTGTATGGTTTCATATTACTGTTGATGATGCAGTTGGTTGTATGCAGAATGATTTCAGTTTCTTGCTGCAAATGTGTTTGGGTGGCAATGAGGGTTAAGGCACCCTTACAGTGTTCTAAAGGATCATTTGAGTGAGGGTTCAAATCCAGACCTATGTAGAAATATCTCATGTGTACTAATATTGTGTAGTGTGGATGTCCTAGATTGCTTTTTCTCATTTCAACTACTTTTCCCTTTTTTTTTTTCTTATTTTATTTTTTGGGGGGGGGGGGCAGTATTTGCCCAATGCACTGCATAGCGCAAACAAGGGAAATGCAGAAAATGAATATCAGGTTTGGCTGTGCTTATCATGTTTGTGAGAACCATGTCAGTGTGCAAATTGGATTAGTGGTCCACCCAAAAAGCAGACAGAACACCTGCAAAGAGGACATCTGCAAAAGAGCAAAGGTCGAATACAATAAATCGTTGCAGTTTCTGTGTTCCATCTCACAACTGCACTTAATATCATTGCTCCACAGTTAGCAAGGTTCTCCAGCAGTTGCAGCCATTGAACACCTGCAGACAGGACTCCGACAGCGAATAACTGAAACCAGATACAATCAATTAATTCTGTTTGGTACCATTCACACCCGCTAGGCATTGTTGAGTGTAGGTTAAGAAAGAGACCTTAAAAATGATTAGGAAATTAGAAAATGGCATGTAATTAGTCATCTGGCAGCAGGTGCAAGTAAAGGGTTGGAGTACAGATGGTACTGGGTTCTAGTATAGTGTGTGCAACCTATTTTTACTGTTGTGACAGTGCAGTTTATAGCAATGAACTGAAAAATAGGCAAGTGTTATTTCAACATTCTTGTGGCAATAGGTGTAAGTGTAGGACTGCAATGCTCATGGTCCTGTGTTCTAATACAGGATATTCCATACATTTTTACAGTTGTTCCACTTCCCATTATACTCAGTCTCACTTATAACACTTTAGCTAGTGGAGCTGATATGAATTATATGTATGAGGGATGAGACACCAGTTTTGTGTTTTCAGATGTATGACTGAGGGTATACTGTTTACTGTATTTCTGTAAGTATAATTCTGCTATCTGGAGTTGCATGGGTTTTACAATTGCATAGGACACATACACTATCTATATACCTATGTATCTACACTATACACGATCTATATCAATAATCTTGTCAGATCACACACACAGGTTCATAGGTAGGTACTAGGCTGTCAGCCCTGGGGCCTATATAAGCCTAGCCAAAAAGGTTCCTTGGCTTTCGCCACCCAAAAAATTATTTTCCTGTGCTCCTGTCAAGCAGTGCCACAGAAGTGATCCCCAGGGTGAATTTTCTATTTCCCATCCAGTCGTCAAGATTTTTCTTAAAGAGGGACAATGAGGAGCTTTGCTTGACATGAATGGGTAGTTTGTTCCAGAGTATGGGAAGTCTCTGGGACAGGAATCTATCCTTCCAGCATGTTCTGTTTATTGTGGTGACAAGGTTTAGGTCCCTGGAGCATGTGGTTCCGAGAGATTGGGATTTCTTAAAGTGTAGCATGCCCAACAGCTCTGGGTTTGACATAGCTTTGTATGTTAGGCAGAGATCGCCTCTGCGTAGGTGATATGCGACGGAGTAGAGCTGGAGTTTTTTTTTAATGGTCTGTGTATGGCATCTGTTTGAGGCCAGTAATCCTCTTAGGGAGGTATTTTTGTGGCCTTTCCATTGTTGTAGGTGTCTTGTGAGATACATGCCAAATGGGGCATTGTACGCTATAATGAGTCTGGTGAGGGATGAGTAGAGAAGAACAATGACCTGCTTTTTTCTAGAGAAGAACCCTTTTGTGATGAGGTGTGCCATGTAGAAGGATTTCCTGACTACTGTGGCAATGTGGTTATCAAAGGAGAGACTACTGTCCACCTGTGTCCTGAGGTCTCTTATCACACTTTCAGTGTTTAGTGAGCTACCACCTATGTGGTAGTTCATGGTTACAGAGTTTTTCCCAAAGGGGATGACACTGCACTTCTTGGCATTGAGCTTGAGGCCATGACTTTGACACCAAGCATCTGTCTCTGTGAGGCCAATTTGTAGAATGTGTGCATCATTAGGTGATTCTATTATGGCTCCCAGATTGCAGTCATCTGCGAACTTTGTTAGCCACAGACCTTCCATTTTGGCCTGCACTTCAGAGAAGTAGATGCCAAACAGGAGAGGACCCAGGACAAAACCCTGTGGTACTCCACTTGTCAATTGTCTGAAGTCAGACTTGGAGTCGGCTACTTTTACTGTGTGGGTTCTGTCAGTGAGCCAGTTGGCCACCCATCTTGTGACATATTGATTTATGCCCAGTTTAGTGAGTTTATCTATAATTCCAGAGTGGGGGATGATATCGAAAGCCTT
Organism: Protopterus annectens; assembly: GCF_019279795.1. Taxonomy (NCBI): domain Eukaryota; kingdom Metazoa; phylum Chordata; order Ceratodontiformes; family Protopteridae; genus Protopterus; species Protopterus annectens. The sequence goes on along the minus strand of NC_056730.1, from coordinate 894,910,814 downwards.
GGTGAAGTCAAGATAGGCTGTGTGTTCTACCTTGCCGTCGTCTATGGCTCTAGTGACTGCTTCAAAGAAGTCAATCAGGTTTAGTAGACATGAGCTACCCTTTACAAACCCAAACTGAATGGGGTCCAGGGTTTGGAGGTTACCTATGTCTTTGTTTATAAGCTCCAAGATTATACATTCCATGGCCGTGCAGGCTCCTCAGGCTAACGGGCTGGTAGTTTCCAGGGTACATGGTGGCACTCCCTTTTGTGGAGTGGGATAACTGTCACTGTGCACCATTCATTAGGCACATAGCCTGAGGTGAGGCTATGATTGAACATGGTACTTAGGTGGGGTGCCAGTTCGTTCTGTAGTTCGTGCAGTACGCAGCCTGGGATGTTGTCTGGTCCCATGAATGCTGTGTTTTTGGCTTTGGATAGTGCGGTTTTTACTTGTTGAGCTTTGCATTCTTCCAGTATTAAGATGGGCCCTTTGGAGGTGAGAGGGGGGTAAAGTTAGCACTGAACCTATCTGCCAGGATGTTGGCAATATCAGTTGGTTCTGTATATGTAGTACCATTGTGCTGTAGCTCAGAGCAGATCTGAGTGTTGCCATTGAGATTCTTGACATAGCTGTAGAATGCTTTGTGGTTGTCTTTGGAATCAGTGGTGATTTTATTTTCATAATTGGATTTGGAGGATTTTTATGAGGGATCTCAGCTTCTTGCTGAGGCTGACTAGAGAGTTCCTCCAATCTTGGGATTTTACTCTTTTTTACAACAGCTTCTTCCTTCTATTGTAGAGTTTGTTTATGGCAGGGGACCACCAGATTGGCTTCCTTTTTTTGGAGGATAGCATGTTGGTTCTGTTGGGGATGGCATGAGCCATGCACTTGTGTATGTGCTTATACAGTGCATTTGTATAAGATTCAGCAGTCGTACCTGTATTTTCCTTCTGCATGGGTGTCGTGAAGTTTGCCACTTCTGTCTTAAGAAGCATGAAGTTGGCTTTGGAGAGGTTTTTGACAGTGGTTTCCTTAATGGGGGGTGGAGGTGGGATATGGATGTCTAGGGTGGGCGTGGAACACTGGTTTCCCTTATTGGTAATGACCAGGTCCAAGATATTGCTGCCCCTGGTGGAGGTGTGGACAGGCTGATCCAAGGCATTGGAATTTATGAATTCCAGAAAACGTTGAGCGAAAGAGTTGATACATGAGTAGTTTCCCAGTTGATTTTTTAAAATTTTATTTTATATTTGTTAACTGGGAAAGTCCGACTTGGAACAAGCCAATTTTCAACAGAAGCCCGGGAAGAAATGCTCCAGACACATGTCTTTATAACATGGGAGGAAACCGGAGCATCTGGTGGAATCCCACACGAATGCAGGGAGGACATGCAGACTCTGCACAGAAGGCACCCCAGCCGAGAATCGAACCGGAGAACCTCTTGCTGTGAGGCAACAAAGTTACCGCTGCACCACTGCACCGTCCAATGATGGTGGGGTAGTTGAAGTCACCCATAATTAAGGTATTGGGTTGTACCTTAATATTTTCCAGTATCTTAAGAAATGAAGAGTGGGAGTCCTGGGGCATGGTGGGGGATCTGTAACAAGCTACAATCTGGATTGCAGACTTGCCCAGTGTTAGTTGCACTTGGATAATTTTGGATGCATTATGTTGAGAATCTAGCCTGGAGGTGTGGATATCCTTAATGAATATGGACATGCCTCTGCCTTTAGTGTTTCGGTCCAGGCATGTATAACAGCTCAAACTATCGCTTGTATTTATGCATGATTCCAGACTATGTCTGAGCAGTACCACTTCTGTGGCAAAGATGGAAATTCAGTGCTGTGGAAGAAAATGTTTTGTCCCTTATGTGTAGGTTTGAATCCCATAGTGGAAAAATCAATTTTCCTCGGTGTATAAAGGCAAAAACAAATCTGTCAGGTCATTACATTTATGCCCCCAGTGCATGTCTGCAAACTTAACTCACCTAACAGTTACCTTCCAATTTCCAGTATATATTTCCAGGCTACATCAGTAGACACCCCTCATAACTAAAGCTAAGTGTCAGATTAACCTTCCAATTTCAGTAATATAATTCTTCCCTGCTTGGCACTGCTGCACTCTGCTTAACATTGCACAAGCATGGTTGGCATCATTGCTCAGGTTTGTACACTGCCAGTAAATGCGATAATTTGAATTGGCGGGAAGGCGTCAGTTTCCATTGCTCTTGTTCAACTGATGGACATGGCTGGCATTAGAGAGGAAGGTGCCAAGTTTAGGGCACAGAGGTAGGGTGTCCAGGAATCCAGGATATTTATTGGACTTCTGGTAAAGCACCACAGCCAAAGGCTTCTGCAGGGGGCTATTCAGGCTCCCAGTAGAAGGCTGAGGTGTGGAATAGTGTGGCCTGGGCTGTATCAAGTGCCACTATCCCATGCACTGAAGAGCAGTGTAAGCATCATTTTAGTGACCTACACAGGTGAAAAAGGGATACTCTTAACCATTGGTTGCAGGAATTTGAGACTGCAGACAACCCACAGCTGTGTAAGTATGACAATAAGAGAGTACTTGTAAGACTTGGAACTCTAAATATAGGCAAGACTGGTATGCATAATGCTGTTCTGTTCTTTTGCATTCTTTCCCCAGCTCCCACTGAATACAAGTTCAGTTGGCAGGCTTATGTTGCTTGATTGGAGAGACTGAGGGAAGCAAGTGGTATGTATGCAGCAAAAGAGAAGTGTCATTGTAGATTTAAAGGTTAAAGATAGCTTTTTGGTCTTTTATGGAGTTGTATCAAATTGAGCATACATATCCCAACTGTAAAACCAAGTATGCATGCATTAGTCTTTTAATAGTCAGATTTGTGCCATGGCACTTGTAGTCTGTGTACTTAGGTAGGGGTTCTGTTCTCACTACAGTCAACTGGGGTGTGGGTGTGTGTGTGTGTGTGTGTGTGTGTGTGTGTGTGTGTGTGTGTGTGTGTGTGTGTGTGTGTGTGTTTGTATGTGTGTGTGTGTGTGTGTGTGTGTGTGTGTGTGTGTGTGTGTGTGTGTGTGTGTGTGTGTGTCAGCGCATTTGCTTGATGTTACAGAGAGCCTTTTACACCAGCATGTATGGGACACTGTTATTGCCATATTCTCCTCACCAGACACCACTGATTTCACCAGCTATGAAGTGTTGTCAGACTTGAGCTGTGGTGCTTTCTTAAATGCAGGGTTCTATAGTCTGTGTACTTAGGTAGGGGTTCTGTTCTCACTGCAGTCAACTGCTGTGTGTGTGTGTGTGTGTGTGTGTGTGTGTGTGTGTGTGTGTGTGTGTGTATGCACGCACTTGCTTGAGGGCCTTGTACACAAGCACGTGGGACACTGCTATTGCCATATTCTCCTCACCAGACACCACTGATTTCACCACCTATGAAGTGTTGTCCGAGACACTCCAAGTTAGACTTGAGTTGTGGCACGTGCCTTAAATACAGAGTTCTGTAGTCTGTGTACTTAGATAGATAGGGGTTCTATTCTCACTGCTGTCAACTGGTGTGTGTGTGTGTGTGTGCGCACTTGCTTGACATTACAGAGAATTTTTACTCCCGCTTGTTGGACGCTGTTATTGCCATATTCTGCTCACCAGACACTGCTGATGTCATCAGCTATATCTGATTTGTGGATGTGCACTATTCCCACTAGAGCAGAATCAGAGACTGGCCTGAAGTCAGGCAGAAGACACGTCGTCCTATATGATACAGATTAGTCACATGAATTTCAGTCTATCCACATACGTCATGGCATAGTTTGTATGCACTGTATTTTCTTGAGTAACTCGTGTGTTCTCTCCAGCTGTTGCTAATGTCTGGTGAGGTACATGCAAAAGAGAGCATTATACTCTATGTTAGTGTTCTGATGAGGTTCAAGTACAGTGCTGTAATATAATCCTCAAATCTGAGTACGATGGTGTGACTTATGATGTGGACATCATAAACTTTCAATACCAATGTGTACACTTGGTGGTCGAAGTTCAGAGTGCTATGTACATGTGTTCCCAGTGCTTGCATCACTAGATTTCAGCTTAGTGGGACTGTTGTCAATGCTGTAATTTAGAAGGGGATTCCACTTTGCAGAAGGCCAAAATAAGGACACATTTTTGCATTTATTTGTAGACTGTGTGGCTTTGTCACGAATCATTTGTCTGTGTTAGCCCCTCCTGTAGTATGTTATCATCATATGTGGATTCACTGATTGCACCCAGTATGCAAAAATCAGCAAAAGCAATAAGCCAAAGGCTGTATTCTTTAACCTTAACTATTGAGAAATAGATTCCAAACAGTAAAGGTCCAAGCACAGATCCCTGGGGTATGCCAATGGTGACAACTCTACTGGTACAGGTTGATTCACCAACTTTCACAGTATGTGTTCTGTCAGTGAGCCATGTGGTTACATTTCCAGTGACATGAGGTTTAATTCCCAGCTGGGAAAGTTTATGAATGATCCCTGCATGAGAGATTGTGCTCAAACCGTAAACCAGTTGAGGATAGCCAGTATGAACTGTCTTACCTTCATCCAGGCCTATCATACAGAATCAGTGGGCTGTGACAACATTACAGAGCACCTATCATGTGACTCTTCACACCTTCTTGACATGGTTGAATACACACTTCAGCACACCCTCCACACGGACTATTTTGCTGTAGAAGGGTGTATTCAACAAGTATCCATGTGACTCTCCTCATCTGTGATGTAGACCAATATGTCATCATGGACCTTCTCTAAATGGACACTGCTGATATCCCAACTGTGTGCAGCAGACCTGTATGAGTTGTTAATCCAACATCACATCTGTTACATCTGATAGATATCTTCAAAAAGGTCATGGAGGACATGCAAGTTGGTAACACTATCAGCCTTTTGAACTTGACAAGCCCAAGGCATTTGATACAAATCCACACTGAGGTTTTCACTCAGCACTGTCAGATGTGGCCATATACACCTATATCACCAAGTAGTATACCAGTGTATCACATACCAGGCATCAAAATATGTTGACGTGTGAAGTGACCTATATTTCAGGTCCAGTGATCAGATCCTTATATCAGGGCTGTGTGCTAGGCCCTTTCCTGTCCATTATTTAAGTGATGGACATCACAGATAACATACACATCCTGTGTCCAAACAGCTGCTTGGACTACAGATTTTGGGCAATCATTGACTCCAACTGTGATATTAGTATAATACAGACAGTATCAACAAACATCAAAGATTGCTGCCACAGTCATGAGAACACCTATAATGACGAGAAAAGATGAGGGAATTTGTTACATCAGGAAAACAGACACACAGCCTAGATGTAATGTAGACATCTCACCCTATAATTAGACCAGTAGGTATGTGACCTGTGTCCTGGGGTAGATGGTAAGTGGAACGTCTACCAGCATGTGGTTCCAGTGCTGACTACTCCCTTGTATATTACATAACTACTGAGTATGTGAAGGACATCCACATCAGAAGCTGTAATACCTCCATAATTCACAGCCTTCGTTACACCAGTAATGGAGTACAATGCACCCTTCTTCATGTACCTCCCTACGCACCTTCCAGTGATGTGTAACTAAAGTGTACCACCTTTGTCACAGTGAGCTGTCACACATCTTATTGGCCATACCTAGTTATTCTTTTTGTGGCATAAACATTACTACCTGATGGGGCGGAACCCCCATCAAGTTGTTACACTAGATGCATGTGTGCTACCTGTTCTGGTGATGCACACAGTACATACTAATGGCATGGGTAACATTTGTGACAATGTGGATTGTGCTATATATATATATATATATATATATATATATATATATATATATATATATATATACACATATACAGATATATACATATACAGATATATAAATATATATATATATATTTATCTATATGTATATATATATATATATATATATATATATATATATATATATATACACATACATACAGATAGATATGTGTGTGTGTGTGCGTATGTGTGCCATGCACACCTGTGAACTAGCCTGTATTGATCAGAATATCACCTACAGGTAGTGCAGTGTCCCTCATAACACCTCCAGCAGATGTTACAGTGCCAGAACAGTGTGCGTGGTTACCTTCATAGATTGTGGATGTATCATAATAGTTGTACGTGTGCTGGTGCAAAATCATCTCTGATCAGTGTAAATCACATACGTTATGTTAGAGGCATGGGATTAATGGTGGTATTATTCTGATATTGTCCATGATTGTGCTTGCTTCTTTTAATGTTGAACATGAGTGTGTCCCACTTGATGGAGACCTCTGCTGAGACTACAGTCATATTCAGGCAAATCAGTTTGCACAGCTTCACAATGTGTACCCTACCCCAGTTGTATGCAACATCCCTGATAGATGTCCTCTGCACTATTCATGTAAGGATACTTGTCTCACACAGACATTCTCTCCATTGTTATGTCACCTTGTGTGTTAGTCACATAATATACATTTTCACTGTACAGTCCCTAGTGTAACAGATTGATATGTGACTGGGGTTCCTGCTACAACCGTCTTCCATTGACATGCCCCATCTGCTATATATTAGGTTGTTTCACCTGCCTTCTTTCAGTGTGTTCTTTGTTGCAATTAATGTTTGTGTCCCTGTTCAAGACACACTTCCCCTGAATGTTTATTTTACATGGCAGTCCATATACCCTTACAGATCATTTACACAACTTCAGCACAGAATGCCAGGAAGGGATTTCACATTAATCTGCACTGTAGATACACTGTCCTGTACTGTGTTTGGACATATACTTAACAATCATACCTCTCAACTGTACAGATTTTTGCCTTTATATCTTTTGATATGTTCCTTATCAAATTTGTGGTTTTCTGCCATATCACTGGGATGATCTCAGGACTGATGTGACTCAGTAATTACATACATTTGAGTTTCAGACTTCAAATCTTTCAGAACATATATCTTAACACAAGCCCCTCATCATTCTAGCACATTTCGAAAAAGCAATATGTCAAATATGTCCCTGTTTCTGGGTCATTGTCCCCCCCATTATGTTAGGCTTTGTCCAGATGTCTTGCACTAAGAAATTGAGAGCTATCTGTTAAGCCATGGTGATCATTGTGGCATTCTGAGCAAAACCGCGGACCTTCTGTGCTTTCTTTTAAACAGGATTGCTATCCGTGTTTGCTTACATTGTTTTGCCAGCCACGAAACCTTGTTTATTTGCATTTAAATATGGTACGTAGCATGAATATGCAATGAGCGCTACTGCTCACTATGCATCACTGTGCACACATATAAACTCCATGTAGGCTTCGAGCAAACCCTACACAGAGTTTATTGAACCCCAGGGAATATGTATTTGTTCACCTGTTGTGGAATTAAGCAAATTGTAAGCATTTTTGTGTTATTCGTAGTGGAGTGGTGATGTATACTGATCATTTGTGCCGTATGCTGTTCTGACAGTTTTTTTTTCAGTACTGAGGTTGTTTCTGTGGTTACATGACCACTACTGGACCTTTTTATTGCAGGGTTGATGCATATGAATCTCATTGTATCATGTTAATTTGGAGGTTCTCACGTGGGAATCTGTCACTAAAAATAAGGTTATTATTTACTTATTTTTTAGAATAAAAAGGATGCTTCATATATTACAATGCTTTTAGTCAATCACTGATCTTTTTGGAATTTAATAACTATGAGAATGTATATCTACCCTAGGGATTCAGTTAGTACTGATACCTTTAGAGCCTGCAAGATAGATACCATAATTCTAATGGATTCTTAGTGACTCTCAAAAAAACTAAGATGAAAGTTTGTGACATAATTTAGAGCAGTGCTGTCAGTGTTTTAGTAATGCTAGTATAGTTGGAGGAGAGCAGTGCAGTGTTATTTTGTAATATGTAACGTTAGCAAACTCTTTATCCAAATCAATCTAATGTTTTTCATCCATAACTTAGTTAATGAGGGTTAGCATAGGGAATAGCAGAGTTAGGCTGAGAAATGAGGTATTACAATAAATTGTATTACAGCATATTTTTATGTAATTTAGAAACAATGCATTGAGCACACTAAGAAAGTTAAAAGTTACAAAAAAAAAAAATATATATATATATATATATATATATATATATATATATATATAGGTACTTAATACTATGACAAATTAGACAAGAGTAACTGTGACAGACATTTTGTTTAAGATCAGGTACTGTTATTCCCAGGGGAATGATACATACATTTCTTAGACTGAGTATTAGTAGAATTATGTAAAGGTTATTTACAGGTACTTTTCTACTGAAACATGATGGAGTCAGCATCATGTTTACAGGTATGAGACCTAATATTGCGAGTCCTGCAAATGGAAAAATAATGTGCAGTTTAAACATAAGAACAGCACATTCTGAAACTAGGTGTAACAGTGTTAAAGCATTTTGCAAAGCCACCCTGTAGTTCTTGACACAGTATAGCCCAAGTAACTATATGTACTAACTCTAGTTTGCTATAAGTTTGAGTAGGGAAATTTGCTGAGCTGTCATAGCCTTGTACATCATTTATTTATCTTGCAGTTCTGGAGATCACAGTTGTCAGTGGTCAGTGAAGACCCCTTGAAGTCTATTTACAATGCTGCTTCCAAATGAGAAAAAAAAGCTTGTAGGCATCAATATATGGAAGCAGGGAAGGCTGCCTTCAGTTTTGGATGAATTTCTTTAACAAAAACACAAAAAGAAAATCAAAGATCCTATAAAGGAGATCTCTGACTAATGAGTTGAGGGCTGGGCTGGATGAGGATGACTGTACTCAGCTGAGGGACAGCAAACAAAAAAAAAGTTCAGCCTTAGTAACCCATAAAAAAATTCAGTGTGTCCAATTTATTTTTCTCAGAGTGTGCTGTTGGCTTCTGTTTCTGCTACTGATAGTTCCTATATTTTCCTGTTCTGTCAGTTTTGTAAACAATGAACAACCCCCTCTTTGTGCAGGATCTAGGGGATTCAAGCAGATTTGCTTAGATGGTGGGATGGGACCAGGCAATGATCCCATGATACTGTGGCTTGCATGTTTTATTTTCACTTAAGCCCTACTTACTATTGGCATATAGGACCTGATGTCATCAGGTGGACATGCAATGGCACTATGAGGGCAATACCTCCCAAATACATAGTGGCATCTCCATATATGTCTGCCTACCCACTGCAGCAATGGATCTGTTTTGGCCTTGGTTTTACTACTAGGGCTCTCTAATCAACTATGCCTTCTGCATGCCCTCCTCTGTCCCCCCTACCCTCCACAAGAGGAAGAATGACTGTACCTCGGCACTTCTCTTCCACACAGCTAGCTCCACCAAGCATTTGAGCTGCTAATCAGACGTTGGTTGCCTGGGTGGTATTCAGTGTTTTATCCCTCTGAACTACAGAACTGGGTGAGTCACAGAGACACAACAGTTCAGAGTCCTAGAAAACATAGTCCTCTCAACCCCCACCCCCAAAAAATGTAAGAAACATAACAGAGGCTTTTACAGTTCTGAACCACCTATCAGACAGTTAATACATTAACGTTACATAACTGTATTCTGGCAGCTGATTAACAACGTGATGCAAGCAGTTCCACCTGATGCATGTCTTCTGGCTTTTCTATGTCAACATAACAAGCATGTAGTTTCATAGTGAATGTAGGATGGTAAAAGTAATTTATAAAGACATTACTGACTGACATTTTGTAGTCATTGCTGTGATGCAGTCATCTGACAGCAGAACAACATGAGGAGGGCTGCAGATACATCTGATGTAAAATAACACCCACTTTTGTTTTTCATTGTCACAACCATAAGCTTTTAGTTGAACAATGAATGTATGACCACAAAATAATTTTTAAAGGACATTACTGTCTGATTTTTTTCTGATAAGTGCACTGCTACAGTGAAACACAGGTGCGTGTATGTACAAAGCTCTTTCAAAAAGCAAAAATGAAACAGTTTTAAGTGGTATAACTCCATCAGGCAGTCCTCTCCAGACAGAGTACATACAAAATATGGCTGTTCTGTATTGTTATTCTAGGACCAGAAACTATAAGTCTTAAAATGATGGGGGGGGGGGGACAGCATGCTTTTTAAAGAGGAAGAGAGAATGTTGAAATTTGCTGTTCTTGTTTAAATTGTCAGTTGGATAGAGGCTGCACCCCCAGTTCTGCGTTGGATGCAGGCTGCACCCCCATAAACCTTCTTCTTACACATACTAATTAAAAGAGAGTACTCTGAGGTGTGGCTCTCTCACACTTAATAAGGTGTGGCTTTATTTTAAGCTGGATGTTAATGTATCTGTCACCACTGTGACGTAATACAACTGTTTGCTTTAGTTATTGCATTTGGCTATTAATGACAAAGGCTACACAGGTGGAGTAAGTATACCATTTTGGTTCATAACACTTTACCATAATTAATTTATTTCTATATTACAAACCAAATATGTAGTCAAAAGACCCACCAGTTCTAACTCTTGTTACTTACCTATAAGAAATACCCAGTCTCCCACCCTTACAGTTAAAGTAGGACCCTTTGTTTTACTTACATGTAACAAGTATGACAATTTCCATAAAATCGGACCATGACACTGATGGGAATCCTGATTATAGTTTTATTTTCTTAGTCTTCAGGGGGCAAAAAGATACTAAACAGCACTCTAACATGACATTGCTCCTACGTGGAGTTGGACAAATACAAGGGTGGGGGCAGGTGTCACTTAGCAAAACACAAAAAAATCCAGATAATAGTACAAAAAAACTGTACTGGAACTGTACTAATGTACTGAGTTTCAAACAAGATGTAGGCAGTACACTGAACTGCAAAGACACCAATTTGTTAAATCGGTTTCAATCTTAAACTTTTCTTTTAAAAGAAAGCAGTTAAATAATGAAGTGCGAAAAAGCTTTGTAGGCTTGGTAGAGTGGTCTCAGACGTCAGGTGTCCTATGACCGGGTGCATGAGACCCTTGATACAGAGGCTTGCAGTTCTCTTTCTGTAGTAGAATGTAGTCAGATGACAAGGAGATTGTTTTGCAAACACCTGGCTTTCCATACATTCTGAATGGCTAGCCATTGGACTTCACCTGTTTAAAAGTATTCAAACGAAATGTTGCTGAATATAGTCAGAGACCTTTGGTCATTAAGGAGATGAATTCCACTGCATTCCCATGATTAGTGAATCATGAAATATTGTTTAATATTTAAGCAAGTTAAAATTAACCCATAATTACCACTCCGATACTAAATCTCAGAAAGTAAATAGTGGTGTTCAAAATGTCTAAACTGAACAGACCAAAAGATGTAACCAAAAAATGGATTGTCATGTTGGGTTCTTTGTTTACACCTGGTTTAAATGAACATTTTTAAGGTGAAGTTTTTAAGGTTCATAAATTCATTCATAGCTATGTTTGTACTTACATATGTATACGTTACATTTATGGAGTGATGTATTTATTTTGCTGTTTATTTATATACGTAGCACTTTATTTTGTATGTACTTGTCACTCTTTGATTATGTAACCAGTTCACCCAACAGTAGCACTTATAAACCAAACAAAGGAAAGAAAACACTGTTGCACAGCAAGTGAATCAAAGGCCAAAACACAGTTATTTAGTGTATCACAGATTTATTCTTAACTCTTGTCAAACAAAAAACTGACTTCTTCAGAATAAATACCTCAAATATACACTCATATTATAAAACTTAAGAAAAAAGCTAAAAGCTAACCACATGCTCAGCACAGTTAATTAATGTTAATTATCATTAAAGAAACACACAAATGGTTTTAAAACACTCTAACATAAAAGTTCAGTTTATAGCTTAAATATTACAAACCTTTTGTCTTTTATCTCTAAGAAAACATTTGATGTTAATTGCATAATTTAGTCCAGGAGGTTTATCTGCTTCTAATCTTAATTGCCATAAAGTTTCTTTTTATTCAATTTTATTTTTATAATTGCCACCCTGTAAGTCCTTAAATACAGGTTCCATTACAGAAAAAAAATCAGTTTTGTATATACTTTTCAATCAAAAGTATGCTTATAGAGGGAATTAAGGCCATACCCTTTCTTGATGGTGTAGACATGTTCTCTTATCCTTTCCTTCAGACATTTACTAGTCATCCCTACATAACAGGCATTACATCCTGAACAAATACAAATGTATACAAGTCCTTTCCAGTAAGTGCTAACTTTCTGATCAGTCTTTTCTTTTGCTTCCTTAACTGACCTAGTCTTATAACCGCTTTGTATAAACCTTTGTGATAAGCTGACAGAAGACTCAGCCGTTTCCATCAAGAAGGAATATAAAACCTGTTATTGATTTGAAGGTGAGATGTCACACAGTGCTTCCTGAAGCAGTCACTCTGTAGCCTCACTGTGAACTTTGAATGTTTAAAGTTATTTAATGAGTATTTAGCTCAGATTTCATTGAGGATTTGATTCCAGCGGAAGATAAAGTGATCATTTTGGAGATGATGTCCTCAGATCTAGGTGGAAGTGAGGAGAATGTGTGTGTATAGAAACTCTGAAAGAAGCATTGGACAGTTGGCTGATAATTTGCTATCTGTTAAGGACAATGGTAACTGTTGGCAAGTAACGAGGCTTTAAAAGTCACATATATGTGAGGCTATGGAAGCAGTTCAGCAGTAGACAAAGGTGACATTTTAGCTCCTTAATCATCATTTGAAGCAACTTGAATCTTCTCGTGATGATACCAGAGAGTTTTAAAAAAAGTATGATGCCATGTCATTACAGCAAGGGATACAACGTGTGAGAAGTAAGACTGCAATTACGCAGCCAAATCTTTTATGCTGTGCATAGGTGTTAATTGGGTGAAAAGGCGAAAAGGGTTAATTTGAATCGGAGTGGAGTGTTGGAAGGAAAGGACAGGTATGACTGTTTTGAAATTTGTGAAAACCAAAATCGTGCAAAGGGCTGTTTCTCAAAACCATCACTGGAGCTACAGAAAGCATATTGGTTACCTTTGCCATAAACAGAGTGTATGGTTCTCACGGAGTTATTTTTATTTATTTATTTTATTTTACATTTGTTTACTGGGAAAGTCTGGCCGGACAAAAAACAACGGTGCTCTAAGCATAGGGCAAGAGGGAGGGAGCACCCCCCCCCCACACACACACACTTTTACAGCTGCAAGACCATCTTGTCTATTGGGAAAAAAATTAATGGATAGCCTGGTCCAGCACAAAGCAACATAGGCAATTACCCACTGGTACCCTGCCCACGAGGCTTCAACCATAAAAGGACCCATGCGTGCATCACCACCATGGATTTAAACACAGTCCACACTTACGGGTGGAATTTAAACTTCCATTGAGGGAGAACTGAGGTACGTGTGTGATGCCTGCCTGATCACATTTGTTGTCAGTTCTTAAGGAGAGTGTGTTTCAGCTAGAGTTTGCTGCTCACATATGCTGCCCATCGACATACTTCCAGATAAGGAGACTTTTGTTGCCCACAGTGTTTTTTGCTGGTTCCTGTGCGTTTTCTGTTTACATATGCTGCTGGGATTCTGGTTCTGTTTACATATGCTGCTTTGTGTGTGTTTTCTGTTTACATATGCTATGAGGTACAAGAAGCAAGAGCCTGAATTCTCTACCCATACCACCACTTGTGATTCAAGGAGTTGAGTCCATAGCTCTCAACTGTCCAGATTTTCCTGGAATATTTGTCTCATACTTTTGGTCTGTTCCTCTTAAAATTTGTGTTTTTCTGGCAAATCAGTGAGAACTGAATTCAAGCAATAATCATAGCCTTTTAAGTTTCAGTCTTCCTATCTTTCAGGAAACACACGGTGTAATGCCCCTGCACTGACCAAGTAATCAAGGAGCCGTAATCCTCACCACTGGCAACAGTGGGGAATGTACACACTGGGAGGATGACAAGTATGCACACAGTAAAGTGTAATTTCCCTTAAGAGCCTAGAAAGATCACACTCAGTCTGGGGTTATTTTCTCCCGGTCCCCAGTAAGACTTCCCAGTGGTACAGTTATAGGGTTGAGATCTCAGCTGAGTGGCAAAACCAAGATATCCAGTACCCTCTCTGTCCAGCCAGTGCTTTGTGTCCCTGCCCAAGTATCTGACACACACACTCTTTGAGATTTGATTTATATACAAACACACACACACACAAACACACTCCTGGAAAAGGCTGGCACAGGTTTACTAGCTATGCCCCCTTCTGCCCAGACTATAAGGTAGTTCCGACTGCCACCAGCCACTCTTTATTAGCTTCTTTAAGGCCCTTAACAAAGGGTGTTCAATCCTACTGTGTAATTTTACTATTAATCCAAATGGTAGTTTGACCAAGCCAGGCTACTAGGAGTGGCCTGTACAGTGTCACCAAATAGATATGCAAGTACTCTCAGAGCTTAAATATCTCTACAGGCCAGCCATAATTGAAAGGTTTAAATATATTTAATAATAAATACTAAAAGCACAAGACAATATTCAGTAAGTAATCAGTTACATCAGAGTTCAAAATCACAGGAAATATGTAAAACAGCATTGCAGGACAGTCTCAAATAAATAAAGAAAACATCTAAGCAATACTTTACTATATTCCTTTCTGAATCTAAAATAGTTAATATGCCCTAAAAACTTACTTACAGCAAGGCAAGGTAAGTGGATGTTTTGCAGCTGATGCTGTCAGGTCAAAGACAAATACAAAATTCTCTCTCTCTCTGTCTCTCTCAGAGTAAACCCTAGTCAAAGGTATTTGGAATGAGGTTCATCCTAAAGCTCTGACTGGAGTAGACTGCCCAAGCAAATAGTGCTCCTCTGTAACCATTGCAGGCTTCACAATGGTTAGGTCAGATGCTGTGTCTCTCTTAGCAGTGGCCTGTTCCCCATTTATTAAGATAGGGTATAACCTCTTGTAGTAGTTTGGTACCCTTGTTCTCTCGAGACAACTGGCATTCTGGCATTCCCACTTACTGGCTGTCCCACCTTTTGTTCCCCACCTTGCCTCCGTGAACATCTTTATGCTCCATGGCCCCATTGGTTGCATTTAAAACATTTAACCCTTGGTCCTGGATGTGTATCTGGAGTAGTAGCTTCCCCTGCTCCTGGCAGACTCTGTTGGGGCAGTCTGGGCTGCCCACCATGGGTTTCCTTAGATCCATAAGCAGCAATGGGTATCTCTTTCCTATGCAATGATACCCTGCTTGCTAGGTATAGGTATCCCTTCTTCCCCAACTCATCTGCAGTATTGCATTGTCTGTCAGCTAACCAGAGTCTTATGTCCTCAGGCAAAGTGCTAAGGGCTTGTTCCCTCACCAAAAGGTCTGCCAGCCCTTCAAAGTGGTGACCTGACATCCACTCACCCGTTTATGGAAGTAAGTGATTAGTTCAGCAATATATTCAGACACACTTTCATCTGCCTTGCATCTGTGTCATGAAAATTTTTCGTATAAGCCTCAGGTGTTAACTTAAAACATTCTTAAAGACAGTTTTTTACAGTATTATAATTTAAGTAGTCAGTATCAGACAATTTAGAAATAGCAGTTACAGCTTTACCATGAAGTAAGGAGGTCAGGAACCGTACCCAGAGCCCTTGGTCAACATTATACTGTTTACATACCCTTTCAAACATACTAGAGGTAGGAACATCCTTAACCTGGTCATTACTAACATGGGCAACCATTGCTCTACACCAGTAGTCAACTCCTCCCTGGTTAGATCTGACCACAAACTAATCACCTTGGAAATCCACACCCCTCCCACCCCCACACAGTTAACCACCATAAAAAACTTCTCCAAAGCTAACGTTGGGCTCCTAAAAACAGAGGTGGCTAACTTCATGGCACCCATGCAAATGGAGAATAGTTGCATGACTGCCGAATCATACACCAGTGCACTTTATAAACACGTACACAAATGCATGGATCTCGCCATACCCAATACAACCAAGATGCTCACCTCCAAAAAAAGGAAACCAATCTGGTGGTCCCCTGCCGTAAACAAACTCTACAACAGAAGGAGGAAACTGATGCAGAATTAGGTGAAGTCCCAAGACTGGAAAAACTTATTTATCAGCCTCAACAAAAAGTTGAGATCCCTCATCAAATCCTCTAAAGCCAGCTATGAAAACAGAATTGCAACAGATAGTAAAGACAACCACAAGGCCTTCTATAGTTATGTAAAAAATCTCCAAGGCAATACCCAGATTTGCTCTGAGCTACTGAACAATGGTACCTCCTATACCGAGCCAACAGATATTGCCAATATACTGGCCGACAGATTCAGTGCCAACTTTGTCCCTCCCCCTCCAAAGGACCAATCACACTATGAGTAGATTGCCAGGCATCCAGTATTACTGCTGCACAGGTTAAAACAGCACTGTCCAAGGAAATAATACAGCTTCTATGGGACCTGACAATATCCCTGGCTGTGTTCTATATGAACTACAGAGTGAACTGACACCTCACCTGTGTCTCCAGTTCAATCACAGCCTCACCTCAGGCTTTGTCCCTACTGAATGGTGCACTGCTATAGTCATCCCTCTCCACAAAGGAGGAGTGACTACAGACCCTGGGAACTATCGCCCCTTTAGCCTGACAAGTCTGATATGCAAAGCTATGGAACACATCATCATGGACCTAATAAACAAAAATATAGGAAATCTCCAAACTCTGGATCCCACACAGTTTGGTTTTCTGAAGGGTAGATCATGCCTGCTCAACTTGGTCGACTTCTTTGAGTCGGTCACCTGAGCTGTGGATGAAGACAAGGTGGTTCATACAGTCTACCTTGATCTGGCCAAGGCCTTTGATACCATTGCCCACTCAGGAGTCATAGAAAAACTCACTAAGCTAGGCATCAATCCATATATCACTAGATGGGTTGCAAAACGACTCACAGATAGAACCCACAGTGTAAAAGTAGCTGACTCCAAGTCTGACTGCCAACCAGTCATGAGTGGAGTCCCACAGGAATCGGTCCTGGGTCCTCTCCAGTTTGGTATCTACTTCTCAGAAGCCCAGGCCAACATGAAGAGACTCTGGCTGACAACGTTTGCAGATGATTGCAAGTTGGGAGCCATTATTAACTCCCTCAAGTGATGTTGACATCCTACAGAAAGGCCTCACTGAGACCAATGACTGATGTCAGAACCATGGCCTTAAACTCAATGCCAAAAAAATTTGTTGTCATCCCCTTTGGGAAAAACCCAGTTCCCATGAATTACCACATTGATGGTAGTCCACTGAACACAGAAGGTGTTATAAGCGATCTGGGAACACAGGTTGACAACAACCTCTCTTTTGACCACCACATTGCCACTGGGGTCAGAAAGTCCTTCTATGAGACACATCTCATTTCTAAGGGTTTTGCATCCAGGAAGAAAGAGGTCATTGTCTCCCTCTACTCTTCCCTCATTAGGCCAGTCATCGAGTACATTGCCCCATTTGGCATGTACCTCACTAGACACCTGCAACAACTGAAGAGGCCGCAAAAGTACCTCACAAAGAGGATCCTAGGCCTTAAACACTTGTCCTATATGAACAGGCTAAAAAAACTCCAACTATCCTCTCTCATATCTCATACTTAGAGGTGATCTCTGCTTGACTTACAAAGCCATGTCTGACCCAGCTCTGTTAGAAATGCTACATCTAAAGAAATACCAATCCCTCCACACCACACACTCCAGAGACCTCAACCTCATTATCACAATCAATAGAACATGCTGGAGGGACAGGTTTATAATCCAGAGACTGCCCATGCTATAGAATAGACTTCCCATACATGTCAAACAGAGCACCTCACTGGCCCTCTTCAAGAGAAATCTTGATGAGTGGATGGGAAATAGAAAATTCACCTCGGGGATCACTCCAGTGGCTCTGCTCGACACAGGCACTGGGAACTAAGGTCAGGTGGCATAATGCCAGGGTAATCCTATGGGCTAAGTTTGTAAAGGCTCCAGGGCCATTAGCCTAGTGCACACCTATGAACATATGAATGAAACTATCAAAATTATCCCCCTCTGTAAATTGTGAAAAGAATTTACTGACCTTTGTTTCTTCTGGAGTTTGGTTACTCCCTTCCCCATTACCTCCATGACCCTGGGGAAGAGTCAGCATCTTCTTTTCATGCTGCCTCTGCCTGTCATTCTCTTCAGCTTCCAGATGTCTCAATCTGTCTGCTGCTTCTAATTCCATTAGTTTCTCCTGCCTCAATATCTCTACTGATTCTGTTTCCAAATGTTTGGCCTCCAGTTCAGGTCTCTTTAACTCCAGATAGATTTTTAAGTCTTCTGTGGAAAGGTTGAATTATCCATTTTCTAAGAGTTGTACATCTCCAAGGGCAGCCTGGTTGTCCTCCTGATTGCTGGTGTGTGATGCAGCTGTGCCCAAGGCTGCAATAATTTCTGCTTTAATCAGGTTAGCATGCACCAATCCTTTAGCCTGGCACATCTCAGCCGTCTGGCTCCTTGTCAGCTTGCCATACTCCTCTGCTGACATGCTTGCCTGCTCTAACTGACTAACTTAGCTAACAAAAAAATAAAACAATTGTGACATCAAACTCTGAATGTTCACCATGTGGCTGATTGAGAATACAAACACCATCCTTAGTGACCACTATTTACAGGCTACAGGAATTCAATAGCCACATCACTGAATCATAATATGTGGATATACCACCACTACAATCCAATTAATATGTGATGTGGATATCCCACCACTGCCAACCAATTAATATGTGATGCCCCTGCACTCTCCCAGTAATCAAGGAGCCTCAGTCCTCACGACTGGCTACTGTGGGGAGCGTAACATACTGGGAGGATGACAAGCACACACACAGTAAAGTGCAATTTCCCTTAAGAGCACACAGAGATCACAGTCAGTCTGGGGCTGGCTTCTCCCTCTTTCTCCAGATCCCCATCAGACTCCCCACTGACACAACTGTAGGGTGGAGATCTCAGCTGAATGGCCAAACCAAGATCTCCATTACCCTGCCCAAGTAGCTGACACACACACTATGCAATTTGATTTATACACACACACACACACACACACACACACACACACACACACACACACACACACTCCTGGGAAAGGCTGGCACAGGTTTACTAGCTATGCCCCCTTCTGCCAAGTCTATAAGGTAGTTCTGACTGCCACCAGCCACTCTTTATCAGCTACTTTAAGGCCCTTAACAAGGGGTGCGTGATCCTACTGTGTGATGTTACTGTTAATCCAAATGGTAGTTTGCCCAAGCCAGACTATCAGGAGTGGCCTGTACAGTGTCACCAAATAGATATGCAAGTACTCTAAGAGTAACTATGACTTTGTTATCAGTTTGCCATCCATTCCCTATTGCAGTATTACTAGCTTATCATTTTTTAATGTAACCTAGCCAATTTATTCTTCAAGGGCTACAAGCACTTTATTTGTAGGTGAAACAATGATATATAAAGTTGTTTGCTAGCAGCAATCTCTTCATTCGTTGCAGATCCCTTTAATGTGGAATTATTTAGATGACTTGTACTTCTGCAGAGATTTTGCATATTTACTGATATTGGTGGATTGATTGTAATGACAAACGTTTGAGTGGTCTTTTATGGATGAAATTTTCTGAAATTGGTAGTTTTGTCATTATTGGTTCATACATTTTGTTTCATTGCTTACTAGAAGACTGCTCAAAGCTACAAATTAAGAACACATTTTAACAAGTGGTGCTGTATTATACAAAGAATATAATTTAATATAGTCAGGAAGTTGAATCAAATAACGCATGCAGGTATGCATGGCCCTAAAAATGTGTAAGGAGCCCATGGTTTGAAAACAGCCCAGAGGTAAGCTTAGTCCTCCACTGGCCAGATGCAAAATGAATGTGGGTTTTCATGCCCTCTCAATGAATGTGAGTTTCAAGGGCAGAGAAGTTTTCAGCTCATGCTAAGTCTGTTTTCATTGTGAGACTGTATTGTTTGTTTAGCAAATGTCTCAGTGCTTCTTCTTCTTTTGGCTTTTCCTGGTTAGGGGTCGCCACATTGGATCATCTGTCCGCTCATGATTGGCAGTGGAGTTTTTACGGTGTGGAGTTGCCAGCCCGGCACCCAACCTTCCACAGAAGGCACACACTCACAACTAGGGCCAATTTAGAGTGTCCAATCCACCTACTGCATGTCTTTGGGATGTGGGAGGAAACCGGAGCACCCGAAGGAAACCCACGCGGCCACAGGGAAGACATGCAGACTCCGCACAGAAGGCACCCCAGCTGAGAATCGAACCGGAGAACCTCTTGCTGTGAGGCGGTAACACTAACCGCTGCACTACCGTGGCCGCCCTCACTGCTTGTGCTACTTTATTTCAATTTCTGTAATCATTGTAGAAGTAAATAAGAAAACAGTATGTAAGCTGACAGGTTTGAACAGTGTTTATGGTAACTGAGGAGAAATAGCCAAGTAATGGAACACTGGAGTAGCTGGGGAGGGGGCTGTTGCTGGAGCGGTATGGGGTTGCTGCATGAGGGGCTGCTCTGGGGAGGCCTAATCTATCACCCTGCCTAGGTCTCCATTTAACCATGATCCAGCTCTGGTATTTTGCACTGTTTACTATAAATGATCAGAAGTTGGAGAAACAACGAAGTGTCAGTTGTAAAAAAAATAAGCACTTTCTTTCTGTGTTTGAAAATAATGGAAATAAAGCTCTTGTTTTTTACAACTGATACTTTGTTGTTTCATTCCAGCTTCTGATAGTTTATGGTTTTCACTGTTTAACATTTAATAATTAATAATAATTAATAACAGTCATATTGTTGAACATGTCAATGCAGTTCTGTGGATTGGGGACCTCATCTGAAGTGGCAGCAGCCCACCCAGGTACATTCTGGGCAGTCATTTATGAAGTAACAGCAGTAAAAATAATGATGATAAAATAAGACTTAATGCAGGCAGGAAACTGGAATAACTTTGCTGTTGCAGTGTTTTCAGAAGTTAATACAGTTTCTTCCTTGCCTTAACTCATTTTTTGTTAGATTTGTAGTCATGCCAGAAACATTCATTTATTTAAAAGAATAAAAAATACTGTGTGATTTTTATTCTGCTTATAAAAGTTATTAAAGCTTCTTGCCTGACTTTAAGCCTGCAGTTAGGTTATTAATTATTATTGTTATTTTTTAAGTTGCCCAGTTTTTTTTTTTAATTTAATTGAACAAATAAAAAATGCAACAGGTTGAGCTTGAAAGTGGTAAACAGCTTTTGCTCACAATTCTTATTTAAACTTCAGAACCTCGTAGCTCAAATGATAAAGCCAAAAACTTAATGGGTCGGGGTAAAGATCAAAGGTCCAGAATCAGGGACAGATTTTAAATATAACATTGTTCTTATATGCTTTGTTGCTAGAATAACAGGCTTTGCATTAGCTTGCATTTTCTGAAGAATAAGAAGTCTAGAAGTCTGAAAATCGAGCATCTATCATTATTTAAGTTTTGCAATCCTCTTAAATTTGCCAGAAAAATCACACATGAGGAGCTGACCAAAAATATGACATAAAATCAGGGGCAGTCAGTCATATGCTCTGATCCCTCAACCTCTTAGGGCAAGAATCAGGAGAAAGTGTGAAAGGCTCAAAATCATGGGCAAATTTTAAGCTTTACGCTTGCCACCAAAACAATGGATGAAGGTAAAACAGCTCACACATTACCTTGACCTGGCAAAACCTTTTGACACAATCCCCTACTACTCAGTTGTAGTACAAAAGATGAATAATCTAGAAGCAAGCACTTACATCACTAGCTGGATTGTCAACTTGCTCACAGGATACAGGAGATCAAAATAGGGGCATTACCTCTAGAAAGAGACTAGTCAGCAATGGAGTCCCCCGGGGTTCAGTACTGAGACTTTTTCTGTTTGACATATACATCTCAAAAGTAAAAGGAAATACCAAAGGGCTTTGGCTGACTAAGTCTGAGATGATTGCAAGCTAGGAGCTGTTATTGAATCCCCAAATTACTTAATCGTCATGCAGGAAGGTTTGTCCCAAACTATAACTGGTGCCAGAATCATGAATTCAAACTAAACTCAAAAAATACATTATTGTATCCTTTGGGAAGTCATCTACTCCAGAGAGCTGCCAAATTGACAGTCCCCCCTGAGAACTGACCCAGTTGTTTGGCAGTTGGGCACTTGTGTATATAGTGACCTAACTTTTGACCAACATGTACCTAGATTTATAAAGTCTTTCTATATCACACAGCTTATAAGCAAATTGATTGTGACTAGATTTAGAGATGTTGTTGCCCCCCTTTACAAAGCCCTCATTAGGTCAATAATTTTGTATAATGCCCACTTTGGCATTTATCTGTTCAGACCCATGCAACAGTTGGAATACCCACAGGTAAAAGGATACAAGACCTAAACAACAGGGCTTACATGGACCACCTCAACGATTTATCACTGTACTCAGTATCCTACAGAGTGCTTAGAGGTGACATGAGTCTGGCATACAAGGCATCTACCGAATGATGGACCTACTTAAAATCAGGAAGTCATATGGCATCATGAATACTCAGTCCAGGTATATAACCTAAATGTTGTGAAGAGATGGATATATGTCACAGAGGCTACCACTGTTCCAGAACAGACTTATCCATTCAAGTTAAACAAAGCTCATCCCTGTCCATATTCAAATGCAACTTGGATCTAAGGATGGGTAATTGAAAATGTACTCCAGGATTGCCCCTCGTGCCACTAATGGATAGAGGCAGTCCCTAAATGCTGCATCCCTTACGTGGGTCCCCTCAAATTATCTATTATATGATCACAGTTACTCTCACTAGGGCTGATGTATAACTATCAACCATGGGATAGGTAAGACCAGTAAGAAAATGTTAATTCAAGCACTAAATGGAAAACTGGCTAAGCTTAAAATGTCCTCCAAGTGAACCTATGTTGTGGTAGTAAACATTGTCCTTTTTATAGCACTAAGTACCCCTCTCACCCTCCACCCCGCAAGCTTTCAACAGCTTCCAGCTACTCTGACAAAAAATGTCCATTTTCAGTGGAGGCCCGGCAAGAAAATCTCCACAGTAATTTGATCCATAGTAATAACAATGCATATTGCTACAATCTGTGACTTGGTACAGGAAAGAGTACATTCTGTCACAGTTTTGACAAGTTTGGAAGTGGATTATGATAAAAGATAGACCAATAATGGTAGCTCATGATTTTTAGAGACTGGATTTAAGCAAAGACACTGTTTGTGGCCCAGGTATGGAGCATCCAAGGTGTACAGTTCTGTACAGGTTATCGGTATCAGCTGTCCTCAACAGGTTTTTCTCTATGGGGATGCAAATTTTCACATGGATGTTTGCATTATTTACCTCTGATGTTGGAGTAAGAGAGTGGAGATTACTTGATAAAGGAATAGGTTCAAAACCTGTTGAAGTAGAAGAGGAATGGGAGGATGGTAAGTAAAAGGATGAAGGTGCTGTCATTACATGTTCCTTTATTGGAAAGAGAAAATTGCATGGGCCACACACGAAGGGGTTGGAAGTATGGTGTTGTAATATTTCTGAGGTTTTTCTCAGAATGCAAGACTTTGAATGATAATAAAAATGTTTTTTAAATGTTTTCATTTTTACTTGGTTATGGCAGAAGACTAGAGTACTCAGAATTCCTGCCCTTACTGGACTGCGGTGGTGGTGCTGCGGTAGCGTTGTCGCCTCACAGTTAGACGTTGCCCGTTCAATTCTCAGTTAGAGTGTCTTCTGTGTGGCGACATGGGCATTCCTTTGTTGAAGGTTGTGCGTTAGGCCTGGTAAGCCAGCACGTAAAACTCTACTGCCAATCACTGTGGCGACCCCTAACCGGGAAAAGCCGAAAGACACAAACAACTGTGTCTGTATGGAGACTTGATATATCAGATGTTGGTGGGATTGCTTGAGCAAAACTTTAATGAGAGTTCCTGTGCAGTACTGGAGTATAATGGAGGATGTGAAGAGCAAATGTGCTCAGTGTGTGGGCAGCTTTAAATGCTATGTTTTAAGTGTATTTTAATGGTATGAATAGATTAAGATAACTGGTCATCTGAGTATAAATAAATGGCTATATAGGAGTATATTTGTTAATATTGTCTGAGAAATAAGAGAATGTGAAAGACAAATGTGAGAGACTAGTCCATGCTTAGTGTATTGCTTTTCATAAGGGATTGACATGACTGTGTGACTAGTAAAATGTAAATTTGCTGTCAGTGCAATATAAAAATATAGGCTTGTTTTGAAACTTTGTTATTCAAAAATATATTGTTTATAAAGTATGTAGCTGAAAGATGTTTGTGTTGCTGTGCTCAATGATGCTGAATTATGGTGTTACTTTGCCATCAATATGCATGTGTTAGCAGTAGAAGATAATTGTATTGTCATTTGGTCAGGTCCTATATAGAAAATGGTGAGCAGTTATGGAGGCCTCCCCAGTGTACTGACATAGATGAGAAGCGCTTCAGAAGATGGCAACAAAGACAGTACATGATTTACATCAGAAGCCTTAAAAAGAGCGAATAAAGGAGTTTAGCAGGTGTGGTCTTCAGGATGGTATTTAGAAGGAAGACATTTCAAGTACCTCAGCACTCTAAGGGAATGCATAGAGCCAAGTGGGTACTATATTTAAAAAAAAGAAAGAAAGGAAAGACAGCTATCAGAAAAAGAGACACAAGTTAAGAATATGATATCTGTATCTCAAGTTAAGTAACAAAAAAGCATTATTTCACAGAAGGAGTGCAGTATTGTGCCAACCCTCCTGAGAATAATGTAAATAATCAGGTTCCAGGATCCGCCACATAACCCACGCACTCAGGTCACTCCACAACAAGTACAAATATGACTCTGTCATTGTCCATGTTGGTGTGAACGACCTGAGATGTACCTCCCTGGACTACATGAAAAGAGACATGGAAGAGCTCTCTGATCTTGTAGCCCAGGCAGGTATGTCTCTAGCCCTGAGTAGCATTCTGCCATCACCCAGAATGATACCGCAGTGCAAGGACAAAATGATTGACTTCAACGATTGGCTAAGCTTCTAGTGTCATTCTTAAGGGATCCTGTCTCTGTCTGCCTGGGATGACATGGTCGACAGACCACGATGCTTTGCCAGAGATGGCCTGCACCTGTCACCCCTGGGATTCCGGATACTGGCTAAGGTTCTTGCCGCCCCTATAGGGCCTTTTTTAGGCAAGGTTCAAATGACAAATTCACCACTGTAACAGGAACAGGCAAGCAAAAACTGAGGGTGATGCTACTCAATGCTAGAAGTCTAAATCTCAAAATGCACTCACTTGAGGCACTCCTTAAAATGGAGAACATCGATATCTGTGCAGTGACTGAGACCTGGTTCAAGGCTCCAGAGAGCACCCCTGCACTACCAGGCTATAACTCATAGCACACTTTTCGGCCATGTAACTTGGACCAGAACACCAAGGTGGAGGTGTGTCCATATTCATTAAGGATATCCACATCTCCAGGCTAGTTGCTCAGCCTAATGCATCCGAGGTTATCCAAGAGCAACTAACTCTGGGCAAAACTGCAATCCAAATTATTGCTTGCTACAGATCCCCCACCATGCCCCAGGATTCCCACTCCTCTTTTCTTGATGTACTGGAAAATATTAGGGTTCAACCAAACACCCTAATAATGGGTGATTTCAACTACCCCACCATTAACTGGGAAAACTACTCATGTACCAACTCCTTCGCTCAACGTTTTCTGGAATTCATAAACTCCAATGCCCTGGATCAACTTATCCACACCCCACCAGGGGCAACAATATCCTAGATCTAGTCTTTACCAACATGAGTGACACCTGAAGTCAAAGCCTCATTGGTCCGATCCAACCATAAGCTAATCAGCCTAGATATTTACATCCTGCCCCCCCCCCCATTAAGGAAACCATGGTAAAAAATTTCTCCAAAGCCAACTTCATGCTTAAGGCAGAAGTGGTGAACTTCATGATACCCATGCAGATGGACAATACAGTTACAACTACTGAATCCTACACAATTGCACTTTATAAGCACTTACACGAGTGCATGGATCATGCTATCACAAACAGAACCAAGATGCTATCCTTCAAAAAAAGGAAGCCAATCTGGTGGTCCCCTGCCATAAACAAATTGTACAACAGAAGGAAGAAACTCTTGCAAAAGAGAGTAAAATCCCATGAGTGGAGGACCTCCCTGGTCAGCCTCAGTAAGAAGCTGCGATCCCTGATAAAATCCTCCAAAGCTAGTTACGAAAACAAAATCGCCACTGATTCTTAAGACAACCACAAAGCATTCTATAGCTATGTCAAGAATCTCAATGGCAACACTCAGATCCGCTCTTAATTACAGAACAATGGCACTAAATATACAGACCCAACTGATATTGCCAACATCCTGGCAGATAGGGTCAGTGCTAACTTTACCCCCCTCTCACCCCCAAAGGGCCCATCTCTATACTGGAAGAATGCAAAGTTCCTGTAATCACGGCTGCACAGGTAAAAACCACACTCTCCACAGACAAAAACACAGAATCCATGGGACCAGACAACATCCCAGGCTGCATTCTACACGAACTACAGAACGAACTGGCACCCCACCTAATTACCATGTTCAATCATAGCCTCACCTCAGGCTTTGTGCCCGCTGAATGGCACACAGCGACGGTTATCCCATTCCACAAGGGGGGAGCCACCACGGACCCTGGGAGCTACCGCCCCATTTGCCTGACGAGTCTGGTCTGCAAGGCCGTGGAACGTATCATCATGGAACTTATAAACAAAGACATTGGTAATCTCCAAACTCTGAATCCCACCCAGTTCGGGTTTGTAAAAGGCAGATCATGTCTCCTTAACCTGATAGACTTCTTTGAAGCAGTCACCAAAGCCGTAGACAAGGGTAAGGTGGTTCACACAGCCTATCTAGATCTTGCCAAGGCTTTCGATACCATCCCCCACTCTGGAATTATAGATAAACTCACTAAACTAGGTATAAATCTCTATGTCACAAGAAGGGTTGCCAACTGGCTCACTGACAGAACCGACACTGTGAAAGTAGCAGACTCCAAGTCCGACTTCAGACCAGTAACAAGTGGAGTACCACAGGGTTCAGTCCTGGGTCCTCTCCTGATTGGTATGTACTTCTCTGAAGGTCTTTGGCTAATGAAGTTCGCAGATGACTGCAAACTAGGAGCCATAATCAAAACTCCTAACAATGTGGACATATTACAAAAGGGCCTCACTGAGACAGATGCCTGGTGTCAAAGCCATGGCCTCAAGCTCAGTGCCAAAAAGTGCATTGTCATCCCCTTTGGTAAAAACTCTGTACCCATGAACTACAACATAGGTGGTAGTATACTTAACACTGAAAGTGTGATGAGACCTTGGGACACAGGTGGACAGTAGTCTCTCCTTTGATGATCACATTGCCACAGTAATCAGGAAATCCTTCTATGTGGCACACCTCATCACAAAAGGTTTCTCATCCAGAAAAAAAGAGGTCATTGTTCCCCTCTACTCATCACTCATTAGACCCATTATAGAGTACAACTCCCCTTTTGGTATGTACCTCACAGGACATCTACAACAACTGGAAAGGCCGCAGAAATACCTCACAAAGAGGATTACTGGCCTCAAACAGATGCCCTACGCAGACCATCTAAAAAAACTCCAGCTTTACTCCATCGCATATCGCCTACTCAGAGGTGATCTCTGCCTAACATACAAAGCTATGTCAAACCCAGAGCTGTTGGACATGCTCCACTTAAAGAAATCCCAACCCTCCGAGCTACATGCTCTAGGGACCTAAACCTTGTCACCACAATAAACAGAACATGCCAGAGGGATAGATTCCTGTCCTAGAGACTTCCCATACTCTGGAATAAACTACCTATCTATATCAAACAAAGCTCCTCATTAGCACTCTTCAAGAAAAATCTTGATGATTGGATGGGAAATAGGAAATTCACCCCGGGGATCACTTCTATAGCTCTGCTTGACAGTGGCACAGGAAAATAATTTTCTTGGGTGGCAAAAGCCAGGGTACGTTTTTGGCTGGACTTGTATAGGCCCTAGGGCTGATAGCCTAGTACCTACCTATGAACCTGTGAACCTATGAAATGTTGTATGGTCAAAATAGTAACTGAGTTTGGAATCTGTAGAACAAGCACAAGGCTGTGCTCATGCAGACTGGGAGAGGGTGGGGAATAAATTGAAATATGATTAGGGCCTGCAGCTTATCCATTAAAAAAACAACAGAATTTGTGATCTTTTTATATTGTGAGATCTTTGTTGCTGTGTAAGTTGACACAGAAGTGTAGTGCTTTACAGCCAAATATTTACCAAGACTATAAGTTTATGTGAAACGTTGATGCTTCCTAGTATATTTATGCTTCTCTAGCTGTTCATGCAGCAGTAGTCTTACCTTAGCACAAGGAAGAGTGCATACAGTTTGCATCTTTTCAATTACTTGTGAACCTGTGTATTGTACATGATGTTTATGGCATAAAACCATGGCTCTGTATATGTTCTTTTTTGTCACATAACCACGTGAACATGAGATACAGCCAGGGTTGCCAGACGTCCCTATTTGGGCGGGACTGTCCCGAGATCAGCAGCCTGATCCCCGAGTCCCGCCCTGCAGGTTTAAATCCTGGCCAGCCTCCGCTTTGTTTGTTTTTTTTTTTTTTTTTTTGATTGTCCCGTATACCTGGCATACGGGCCAATCAAAAATTGCTAAACACGGAGCTTCTTGTGTTCTGCATTAAACACGAGAAACTCCGTGTTTATGATTGGCCCATATGCCGGTATACGGGCCAATCAAAAATCGCTAAACACGGAGCTACTTGTGTTGAATACGGAACTGCAATGCATTAAACACGAGAAGCGCCGTGTTTAGTGCAGAGCTACTTTTTTTTTGGTCTTCACTTGCCGTGAAGACCTTCCTTTTTTTTTTTGGTCTTCATTTGCCTTGAGAGACCTTCTTTTTTTTTGTCCCTACCTGGGGGGCTGGAAATCTGGCAACCCTGGATACAGCCCACATCAGTGCTTATCACCACACACCATACAGGCACCCAGTAGAGACATGCCACAGACATGCCAGAGATGCTTCCATACACTGTTTTGATGACAAAGCTCTTCAGCTGGTATGTGCTGTATATCTCCTTTCCTAGATAACATTATACTGTAATACCATAGTGTCCCACAGAAAGATCATATGCAGACTAGTGAAATTGAATTTAGAACCTGCATTCCGTTTCGATCATTCTGAAAAGATCACTGGTGGATAGTGGCACTCCTAAGTCCATTTTCACATAAAGTAATGACTTTTATGTGAAACCTGGACTTTAAAACTCTTACTATCACTGCTAATTCTCATTGTTCATCTGGATGTGTGTTCCATTGAGACATCTGGTTGGGGTTGAATGCTTTACTGTCTGCCTCTGAGAGCACCATTTTCAAGTATAATTTCTTGGGTAATATTTACCTGTGCTTATGTTATATTTATTTGCCTATTTCCCATTTACATCCATTTCCTTGCTGCAGTTATGAAAGGCAATTGGGCCTTTCTTTTTTTTTCTTTTCTAGCATTTAACCACTCATAGTTACTGTCTACTGAAGGCAAAGTGACAGACTGGCCACTCGTAAAATGATATTTGGTGAATCACAATTCAAGCAAATTTGTTTATGTTTAGAGTTGTGTGTACTACTGAAGAAGTGTAAATGGCAAACTGTTCAACACAAGCTAATCTTTACACGGGTCACATTTATTGTACAGTAGATAGTTGATTATCAGAACTAATTGGGACCTAGGGTAGTTTGGATAATCACCCACATAAATGAACCAGATAAAAAACTTCTAAAAATGTTTTTGATGAAAATTAAACAAGAAAAATAAAACAAATGTATTGTAAGTACAAAATGGTACAGTATAGTATTGCAGTACAAACTAGAAAAAAAAAACACAGAAGTAAACACGTATAATGTTTACGTATTCAGATTTTATGATTTTTCTTACCCAAAAGCTTTGGAAGGCTGTGTTCGGATAACTGACGTTTTGGATAATCGACTTTCAGATAATTGACTCTCTACTGTATTCTAAGTGTTAAACTGGAGTTTGTAAGCCAAAATAAACAACAATATATACTAACTTGTTAACAACTTACTATTGTTTCAGTAATCACTCAGGATGTGCACATACTGTCAGTAGCTTTTTGTTTGATATACACATACTGTCAGTAGCTATTTGTTTATCCCGCTGTGAGCTTTCATGTATGACTAAGCAGTTCTGTCTGTGTTGTTTGGCTGTTGAGATATTTATAGAAATCTGAAAATTATGACAATGCAAATAAATTGTATATGAACATCAATTAATATCGCTTTAGCTGCGCTAGACAGAAGTCAGGTATCAGTATCATTGTGTTGTCCTTCATGTAAGCTTTTACAAGAAGTCTTCCAGTAACTTGTAAATAGCATGGTTGTGGAATTATTAATTTAAATATGAGCAGGCAATATCAGATGCCTAGATGATAATAGAGAAAGGCCTGCATGCATGTTATACAGTAACATCAGTGCGTCCATACTCAGTAAAACAGGTTTATTACAACTGTTTTTACCTCTCTTCATAGTACCTGGACACATTTTAAATGAAGCACCAGTGAAGCTGGTTCTTTAGCAAATCTGCTGTTTATACCTGGAGTTTACATTTAGGCATGCACATGTGCACACATGCACACTAATGCCCACACACGCACACATGCGCGCACACACACACACACACACACACACACACACACACACGCGTGCACACATACGCAGATGCAGCAATACATGCATATATACACATATGAAAACAAACCACCACCAGCACCATCTTCTTTATCTGTATGTTCTCTGACACCTAGCCAAAGCAGACAAACACAACCATACCAGTCACTAATACACACAGACACTTTGTACCCATAGCATTCAGTCCAGAGCTGTGGCCTTGCCATTCAGTGTTATTAGGACTAGTCTTGTCCAAAATCTAAATCCATTTCTCCAGATAATATGAGTGTTAGGAGCCTTCATTTGGTCACAGGTCAGGTGACACATTACTGCCTACTGTAATGCAGCATCTATCTGCCTGCATAGTGTGCAGCGTTACTGCTGCACAGGTTACTTAATATAAAGGGTACGTAAGGTGTTTAAAATGTGAATTTCTCAAGAAAAATAATAGGATGCATAGTTAAAACCAGTTATGAACTGATAAGCAGAGAGGTGTAAAATGCACTTAAAATCATGAGTAGCTCCACCATGGGTCAGTAGGAAAAGAAAATACAGAATACACGGTGGCTAGATTTTCTCCTTAAAAACTGGGAATCTGTATTCCTTCATTTAGTGGCTGTCTTTAAGGCCTAAGGATTGTGTTAAAGGGGCAAATACAGAAAGGAGGGTGGTAATAACAGTTCAGAAACCTGCTTCACTTTATTCAACATATGCAAGAAAACCGAACTGTACATTTATCATGTAGAAATATTTACCATACAACTGTCCCTGGTAATATAAAATATCAGAGCTGTTTTTGATTATAATAGCTACCATTCAGAGGTGTACAGAAGCACTTGCATGTTGTTCTGTTTACATTCTGTTTCTTGGAAGAGAATAGGTAAGGGGGCTCTGATTGCCGTCAGGAAGAGACTGATTCTATTACATGTTTGTTGGATGTTAAGGTACCTTATCATACTAACCTACAGTTTGTGATCTGTAGATGCTGGGGTAACAGGGCTGCACAGATCACAGGGTCATTTTAGTAAATGAGATTACATACAGTAGGCTAAATGTGAAAAAGAATATTGGTGAACTACATTTTTTTTTGTTGTTGTGTCTTTCGGCTTATCCCGGTTAGGGGTCGCCACAGCGGAACTCCATTCCGCTAATGTTTGGTGGTGGATTTTTACGTGCCGAGTTACCAGCCCTGACGCACAACCTTCAACGAAGGCACGCCCATTCACGCATGCCTCCACACAGAAGAAGCTCTAGCTGAGAATCGAATGTGACAACGTCTTGCTGTGATGATGTTGTAAATTAGATGCATCTACTAGTAAGCTGCTTTTAGAACAGGCAGGTACCAATGAGATGGTGCAGAATGCTGTAGTGTACTGTAGTAATTAAATATGTATCCTTTGTAGAATGCCTTGTAAGACGTCTGTACATAGAGTTTTTATGATTGTTTGATTGGCTATCTGCTTTCCAAAGTCTGACTTCATATGTATGCCGATAACTGTAGTCAGATAATTTCTTTTCACTCTTTTCCTGCTAGTTCCTTTAGTATTTCTTTTGTTTTTGTACGCCTGCCTTTCAAGTGAGGTGGCTGAAAATTTCCTACAGAGCTCAATGCAGAAAGAGGTGATGCCATGTGAAAAATGAGCTATCACCACTGGTCTGCACCTCAGTCTGTGTGACTCTTTTCTATGAAAACGGGTTTCTTTGTAGGTTTAAGACTGATGTTAGAGTTTATTGAAAACCCATTCAGCTACTGGAGAAGTTGTGCTTTATGGACTAGGACACCTGCTACTCAGTGCAGCCACTCCAAGGTCAACAGATCTGTCATCTGTAACCGGAGAGAGAAAGGTGAGAACATGACGTTTTTATAGATGCTTGAATGCTCTGTCCTCTCCCTAGGAACTCTGCTAACTTTTTTGTTTCTTAGTAGTTAAATGTGCTGAGTGCAGGTTCACAAATCAATTAAGAGCATTCTGTTTGTTACTATATTTATGGACAAATGAGGTTGAATTCCCAAATGAGTAAGGAATTAGTTTTGACAATAATCTTTTTTTTATTAGTTGTAGTCATTTTTGATAGAGTCAAGCAGTTTGAGCTGAATACTCCCAGTGTCCCACTGTACTTAGCTTTGACTAAGTTTGACACAATATTCATTTGTTTTCTAGCTAGCAAATAATAATGCCAGAGTATATGTTTTAAACATGTGCACTCACACACACACACACACACACACACACACACACACACACACACACACACACACAAACACATGCACACACATGGCACCGACCCAAGCACACAAATGTGTGTGTGCATGTGTGAACATGTCTTTATGTAAGTGTATTTTGTCGTTTACCATAATGGAAAATGTCCAAACACTTTAAAATGATTTAAATATAACCATAACTCCTTCACTTTTGTAGCAGTAAAGTCAGTTGCACAAGAGTCATGACTGGCATACCTTCCCAGGTGCAGCTATGCAGAATAACTGAGCTAAACTGTAATGGTGACGCTCTTAGAACTGATGTTCTTCACAGGTCTGTTTATGTTCACAGTCTGTACCAAGTATTTTTCCCAGCTAAGTTAACCCTTTAATAATACAGGTACAATAACACATTTTCCTTTGCTAAGAACTCCCTGTAAAAAACTGCACGTTTAGCACATGGACATCTTTGGTTCATAAGCATCGTTTTCTTTATTTTAAACTGTATACGTTGTCATATCTCAAAGCAGATGAAGTGTTCAGTTTACATTTCACTGTTTCATTGTAAATTCCTAAGTAAGAAGGTCTGAATAGACTGCCAAACCTTACCTAAAAAGCAGAAGTCATTCTTAATTTGTCTGATGAAAAAGGTTTTACCATGATATAACACTAGCTTTTAGTTCAGCAGGTATACCTTTCTCAAATGGATCTTCTTTTAGTTATCAAATAAACGGTAGCAAGTGTATTGGAATCTTCTAAAAAAAACTTCACTTCTGTTTTACAAACTGATTTAGTCTCATTGCAAGGTTTGAATTAATTATAGAGAAATCATGACATATGACACAAACCTGAACAACTCTGTTATGTTAGTTATTCATCCATTTTAGGATCGTAACTGTCGTTTCCAAATTAAACTTCATCTGTGAGTACAGAACTTCTCCCCTTGGCAAGTTTATCAGAGGTCTTTATCTGAGCCCAGGCTTTATTTGAATTTTTGCTTTCAAACCTGGAGAAAAAAAAAAAAAAAAAAAAAACAAGTCTAATCTGGATCTTGGCCTTTACTGACTTAAAGCAGTTCTTCAGGAGAAATACTGTTATCATTTGACAAGTAGTTTAAACAAGGACTATGATGACAGTCTGACCTTTCATTTTCTTCTTCCTGTCTTTGAAAGTCTGTGTAATCCTCACTGCTCAGTCCCGTGGATGAAACATAAAATGGTGCAGTAGTTAAAAGAAAAATTCCATTTATCTTCACAAAGTTTGCAAATTCCACATCAGTGTATTAAAATCCATTAACAGACACTACTGTTAATGAAATACTATGAATGTTGCAACTTTTGCTCAGTTTTTCAGTAGCTGCATGAAGATTAACAGAATTCATGGCATATCTGCTTTGACTAAACGTATGTCGAAATCAAACATGTTGTCAGTGGAGCATACCAGTATAATCAGCATGCAGTCTACACCACTGCTTCTCAGGCAGTTCTTATGTGTCTAAGGTTCGAGAGGGTGGTAATTTCCTGTTTATTTTACTTTAATCACACATCTGCATTACTTTTCTCCTTCTGATTCATGCCAGACTGCCATGCCTATGATCCTGCTAAATCTTTCTTTCTGAACATTCTAGGATAAGATTAATATAACATTTTCATTGTGTTACAGATCCAAATGGATCATTACTACAGACTCTTACAATACGTAAGCATGTCTGACAGTTACTAGTATCTAAAATAATAAGCATAAATGGTGGTTCACTGTTGGTAAGCCATTCTTTCGACAAATATTCATGCATGCATGTGGCAGTTCATTTTTCTCAGTATGCACAGGTGCATTATCCATAGCATTGTGTGTCAGTACTTGATTAGGTTTATCCAAGTCTGTTTTCTTTTCTGAAAATGGCAGCTAAGTTCATTAGCACTGCCGTGATACAGATGTTCTTCGTGTTTCACTGTTGCAGTCATTACATTTGGGTAATATGCTGGCAGGTTGCCCTCAGTCGGCCTGATTAACAAAGTCTTAGGTCCTGCGTTGATTGCTGTCCCTTCTTCCATGACGTTAGGTCATCAGGGGTATAAAACATGCAGTCGACGCCATTACATCAGTCTTTCTTGCTGCGCGGTGCCCGAAGCAGAAGCAGTTCACAAGTGCCAGTCGGCCGACTCCTGAAATTTTCGTTTTCGAGTTTCAGAACCGAAGTCGTCAACTAAAAAGCTAAGTACCCCGTTGGGAAAACTTTTTCTTGCTCCTTACCGATGTCAGTAAAAGTTAATAATTGCATTACTTGTGGGAAGCAAATACCTCATAAGGATTTTCATTTATACTGTATTCCTTGTCTAGGCCCTGACCACAACGTACCTTGTTGTCGGTTTTGTGCTTTATTTAATCAGCGCACTATCCATCGTCAGTATATTTTTGCTTCTAAATATTTTGGTTCTCGGTTTAATTATCCAGAAATGACGTCGGTTAGCAATCCGACTACCGGAATACCGAAAAAACGCAAAGAAAAAGAGAGACAGGCCATTGAGTTCCAAAACTGCCGACGACGCTTCTCCTAAGCCAGTCACCAGTTCGCCGGTACTCATTGAGGCGCTTTCGCAGCCCCTGATACCTGCTATTTCTGATTCATAGGCCTCTACTGAGACCCATTCGGAGTTCGGCATACCGCAAGATGCTTCACCTATGGAACCCATGGCTGTCTCTACCTTGGATGGGTCTGGAGCCGCTGTGCAGGCACCGGCTTCTGAGGGTGTATTCGGGCCTACAGATTTGTATATTAAACCGACAACACCTTCAATATTACGGTCAAAATCTCGCTCTATGTCTAAAAAACCGACGCCCAGGCCACATGTCCAGGCCCCTATGCCTAAAAAACAAATGATCAAAATGGCTGAAGATTTAATTACTTTAATCAAGGGTAGTCAACTCCCCCTCCCCCTTCTAAGAGGCCTAGGGCTGAACTTGACTGTGAGTCTTCTGAACAGGACTCTGTTTCTTCTGACTCTTCTAATGAACAGGATTTGTCCATTCCTACTTATGAGGACTCTGATGCAGAGGATTCCATTCCTTCTGCTTCTCCCCCCGAGGATTTTTCTTTTGGGGAAACTTTACGTACCTTAAGGGAGCATTTCCACTGGGAAAGTCAGGATTTTTCTGAATCCAAAAAGAGGCTTAGGGATTTTCTTCTTCTTCCTCAACATAGGCCTTTGGCTATACCTTCTGTACTAGACATTGTTGATGATGTGTTTTCAGAATCCAGTATGGCCCGTGATTCTCTGCCTCCGGCCCCTTGTAAGCCGGACAGATACTACAGGGTTCCTGATTCCCACAAATTCCTTTTCAAAAATCCTGTTGCGGACCCTGAAACCATTTCTCAGGGGCCCAAGGGCATTAAGGCTTCTACTACTAAAAATCCTACCCCTTCTGATAGAGACTCCAGGGTGCTGGATAGATGGGGTAAAACGGTTTATACTTCTGCAACCTTGGCAATTAGGGCTCTAAACTGTCAATTTCATATGCTAAAATATCAGCAGCATTTCATGGGACTGCTTAAACAGAAAATTATGTTGATTTCTGACTGTGTGGAAAGTAAAGATTTACAGGATTTATTGCATTCAGCTGAACAAGTTGGAAATCATACTTTGCAAAGTGGTTTTGATTTTTTGGAGGCCTCTTGCAGGGCTGCTGTTACTGGGTATGTGCTTAGAAGGCATGCTTGGCTTAAGGAGCAAGCTCTGCCTGATCATGTTAAAGCAAAATTGTTAGATGCTCTTTTGTAGCAGGACCATCTGTTTGGCAATAAGGCTGAAGAAGTTCTAAAAAAGATGGAAGATAAGGCTAAATCTATGCAAACTGTGAAAGATTTCTTACAAGTACAACCTCCAAGATTTAGTAGGCACTGGCCTACTAAGAACTGGTCCATTCCAGTTCCTTCCAGAGCCACTCAAGCCAAACCCAGACATTCCAAAAGCACCAGGTTTCAGTCCCAAGGGACTTTCAGAACTAAGCAACGGGGTGCCTCCTCTTCCAAATCTGGAAACAACAAGACACCTCCCTATGGTAAACAGTCTCAATGGCTTTCCTTTAGAAGTACCAAGCACTTAACTCTTAGCTGCCCCTTTGGGGGGGAAACTGGCACTTCTTGCAAAAAACTGGCAACTTCTAACCCAGGACAAATGGGTTTTAAATATAGTGTCCCAGGGATACAGATTTCATTTCCACACGCTGCCAACTCCAAACGGGTGGCCAGACCTGCCCCCAAATCAGTGGGCAGAGGCTCAAAAACAAGTGCTTTCCCTCCTAAACATGGGGGCTATTCAACTAGTACCAGAAGAGGAAAAGGGACAAGGTTTCTATTCCAGACTTTTCCTGGTACCCAGAAAAGACAAATCATGGCGTCCAATTCTGGACCTGTCTACTCTAAACACCTTCCTGGACATTCCAAAATTCAAGATGCTGACTCTTCACCAATTACTTCCTATGCTAGGCAAATATGCCTGGTTGGCAACTCTAGATCTAAAAGAGGCTTACCTGTATATCCCAATCAGGGAATCTTGCAGAAGATACCTCCGCTTCAAAGCAAGCTTTTTGCATTATCAGTTCTCTGCACTGCCCTTTGGTTTATCTACTGTGCCCAGGGTCTTTACAAAGTGCATGGCTCCAGTAATTGCATTTTGCAGGCAAAGAAATATTCAAATATATCCATGCCTGGATGACTGTCTAATTCAGGCAGAAAACAGGGCCATTCTTCTAAAACATCTAGCATTTGTAAAAAGGGTTCTAACTTGTCTAGGGTACACCATAAACACAAAGAAATCACAACTAGTACCCTCTCAAAAAATTACATCCCTGGGTGCAAGCTTGAATGCAACTGCCCAGATGGCTTACCTTACACCAGAAAAACAAATTCAGTTGGTGACTTACTTCAAACAAGTGGCCACAAAAACCCTGCTGTCTGCAAGACAAATACTGCAAGCCTTGGGGTTTATGGCCTCCTGCATTCTTCTAATTCCATATGCAAGACTGCATATGAGGAAACTTCAGTGGTACTTAAAAAGTTTATGGAGTCAACATTCTCACAGCCTGGAAACAATGATTCCTATCATATCTTGCCTGCAACTAGAGTTCCTATGATGGGCAGAGGCCTACCACCAAAATAGGGGACTGCCATTCATACCACCCCCTGCCTCCCAAACCCTAACTACAGATGCATCAGACTATGCATGGGGGGCTCATCTGGCAAGGAAATGCATTCAGGGCAAATGGAGCACGAATCAAATGCACCTTCATATCAATCAAAAAGAAATGCTAGCTGTACAGAATGCACTGACAGCCTTCAAGGACTACCTTCATCCAGGGCAACTAATGGTAAAGACGGACAACACCACAGTTATGTGGCACATAAACAAGCAGGGGGGGGGGTACACATTCCTACCCCCTCTGCAGACAAGCCATGGTATTGTGGAACACGGCCTTGAACTGTCAGGTACAACTACATGCCCAATTCCTGCCAGGAAAGCTGAATATTTTGGCAGACGATCTAAGCAGAAATCTCATGGACCCACACGAATGGAAACTGGAACCACGGATTTTCAACATGTTGACATGCAAATGGGGGAGCCCAGACATAGATCTCTTTGCCTCACCCCAGAACTACCAGTTGGACACATTTTGCACAAGGACTCCTCACAAAAAAGCCTGGAAAGTGGATGATCTGTCCTTCAGCTGGGAAAACCTATCAGTCTATGCTTTTCCCTCTCTGCCTTTGCTCTCCAAAGTTCTTCTAAAAGTCAAACAGGACAAACCAAAGATGTTTTTGCTTGCTCCAGACTGGCCTCGCCAACACTGGTACCCACTCCTACGCAGTCTGTCACAAAGTTCTCCATGGCACCTGCCTCAGACACCTTCCTTACTGTCTCAGCAGAACAACC
Organism: Protopterus annectens; assembly: GCF_019279795.1. NCBI lineage: Eukaryota > Metazoa > Chordata > Ceratodontiformes > Protopteridae > Protopterus > Protopterus annectens. The sequence continues at coordinate 894,871,924 of NC_056730.1, read as the reverse complement.
AAATTCTGCACCCTCAGCTCCAAACATTGAATCTTGCAGCTTGGTTAATCACTTAAATTCCCCCTTAGCATCCCTCAGCAAACCTGTGATGGGTGTCATTTTGGAAGCGAGAAGACCTTGTACTAGAAAATCTTATGCTGACAAATGGCAAAGATTCTGTGCCTGGAATCATTCTCAAGGGATGAGCACAGCAGTGCCCAATTTACTTCAGATTTTGCAATACTTAACTGAGATGCTTCACAAGGGCCTATATTTTTCTTCCATAAAAATCCATGCTACAGCCATTTCAGCTCATTACAACACAGAACCCCCCCTCTTCTCTCATCCTCTGTTAAAGCAGTATCTCAGAAGGGCCAAAAACTTAAGGCCACCCAGGAAAGCTCCAACCCCTGCCTGGGACCTTAACTTTGTATTGGAAAAACTCACTCTACCTCCTTTCGAGCCAGCTGCTACTGCAGACTTAAAATTCCGTTCCTGGAAAACAGCCTTCCTTTTAGCAATCACTTCGGCTAGAAGGATTTGTGAATTACAAGCCCTTATGGCAGTGGTGCCTTTCAACATCTTTCATGCGGACAGGTTGTCACTCAGGACCAACCCATCCTTCATGCCCAAGGTGGTATCCAGTGTGGCTCTTAATCAGTCCATTCATTTGCCAATTTTCTTTCCCAATCCACAGAACAAAGGGGAGCGGATTCTGCATTTATTGGATGTGCACAGACAACTTAGATTTTACTTGGACAGGACTAAATCTCAAAGAAAATCTGAACAACTGCTGGTAGCATTTGCTGCAGGGGCAGAGGGAAAGGCTATTTCAAAGCAAACCATTTCCAAATGGATAAGCCATTGCATTAATTTCTGCTATAAGCACCATGGAAAACCTATCCCCCAGGGAATCAGATCCCATTCCACCAGGGCTGCATCTACCTCTACAGCCTTTCTCAGAGGTGTTCTACCAGGGATATTCTAGAAGCTGCTACCTGGTGTTCAGTTCATACTTTCACCAAGCACTATCATTTACCAATTTTTCTCTAAATCCAGAGCTGGCTTTGCCACTGCTGCTTTGCAGGGCCTAATAGCCGGTCCTAATACTGTATAAATCCATCCTCCCAACCTTAGCTTTGGGAATCTATCCAAATGTAATGACTGCAACAGTGAAACACGAAGAGCATAGTACAGTTGTGTACACTTACCATAAATGTAGATGTTCGAGTGTATTCACTGTTGCAGTCCTGGTTACCCTCCCTCCAGCCCCCTGTTTTTCTCTTACTATGCCTCTCCTTTATTTTTCTACACTTAAAAGGCTTTTTAGTGTATTTGCTTTTGTTTGGAGGTATATATTTTTGTGTTTAAAATTATTTATATATATTTTGCTCCCCATTTTGGGGGGCACCTGACATCTGGGGCAAGAAAAACTGATGTAATGGCGTCAGCTGCATGTTTTATACCCATGACGACCTGACGTCATGGAAGAAGGGACAGCAACCGACGCAGGACCCAAGACTTTGTTAATCAGGCCGACTAAGGGCAACCTGCCAGCAGATTACCCAAATGTAATGACTGCAACAGTGAATACACTTGAACATCTACATTTATGCTAAGTGTACACAACTGTACTTTCTAAGTAGCACCATTAAAAAATTCTTGACAAGCTTAAGCCCACATCCCTCGCTGCTGACCAACTCCCAAATGAATTTCTCAAATTAGCAGCTGATTCCATATCTTACCCTAGTTCTCTCCTAATCAACCATTCCATTTCTGAACAACATATCCCCAAGCTATGGAAAATATCTTATATTTCCCCCTGCTCAAAGGTGGGACCTCAACCAATTTCTCAAACTACAGACCAATTACTATACTTCCTCCCCTAGCCAAGATTCTTGAAAAGTGGCTACACAGGCAACTCCTCAACTATTTACTAAACAGTAACCTTCTATCCAATTCCCAACATATCTTTAGACCCAAACACAGTACCACAACTGCTCTCATCAGCTTTACTAATTCAATCAGTCAACTCAGAAACAATGGCCAACTCATATCACCCATCTTTCTTAATATGTCTAAGGCTTTCAACACAGTATCCCATCAAAAACTATGGCGTGAACTAGCATCCTTAAACCTCACCCATTCTGCCCTTTCCTGGTTCCACAGCTACTTATCTGACCGCCAACAAGCAGTAAGTGGCAAAATGAACTCTCAGCTCTACTACCTGTCTCAGGGTATGTGCCACAAGGCTCAATTCTCGGTCCGATGCATTTCACCACCTTTTCTAACAAACTCTGCACTGCCACTTACCTAGCAACCATCGTTCAATATACAGAATACTCATCCCTCATATTTTCTGCACTCTCACTACCTGAACTCCTTGAGATCACCCAAAAGCAATTTTAGACATCAAAAAAGTCCTTTCTGACTACCAACTTATACTAAATCCAAACAAAACAAAGCTCATGCTCTTCTCAGATAGTAAATCAAATGGTCACCTACCCCCCTTCATTATCTATTCCTCCATTAATAGTAAAATTGAACCTGTTGTCCACAACAAACTACGTGATGTCACAATTGACAGCTTCTAAAATTTGATAAACACTTACCTCAAACCATCAAAAAGGTCCACATTAAACTGGGCTCATTCTACAGAGTCAAACCATATCTGACCAGTACCACCAGGCAATCCATGGCCAGAACACACTTACTGTCGACCCTACTGTATGCCTCACCAGTTTTCACAAATATTAGAAAAGCTGACTTAAACAAATTTGAGTCCTGCTGCAATAAAATTGCCAGATTTGCAACCAACCAGCCACATAGCTCTCACCACTGCTTTGCTCTTTGCCATCTGAAATGGATTGAAGTACCAAATCTACAATCTCTCAACCAATTAGTTTTGGCACATTCCATCACTCACCATCTTAACAATTGTCCTGCACTTAGGAACCTAGTACAATCCTACTGAAATGGCAGATCCTTGAGATCCTCTAACAAAGTCCTACTAAAAGTCACTAAGTCAAATAACAGTTTTGGGGACTCTCTGTTCTCTAGCCAAGTAGCCAGGTACTGGAATACCATCCCTCATAACATATTAAAAACTACTAACACAGCCAAATTTTCAAACTTCTCCTCAGTGAACACCTGTCCCAACAACTGTCTTTGCTGATGCACTAAGCCAGGCTGAACACACTATGCTATGTCTCTCAGTTTTCTCTACTTCCTCCATCTTTTGCCTGTCTCACTGTACTGTTCTCCTATTTCATCCAATGTACTTAAATACAATGCAAAGACAATATCAATCTGTAGTTGAAATATATGTTTACATGTAAATACATTGAATAGTTCTATCACAGCTGTATACTGTCTGTCTAGATGCTGTCTCTCTAAAAATCAAACACTTGTTACTTATGAACTCTTTATTTTTTTGACCATTTCTGATGTGTAAATTTTTGTACTGCTTCTAATATTATCTTGTGTTACTTTGCAAAAAATCTGTACTGTATATGTTTGTTACACATGTGGAGCTTTTCTTCCCGGGCCTCCATTGATAATGGGCTCTTGGCCTAGTCAGACTTTCTTGGTAAACAAATGTAAAATAAATAAATAAATAAATACTTTCTTTTTAACAGGTCTATTTCCTGTTTTACTCTTCCATTGTTTCAAGTTGGAAAGCACCATTTTTAGATTTTTGCTCTCAGAATCAGTGTGCTTAACTTCTCCACAGTCTAGCCAGCTCTTGTGGCATAGACAGAAAATGCCCTGGCTTCAGGTGAGGCTTCATAAGCTAAAAGATTATGTAGGTGCTTGAAGAAAGTGGCAGGCAATGATGGACATGCCCTGAGATGAAGTGGTAAGTCAGGGGTCGTTCAGTGTCACAAACATTTGGGTCCTGCAAGGGATGGTCCAAGGAGTGGGCTTTCAGCCACCAAGACTCTCTGGCAATATCCCTATTACAGCTGTGTGGGAGCATGCACCCACATCCGCAAGAACATTGTGGTCTTATTGATGGTGTATGTCATTCAGTCCTCTGCATAGGGGAAGGGGTTAGATCTTAAAAAAATGGCCTTATTACCAGGATCCAGGAAAATACACAGCCACCACTAAGGCTGCTTGTGTGATGGCCTCCCATGACCACCTCTCACCCTTACCAGGGAATATACAGAGTGGGAGGGCAAATGTGCATGGTCAAAAGTGGGGCTTGATATTTGACAGGCACAGTAGGGAAACTGCATATTTAAAAAAAAAAAAAAAAAAAACTTCTCCCCAGTCTGAATAAAATCTATTTGTCCATTTTATGCCAGATAAATTGCAGCATTTGACTATTGTCAAATGTAGCATTTCGTCTTACTGTTTTACATGCTTTCTTGCATACATTTTTAATCCAGGGCATATAGGTTACCAGGTCTTTTAATGAGTTTTCTATAGTTCTCTTCAATCATCAGGGTTATATTACTTCCAGACTCTGATTCAGAAGTCATAAAGTTGTTTACTTTTTTATTTGTACCAATAATGGATTAATTTTATTTCACATTTAAACTTCGTATATCAGATCACAAAAATGTGTCTATTAACATTCTGTTATTACTGACTCCTTTGAACGTTTCTATTTCTTCTTTAGTAAAAGCATAGAAACTTCTAAGTTTCCTTGCATCTGTTCTAACACCGGCCTTTAGACAAATTTTCTTTTGTAAATCATACAGACTTTGGATCTGTGTCCAAATCCACCACACGCTTAAAGTGTTCTATTCTTTAATTTAACCTGGAAAGGTTGTGGCTCAACTCTGAGAAATCTTGTTATTCCATTAGCCCATACTTTTAGAACTGTGTCTCTAATTGTGCTAATAGGGTCATAGATTTGTAGAAGACTCCTAGTCTAATGGCCCTATCGCCCTTACAAGCCTAGCTGTGAATGTACTTCTCCAGAATATGTGACAAGGGAGTAATGTAGGGATAAGTGTGAAATTGGTTGTATCCGATTGTTCCTCCTTTATGAAGGGGGATGATGAAGAATTGTTTTCCGTAGAGAATAAATGTATGATTCCTTGATAGACCTGCTAATTAGAAGAGACAAAGGATACACTATGTAACTGGCAGCCAGCTTGAGGCATTCTGCTGGGAGATTATCTACTAAAGGAGAACAGGATTTCAGTTTAAGAAGCAGAGATTTGATGTAGGAGGCTGCAGTGGGTTTTAGGGTGAAATAGGGGAATTTGCTGTCTGAGGAGAGGGCATGTCAGGATTGTTGGGAGGAAAATCTTTAATAAGGGCTTTAACGCTTTCTATAAAATGTGTGCTAAATTGTACAGCTATTTTGAAAAGAGTGTTATTTGGGGCAGGATTTGGAGTGGTGAATGTTCAGGGTGGAGAATATTATTACTAGAAGACCAGAATTTTTTTTAGAGTTGGAAGACTGATTTAGTAAGGGGTCATTCAAGTAGATTTTCTTGTCTGGAATAATCTGTCTTTTAGTACGGTTGTGTAGTTCTTTAAAGTATTTTAGGTTTTGGAGAAATGTATATTTTATCCATTCTTTCCAAACCCTACCTCTTTCACTCTTTCATACATTAGGATAATCATGGAGTATGGTTATTCTGGAGTCTTTTTCTTTTTGTTCTGGTTGGAGCCAGACTAGTGAGGGTTTTCAGGAAAAGTGAACTAAATTTGAGCACAGCTTCACTGAGTGGAATATTTTTCAGGATAGAATAGTTAAAGGAGCTTAGAATTCTGTTAAATGTATCAGAGTTAAAATTAGTGAGGTTACAGGAAGTTCTAAGCAAGTGTTGTTTGACATGATGGATACAGAGTCTGTCTGCATGTACAGAGAGGTGATCACTAAAGGAATCGGTGAGGGTGCCACTGGAGACACACTAGTGGAATCAGGCACCAAAATCCAGTCAAGAACTGAGCCATTGTTTTTGGGATAGTTATAACATGTGAGGGAGGAAATGAGTTGAGTCAATTCAAATAGTTTTAGGCTAGAGAATGGGTATTTTGTGGAGATAATTTGTCGATTGAAATTAACGTCAACTAGGATTATCTTTTCATTAGAAATTGTATGTCATATCTAGTTTAGGATGTTTTCTAGGGTTGTAGCGTAATAAGCATAGGCATAACTGGGGAAATATAGATTACTATAATACATGGTTGTTCAGTTTAAGATGGGAGATGAGATCAGTGTTATGGAATTTGGGAACAGATTTATTGTAAGGTCATATTTCAAGATATTCAGGGTGTAGTAAAGCTATTTTTGAGGTGCATCAGTCCTGATGATATTGTAAACAGTGAGAGATATTTCAGATTCAAGTATATGGAGTTTTAGCCATGTTTCAGTTGTGGCAAGAATATCTGGTGTATTGTGGGAGATCCAGTCATGGAGTTCCAAAATTGTATTGTAGATGCTATGAATATTTAAGGAAATGATTTTAAGCTATTTGGGTGAGTTTTCAGGTAGGTGAACAACAGTGTCTGATGTATAAGTGAGAGTGGAAAAATTTAATTTGGCTAAGAGCGCAGCAGCAAGAGTATAGCCAGTTACCTGAAGGAGAAAAAGGCCAGCCAGGAGTATAGTAAATATTGTTTAAGGTTGTAAGCATTATAATCAGTTACCTGAAGGAGAAAAAGGCCAGCCAGTAATATAGTTTAAGGTTGTAAGCATTATAACCAGTTACCTGAAGGAGAAAAAGGTCAGCCAGTAATATAGTAAATATTGTTTAAGGTTGTAAGTGTTATAGCCAGTTACCTGAAGGAGAAAAAGGCCAGCCAGGAGTATAGTAAATATTGTTTAAGGTTGTAAGCATTATAATCAGTTACCTGAAGGAGAAAAAGGCCAGCCAGTAATATAGTTTAAGGTTGTAAGCATTATAACTAGTTACCTGAAGGAGAAAAAGGTCAGCCAGTAATATAGTAAATATTGTTTAAGGTTGTAAGTGTTATAGCCAATTACCTGAAGGAGAAAAAGGCCAGCCAGGAGTATAGTAAATATTGTTTAAGGTTGTAAGCCTTATAACCAGTTACCTGAAGGAGAAAAAGGTCAGCCAGTAATATAGTAAATATTGTTTAAGGTTGTAAGTGTTATAGGCAATTACCTGAAGGAGAAAAAGGCCAGCCAGGAGTATAGTAAATATTGTTTAAGGTTGTAAGTGTTATAAGCAGTTACCTGAAGGAGAAAAAGGCCAGTCAGTAATATAACAAATATTGTTTAAGGTTGTAAGCAGGGGTTCTGTGGTAGGACACTGTACTATCACTACTGTTATAAGATCACAGACAGTGACACGTAGAAGAGCAATCCATTATAAGCCTTAAGTGAATAATACAGTGGCCTTAAACATCATCAGAGGGGTACACACTGAGAACCCTGCTGAAATGTTCATATTCTTAATGGTGCTTGTACAGACTTTATAATTATAGAGTTCTTACATACAGGTCATCCAGTATGGACAGTAGTTCCGACTGGCAATATCTAAAGAATCTGGGCAACTGTCTGAATAAAAAGGGTGAAGTATTACTTATTAGTGATTTAACTACCCCAGAATTGAGTAGAATATACTAAGTGACATCTCATAACTTGACAAGGAATTTATTAATATTTTGCATTTTCATGGGATGCTCAACTACTTAAGTTTAATACTGGAGGAAGTAGCGCTCACACACACACACACACACACACACACACACACACACACACACACACACACACACGCACATATATGTATATATATATATGTGTGTATGTGTGTGTGTGTGTGTGTGTATATGTATAGGATTACTATCAAAATCCTGATGTTTAAAATCACGAACAGTAATAAGAGCGATGCACTACATCAACCCCATGAATATTAATAAGGTCAAATAATCGACAAGGAAACATCGACAATGGCTTTTCGATGTTACTGTTGACAGTTGATGCTGTTACTTATGTTATGTGTCCCTAAAGTTTAAACATATCAAGAAACAATGTTAATACTAGTTATTTTGTTTGAAGTACATAACTGGGTTTATTATACATAATGTTTGGTCTGAAGAAATTCATAAATTCTGTAGCAAGATAAAAGCGATAAATAGTATTCACGTTAATTTTGTGTTGTACCAGCTTCTTTGTGTTCTTTAAGTTTCCTTTCGGATGTGCCTGTTTCCCCTGCCGCTGCTGTACATTAAAGCACTTCTCTGTTGTGACTGGGTACACACGCACCTTTCTTCTTTATTTGATTGTAAATGTAGTAGCTATTAAATCTGTTACTTACTGTAGAGTTCAAATTGACGACGTTGTATACTCAACGTTCTTAAAGGTGAAACCGTCTTATTTACAGAATTTTGAACAGTCGATCTTTGCAATGGGGGCATTATGAATGTCGTATATGTAACTTTCGATCACTAGCCTGTTGTGTAACTAAACTTCAACCTTTTCATAGTAATCCATATATACACATATATATATATATATATATATATATATATGTATACATGGGTCTACTTTTGTTGATAGAAATATCATTATTTCGAATAAGAAAAGTACGACCTTACTTTCGCGAAAGTGCACTTGAATGAAAATGCACTTTCGCGAATTCCGGTTCAGCGAACCAGCAATAAAAATAAAACAGAGCACTACAGTGGGGACAAGGGAATATACCTATTTCCTCACTGTAGTGAGATCTTGGAGTTAGTATATATAATGTAGTGGGGTTATGGGGGGTGCAGCCCCCCCCCCTGCAAAATTGACTTTTAAGTGTTCTTTTTAATTTTTATTGCTGGTTTGCTGAACCGGAATTCCCGAAAGGAAGGTCGTACTTTTCTTTTTCAAAATTATGATATTTCAGTCAAGAAAAATAGACTCATATATATATATATATATATATATATATATATATATATATATATATATATATATATATATATATATATATATTTATTTATTTATTTATTATCCAAGAACTTCATCAGAATCTGAATGAAAGTGCTAATTTGTTGGTTTGGGCTGTTTCCTTTGCATTTGGACAATATGTGTCTTTATATATATATATATATATATATATATATATATATATATATGTGTGTGTGTGTGTATATACAGACACATATATTGTCCAAATGTAAAGGAAACAGCCCAAACCAATAAATTAGTGCTTTTGCTCAGATTCTGATGAAGTGCTCGGATAATGAATTTGAATGAAATCACTAATTTATTGGTTTGGGCTGTTTCCTTCTGTTTGGACAAGAATTTTTGTCATGTCTGTCTGTTTGTTCTGCTATTCTTGTTGAGTCTACTTCCCATATACACACATGCATGCACACACACGTGCACATATACATATATGTATATATACATCTATCCATCCATCCACAACCCTTTTTTTCCCATTTTTGTACATGAGGTTGGGGTGTCACTTCAACACTGACAATCATCTAGACCCAAGGTTAATACTGCCGGGTGGCAACATACACATATATATAAACATATATAAATATATGGTATATATTAGTAGTATATAAATATATGGGTCTACTTCTAAATCTCAACATACTGAAAGACCGACTTTCAGTATCTTGAGATCTAAATACCAAACACCCAGTGTACCGAAATATTACAAAACCGAATGTCACTTTACCGAAAATTCGTGACATTCAGTTCTGTAATGTAACTTCTACCACAACATCACAAACACCACCTTCCCCCTAAACATTTACTAAAACACCAAACACACACACCTACAAAACCTATGCATAAGCAGGGGGCTGTGCCCCCCCCACACCCCCGCTACTTATATATACATACTCCAAGGTCGCACTACCACGGAAGACACAAAAAACTACTACTAAGCATTCTACACTTATTTCGCACACCGTCACACACACACACATGAAAAACACACGCACTACACTTTCAGAAAACACACCACCTTCAACAGGAACACACAGACACTCACCCATCTAACTCAACCAACTCCCAAAACTTCCCACAACACTACAAAACAAAAAACGCTACCCAGAACCCTTAAACACTAACAACTTACCTGAATCTCCATACACAGCCTCACATCATCTGCCATATCTCACTCCCAAACCACAGTGCACTGCTAACACAACACACCACCTGAACAGCAGTTTTGGTAATGTAACACTTGGTAAAGTGCAGTTTCGATTAACTGTATACTTTCGATATTTTAGTCTCAAGATACTGAAAGTCGATCTTTCAGCATTTAGAGATTTAGAATGGATCACACGCACGTGCACACACACAAACACACACACACACACACACACACACACATATATATATATGTATATATACAGACATATATATATACATACATACATAGATACATATAAATAAATATATACATGTACATATATAAATATATACATACGTTTGCATAGATATATATATATATATATATATATATATATATATATATATATATATGTATGCACACACATATCGAGATATATTTATATATATATATATATATATATATATATATATATATATATTTATTTGTATATTTTATATATATATATATATATATATATATATATATAATATAGATATATATATATATATATATATACACACACACACACACACACACACACACACACACTTACACGCGCACACACACACACACGTGTGTATATATATATATATATATATATATATATATATATATATATATATATATTATATATACATGTATCCACAACCCTTTTTTCTCATTTTTGCTCAAGGGTTCAGGGCGACACTTCAGCAGTGACAACCATGTAGTGTCCCATTTTGTAACATGGGTTCGGGGGTGACACTTCAACAGTTATTTATTTGCCATTTGTTAACCGGGTTGGTCTGGCTGGGCGGATGCCCTTTTTCAGCAGAGACCTGAGGAGAAAAGTTCTAGTACAAAAAATGAATTTTCTTTTACAATCAATTTAGTGTTTTGGCCTGCAGTCATGAAAGAGAATATGTACAGCATAACTAGATTAAAATTTTTACAATGTTAGAAGAGAAAGATAATTGAAAGTAGATATAGATTATTATGTGCCATGCCATCATAGATTCATCAAATTCATGATTTGAATGGGAAAATGCAAGTCTAAGAGTAGTGAGGCATGCAGTGCCAGAAAAAAAGGGTCCTGGCACAAGGGAAAAGAAAAGGAGGGGTGTAGAATGTAAGAGGAGGGAGAGATATGAAGTGGAAGTATAAAGTGAAGATAGGAGTATAGTGGGAGGGCAAGGTGAGAATCTAGGGAAAATAGCAATAAGGTACAGGTAGGAATAGATATCAGTAAGAGGGGTAGAAAAGAGGAGAAGGATGAGGCAGAGTTCAAGTTGGATCTTTACAGGGGCAGGTCCAGGATTTAAGCAGATATTCCTTTATAGCGATTTTGAAGTTGCAAGAGTTTTGGATAGTTCTGATATGGAGAGGAAGTTGGTTCCAAGAGGAGGCAACTGAGTGGCTATATAACCAAAAGTGATCACCAAAGCACAACAGCACCAGTAAATGCAGGAAAATGCGATGTAAGGCGAAACAATGAAGCCACGGAGGGAGATTCAAACCAAGCTTGTCTCATACTGGGGAGACTATGGATCCAGAAACCTTTGATACTGCAAAATAAACACACATTTTGGAGAATTACCTACTTCCTACACTGATTTATTGTCAAGGTATTGCACGCCCACATCTGACGAAATAACTTTAAACGAAAACGTATTGTGACAACAAATTGTGTCAATGTTAATGTTATAGCAGAATAAACTTTTGGTTTGAATCTCCCTCCATGGCTTTATTGTTTCGCATTACATCTCATTTTCCTGCATTTATGAGTGGCTATATAGCATTTTTCCTATAGATTTATTTGATTTGGTGATTTGAAGGAGGTGTTGATCAGAGCTATGAAGTTCCCGGTTGGGGGCATAAGGAGAGATGAGGGTTGCTAGTGATGGACAGGCTGCAGGTTGATGGAGGGTAGAATGTGTCAGAAGGAGCTGATTATGAAGTTCTAACCAGTTGACGTTTTGTATGGAGAGGCAGTGATGTGAGCGATAGGGGAGATTAGTGACAAATCTAACAGTTTTTTTATATGTGAGTTTGAGTTTGGTTGACAAATTTTTTTGTAGGTGAATGAAGATTGGGACAGTATATAGAAGGGTAGGTAATAGGTAGGCTTGAGCTAGGGACAATTTGGATTCTTGTGTTAAGAATATTTTATTTCTGTATAGTAGTCCTAGTTTTTGGTGTGTTTCTTTGATGCAGTTATTGATGTGGATTTAAGTCCGTCATCTATATAAACCCCGAGAAGTTTAGTATGAGATTTGATCTTAATAGCAGTGTTGTTTAGAGAAGAAACTGAGAAGGTGGTTTTGAGGTGCTGGTGGGATTTGGAGAGAAAGAGAAGTAGTTTTATTTTATTGGGGTTAAATAGAAGTTGGTTACTTGTGAGCCATCTTTCAACTGAGAGAAGGGTATCTTGAGTGAGGGAGAGTAGGTGGGGTAGACTGTCAGAGGCCGTAATGATGGTGGAGTTGTCGGCGTATTGAATGAGTGTGGAGTGAAGGCAGGATTGGTACAGGTTATTTGTAAAGATGCTAAATAACAGTGGGCCCAGGATGGAGTCTTGGGGCACACCAGTTTGAACGGGGAGGAAATGTGAAGTTGCAGAGAGCCATTTGACCGATTGAGCTCTATTTGATAGGTAAGAAGAGAACCAGGAGAGAGTAGAGGTAGAGAGATTAAAGGAAGAACGTTTGGATAGAAGAAGGTTGTGGGACACAGTATCAAAAGCTTTAGAGGGGTCAAGGAAGAGGCATGACACTAGTTTGTTATTATTAAGAGATGTAGCGGTAGAGTGAGTGAAGGACAGAAATGCTGTAGATGTGCTATGATGTGGTCGGAAACCATGTTGTGTTGGGGTGAGGAGGTTTTCCTGAAGGAGATTTGAGATGAGCTGCTTGTGTACAGACTTTTCCAGAATCTTAGAAAGACGGGATAGAATAGCAATAGGCCTGAAGTTGGAGAGTTGTGTGGAGTTACCGCCCTTATGTAAGGGTATAATATAAGACTTTTTCCAGATGTTAGGGACAAATATTTCCTGAATTGACCTATTGATAAGTATGGAGACTGCATAGGCAAAAGTGGGGGCTGCAAGTTTGAGGTATAGCGAAGGCAGGTTATCAGCAGAGGGGGAGCAGGGTTTTAGGTTATAGAGTAGAGATTTGATGATGGATGTGAGTACAGGCTTGACTGAGAAATGAGTTTTGTGGGGGGGTGAGGGGTGTTAAGGCAGGTATCCTTATTTCATTTAATTAGGTTTTGTATGGAGTCTATGAAGAAGGAGTTCAGAGGAGTGGCAGTTTCGAGTTGAGAGCTATTTAAGGGATGGATTAGGAAGAGATGGATTCCCTGGGTGTAAGAGTTTGTTGATGCTACTCCAGAATTTTTTTGGGTTAGAGTGGGAGCTTCTTTTTGGGTCAAGATAAAATGATTTTTTGTCAAGGGTGATATGTTTTTGTGGTGTTTCATAGTTCCCTATAGTTTTTGAGACTAGAGGGGGGTTTGAGTTTATTCCAGATTTTCCAAGCATTGTCTCTCTTCTGCATGAGGGAGAGAGTTTCTTTGCTTATCCAGGGAGCATAGTTGGATTTAACCTGAATCCTTCTGATAGGGGCCAGGGAGTTGAGAGTGTTAAGGAAGATGCTGTTAAATTGAAGAACAACGTCTTTGAGGTGGAGGTTGAATAGAAAAGACCAATTTATAGTAGAGAGCAATTGCTTAGATATGTCAGGGTTAAAGTTAGATAGATTTCGACAGTCCTTATATTTGTGAGACTTAGGAGGTTGAGACAGGTGTTGCTGGATGGAGGTAGGGTGATGATCACTGAAAGTGTCAGGGAGAGTGGAGGTGTTATGATAGTGGTTTGATTGAGAGGTAAGTATCCAGTCAAGAGTGAAGCTATTATTAGATTGTTGATTAGAATGAGTAGGAGAGGTGATGAGTTGAGAGAAGCCATATAGGTTAATGACAGCATTGGGGCATTTAGAGGTCAGAATATTCCATTCAACGTAAACATCCCCTAGAATAATGGTTTCGTAGGAGATGGTTTGGGAGATCCAAGCAAGAAAGTGTTCGAGTGTAGGGATATTATTGCCAGGAGGTATATATATGGCTCTACATGGTTGTACTATTGAAGTGTCACCCTGAACTCATGTGCAAAAATGGAAAAAGTGTAGGTATGTATGTATATATTTATATGTATATATTTATGGGTGTGTGTGTGTGTGTGTGTGTGTGTGTGTGTGTGTGTGTGTGTGTGTGTGTGTGGGGGTGTGTATATATATATATATATGTATGTGTGTATATATATATATATATATATATATATATATATGTGTATATATATATATATATATATATATATATATATATATGTGTGTGTGTGTGTGTGTATGTGCCACCCTGCAGTATAAACCTTGGGTCTAGATGATTGTCACAGGTGAAGTGACACTCCGACCTCATGTGCAAAAATGGGAAAAAGGGGTTGTGGATGAACGGATGGATGTGTGTATATATATATATATATAAATATATATATATATATGTGTGTGTGTGTGTATGTATAAATATGTATATATATATATCTATATATTTATATTTATAAAAACTATATATATATATATATATATATATATATATATAAATATATATATATATATATATATATGTATGTATATATAAAACTATATATATATATATATATATATATATAAAACTATATATATATATATATATATATATATATATATATATATATATATATATATATATGGGTCTACTTATAAATTTCAGAGTTTCAAATCTTCAAATTTTTTATGGTCGTGACCATAAGATGGAAGTTTTGAAACGTCTAACCATTTAGATGGGGATCACTGTACAGCACGGAACTGTATATTTACTGTTTTCCTCTCTCTAGTGCAGTCCTGGAGTTGGTATATTTAATTAGCAGGGGGTGCGAGGGGTGCAGGGGGCTTGTCCTCCTGCAAAAACGTAAAAAAAAAATTTTTATTTACATTTTGAAGTTTCAAAATTTCAGTCTTATGGTCTCGACCATAACAAATTCAAAGTTTTAAAACTTCGAAATTTAGAAGTAGACCCATAAAAATGAACTGGCACCTCACCTAAGTGTCATGTTTAATCATAGCCTCTCCTCAGGCTTCGTGCCCACTGAGTGGCGCACAGCTGCAGTTATACCACTCTACAAAGGGGGATCCACCTTGGATCCCAGGAACTACCGTCCCATCAGTCTGCCGAGCTTGATCTGCAAGGGCATAGAACACATTATCATGGAACTTATAAACTAAGACGTTGTCCACCTTCAAACACTGGACCCCACCCAGTTTGGGTTCGTGAAGGGCCAATTTTGTCTCCTGAACCTGATTGACTTCTTCGAATCAGTCTCCAGAGCTGTGGATGAGGGTAAAGAGGTCCACGCAGCCTATCTGGACCTCGCCAAGGCCTTTGACACGATTCCCCACTCTGGAATTATAGATAAACTTACTAAGATGGGTTGCCAACTGGCTTACTGACAGAACCCAGAATGTAAAAGTAGCCGACTCCAAATCCAGCTCCAGACAGGTGATAAGTGGAGTACCTCAGGGTTCAGTCCTGGGACCGCTCTTGTTTGGCATCTACTTCTCTGAAGTACAGGCCAACACTAAGGGACTCTGGCTAACAAAGTTCACAGATGACTGCAAACTGGGAGCCATTATTGAATCCCCAAATTATATGGATATTCTACAAAAGGGCCTTACAGAAGCAGATGCTTGGTGCCAGAGCCATGGGCTCAAGCTTAATGCCAAGAAATGTATAGTTATCCCCTTTGGGAAAAATCATGTACCCATGAATTACCACATAGGTGGCAGTACACTAAACACTGAAAGTGTGATGAGAGACTTAGGGACACAGGTAGACAGTGGTCTCACCTTTGATAACAACATCACCACAACAGTTAGGAAATCCTTCTATGTGGCACACCTCATCACTAAGGGCTTTTCATCCAGAAAAAAGGAGATCATGGTCCCACTGTAATCATTCTCATTAGACCCATTATAGAGTACAACGCCCCATTTGGTATGTACCTCACAAGACATCTGCAATAGCTGGAAAGGCCACAGAAATACCTCACTAAAAGAATCACAGGCCTAAAGCAGATGCCCTATGTTGACAGTCTAAAACAACTCCAGCTATACTCTGTGGCATAGCGTCTACTCAAAGGTGATCTCTGCTTAACATACAAGGCCATTTCAAACCCTGAGCTGTTGGACATGCTCCACTAAAGAAATCCCAATCCCTCAGAGCCACACGCTCCAGGGATCTAAACCTTGTCATCACAATGAACAAAATATGCTGGAGGGATAGGTTCCTGACCCAGAGACTCCCCTTACTCTGGAATAGACTGCCCATACATTTCAAGCAGAACGCCTCCTTGGCTGTCTTCAAAAGGAACCTTCACAATTGGATGGGAGATAGGAAATTCATCTCGGGGATCATGTCAGTTGCCCTGCTAGACAGGTGTCCAGGGAAGTAAATATTGTGGGAAGAAATATCCAGGGAATTGTTATGGCTAGGCTTGTATAGGCCCTAGGGCCGATAGCCTAGTACCAACCTATGAACCTATATTTATATATATATATATATATATATATATATATATATATATATATATACGTGTATGTATGTATATATTTCTCCTTCAGTAAGGGTTTTAGAGACACTAATCCATTTAAACCTGGTGTAATATGGGCTCTTAAGTATAGTATCCATTTCATTTCAGCAGTGTCGGTTCTAAGTAACAAATCACTTCCTCTTATGTATTCAAACAGTATTTCTAAAATTGCAAACTTAAAGTTGTGTCTTGTGCCTCTTTTTAGTTTATGTTTAAAAAGAGTATTAGTAGATATTTCTCCCTTCATTTTTGAAAGATGGCTACATATACAATCTTTCTGTCGTTAATTAGTTTTACCCATGTAAAATGAACTACACTGGTCACATGTCACTAGATAAACTCTATTCTTACTATTAGAGTTAAGATAAACTTTTAGTTCTACTTCTTTCCTACTTACAGAGTTAAGAAAAGTCTTTCTAGTGTCTGTATATGTGCAAAATCTGTAACTGCCACATTTAAAAGTACCTCTTTTATTACTTGAGTTACTCTTGAACCATAAATTAGGCTGTTCTTCATAGCACAATATCTGTTTCAAAGTAGTGTTCTTTTTATGCAAAAACATAGGCTGATCAGTAATATGATTTCTTACCTCTGGAATATCTCGAAGGATGTGCCAGCATTTATGTATAAGTTGCAGTGTTCTTATAAGTTAGAATACATCCAGTGTTATGTATATTTCTTATTATTAGTTATTATATTTATTATTATTATTAATCCTTTGTTGTGAGGAGAAGGTAGGTTTAGCTACAGTGTTTCTCTGGGTTCTGATTTTTTCACACATGGTGATAACCTCATTTTTATTGTATCCTCTCACCGTAAAGTCTTTGAAGGTTTATTCCTTTTGTTTTACCATGTTTGAGTCTATTGTGTTGCGTCTTGGCACCCTAAGGAACCGATTATTGAGTACATTCATGAATGTGTAATATGGATGCATGCTACTTTGATGTAATAAGCTGTTTCTCTAAACTGCTTTCTTACACAGGCTTGTATCAATAAACCCTTCCTGAGTTTTAATAATAGTTATATCTAAAAAATCTATTCTTTCATTTGATATAGATTTCTTGAACTTCAGAAAATGTACATGTACTAAAACTGTGTTCAAAAAATATGTTAAAAACATTCAGTGTCCCCTTTCCATACAGTAAATAAATCATCCATGAAGCATCGAGAGAGCAAAATGCTTTTTTCAAAACGGGTTTTTATCAGACGGCATGTACTCTCATTCCTATATATGCATTAATATATTGGCAAAAGTTTTTGCTACTGGTGTGCCCATGGCAACACCTCTTGCTTGTTTATACAATTGATTTTGAAACAAAATTACAGTACTTAAAAGCACCATTGATAAAATGTCACAGAGTGTAATAATATATTGCTGTTCGTATTCTGTGAATTCCAATGAAAACTGTTTAACAGACTGTATTCCAAAATCTATAGGCATAAATGTAAACAAGGAATCAACATCTAGGGTAATGAAAAAAACAGTCTTTCAAATCTGTACCTACTGACCAATCATATAAGCGTTGTAAGAAGTCATTAGTATCATGTAAAATGGTACCAGTCCTTTCAAAGTTTTTCTTTAGCTGTGACTTCAAAAATTTAGAAGCTGGTATATATATATATATATATATATATAAATAGATATAGGTATGCAAATGTTGTGTAATGTATATGTAGTGAATGCAGTGTGGTGATAACTGATTTGTCTTTTTCGGAAATCAAAGCGTAAAGTGCTTCTAGAGTACCCGCTGCTTCAGTTGTTAAGATTAGGTATCTCTCTAGGAAGTTAAATCTGCTAATACTGAACCGGCAAATGACAGGAACAGCATTGTCAGCATGATTTGTTTCTGCTTGCTGTGTAGGCCATTTATTTGTTCTAACTTCTTTTAACATGACAGAATGTCTTATACTGTCTTTCTAAGAGCACTCACTAAGTGCTTTATGGCTTTGAAAGCTGACAAAACACTTAGTAATCTTTTATTCTTCACTAACTAGTAGAGCATGGAGCATATTAAGCTCTATGCAGTACAAGGAGTTATGAGTGGGTCTCAGATCATAACCCTCTATTATGTGTTCTTAATGTGCATGCCAAGATCAATCTCACAAGCCAAGTTCTCAATGTACATTTCTTGGCATCCAAGCCTTGAACACATACTGAGCCAGTTATGATAGGTGACTGCTCATAATCCCCCGTGTGTGTGTGTGTGTGTGTGTGTGTGTGTGTGTGTGTGTGCGTGTGTGTATATATATATATATATGTGTGTGTGTGTGTGTGTGTGTGTGTGTGTGTGTGTGTGTGTATATATATATATATATATATATATGTGTGTGTGTGTGTGTATATATATATATATGTGTGTGTGTGTGTGTTTATATATATATATATATATATATATATATATATATATGTAACGGACACCTCCCATACTTTAAGTTTTTCATTACCTATGTGTAGAGATCTATATAATCTGAGATGTGTGTTATCTAATAATTGGAAAATTTTACTGTGTGATCCTAACATTAGAACAAATCTGGGGTCTGCACCTTTATTCACATACAAGAGGACCAAGACTTTAAAATCATTTTTTGAAAAAAATGACAAACCATTTAGTCTAACACCTGCTTTAAATGACATTTCATCTAAAGGTATGACAGAATGTGGAAAATGTGTATGTTGCAAGTATATTTTGAAAGGGGCTTCTTACACTTTTCCACATTGTAATATTACAGTCTCTTTTGATAAAAGATTTGATTGCAATTCTCTTATGGTTGTTTACTGCGCAGTTTGTTCTACATGTGCTAATTTTTATGTAGGGAAAACTGTCAGGAAGTTAAGTGACAGAATGAAAGAGCACTGTGGTGCCATTAGGAACAAGGATCCTATGAATGCTCTCAGTAAACACAGTGTATTATGTGATGGATTTACAGATTTTAAATTCATGGTACTTGAACAGATTGATGTCTTTTTCGGTGATGGTGACTGCAAATTGCAACTGGAGGAATTGAAATGGCAGTTACGCCTTAAAGCGGAATTTTTTCCTGGTCTTAATGAATCTCTCAATTTGAGATGTGCCCTAAAATGGTTCCAATAATTACTTATGAGTTTTCTGGACTTCAGTGGGTAATTTATATATGTCACACACATGCAAACTGCTCTATGGCAAACACAGTTTTTTAACAGGTTTGCTGTGTGAACCACAGGGGGATTGTCTGACTATGAATATGCATATGTTTACATAGTACAGTTGTTTACTAATGGCTAGATGTTTTATATGTAAATATTCATGAGCATGTTATTGTTATTATGTACAGTGGAACTTGACATTTGATCCATTCTGATGATGTTCCGATACTGAATAAAGGGACGAAAGCTTAATCTATCACTGTGGGATAAATTCTTCATTTTTTTATTTGAAGTTTATATGCATTTATTACCATCTCTTCAACATTTTTATTCGGTTTAATTAAGAATATATATATATCTATATATATATATATATATATATATATATATATATATGTATGTATGTATTTTTTTAATTACAAAATATATGTATATATTTACACACACACACACACACACACACACACACACACGTATAAATATAAGTGTGTGTGTATTTATATGGTTGCAGTTCACTTTGTTGACAGTTTGAACTGCAGTATCGTGTCACTGACAGTTTGTTTTACCAACAGTTCAATTCATCGGCAGTCCGTTTTGTTGACACATGTAACTGGATTTTGTTAGGGGTGGGAGTGTGTTTATTTGTATTTACTGGGTTAGGGTTTGAGTAAGGATGAAGTGAGGGGAGTGAGGGTGTGCTTGTGCTAGTGTTTGCAGTTTAAAGTTAGAGTTGAAGTTATACAAGGGAATAGATATTAGGTGCATTTGTATGCGTGCTTGTGGGTTAGGGTTAGAGTAAGGGTTAGGTAATGGTATAGCTTTAGTGTTTTTTGTGTGTGTGTGTGTGTGTGTGTGTGTGTGTGTGTGTGTGTGTGTGTGAGAGTGTGTTTGTGTGTGAGTATGTATCTGTTTATGTGTGTGTCTGAGCCTGTCTCTTGTGTAGTAGCATTGTTACAGAAAGCGTTTTTGTAAGGTAAGATGCAGGGTTGGAGATAAGAGTAGGGACAGTGTCAGGATTGGCAATACTCTATTCACATGGCATATTATAACAACAAAGTCAAAGCATAATAGTGGTCTGTTCATCTGTCCCTACAATGTTCCCAAGTGTGTTTCTAGCCATGTATCTTCTGAGAATACCCTTTGCTCACACTGCTGCAGCATTATTTCTGAAATACGTTTACAGAAAACAAAAGTGTTTTCTGTTCAACCTTGCTTAAAAGTAATGTCTAAAACAATTCTACTTGAAAAAAGACTATTCTGACACTTGTACTTTAGTATTCCATCTAACAGTCGGCATTTTTTACCATCAGTGGTGTGGTTTTGGTAGGTTGAGCATTGGTATTGTGTTGTGTCAGTATTTTTATATATGTATATATTTGTCATCACATATTTTCAGCAACAGAAAAGATCATTGTAATGGGTAAAATGCATAGAGGTATGTAATTCTTATTTCTAGTGTAACAGTAGGCCAGTACATATATTTTCTTAACTTCTGTATGTCATTTCCTGCCCTGATGCGATATTGTATCCCCATTATTTGTGTATACTGAATGATGTCATTTCCTGCCCTGATGCGATATTGTGTCCCCATTATTTGTGTATACTGAATGATGTCATTTCCTGCCCCGATGCGATATTGTGTCCCCATTATTTGTGTATACTGAATGTTGTATAACTTTGAAGACTTGCACTTTGATGTCTGTGTACAACTGCATTTGGTGCATATATGTAGAAGGCAGTATCTTAAAACCTGGTTGACAATTTTTTTTCCAAACATCTTTATTAAATTTACACATATGACAAAGGCAACCTTAAATTTATATAAATGAAAAGCATACAAAATGATTTCACTTTAGTTACAGTTTACATCAGAGACACCATTGAGACAACTGTAGTTGTAAACATTATACATCACTTGTAAACCATCCAGTCACTGTCAGTTAAGCATTATATAGCTCATTCAAATCCTGCCTCTTAAACTTCGTTCTTGATCTGCATATATTGTTCCCACAATTCCCATTTTTTTCCTACGTAGTTTGCCCCTTCCCTTTTGTAAAGATCCCAATTCCAGTTGTTTTATCTCTGCTACTATATTCATTAATTTTAGTAAAGTTGGTCTAGACTTTGATTTCCATTTTCTAGTATTTTTGGCAGCCACCATAATTAGACTCAGCAAGGGTTTACTATGTCTAGGCATTTCTGAGTCTGTAGCATAGCTCAAAAAAATCATCTCCCCAGTCAGTCCAGTCTGCTCACCCAGCATCTCTGACAGAGCAGCCTGCAGGGAATCCCAAAAGTCTGCCAGCTCATCACATTTCTAAAAAATATATTCCTAGCTACTTCTTTCTTGCCTGTCACACCTCCAACATGTGCTATTCACCCGAGGAAAAATTCTTTGGAGTCTACTTGGGGTATAAAAATACCTATGTAAGCACTTCCAGGCAAAGATCCTAAATCTTCTAGACTTTGTTGTATATTTGGGAGATATAGAGATATCCACCATTGTCTGTTTGTGAATTGATTATTCAGTTTCTCTTCCCAGTCCTTTCTGAGCTCCTGTGATTGATTCTTATAGTTATCATGCAATATTGTATATGCTTTACTACTTATTCCTTTTGTAATGGAAACTTCTGTTCTAGATTCTGTTAGAAATTCTACCAGTGCTGGTCTTTCATACAGGAGCCCCCTTTTTCTTTCTCTTTGCCTACACTCTGATATTAATCCTTAAAAGGGAAGACAATCTCCAACCTGCAGTCCAAATAAATTTTTGGTCTCTTCCCATTCTATTACCTTTCCCTTTCTAGTTATTTGCTCCCAGTTCCTTGGTTCCTTTGCCAGTTTTCTCCAATAAATTCCAGCCCCCTCTTGCCTATTACCTGGTTGACATTTTTTAGCAAAAGTTTAGTGAATTATACTCAGATGCTTTAATATTTTAGGATTTATATTCTGCTCTGTGTTGAAACAGTTTATGGAAGAGTAGTGTGTTTTTATATGCAATTTTAAATAAGTGATATTTATTCTAGACATATGTTGCATTTTCCACCCTGAACAGAAGCCATGGACCTATTATTTACTTAAATCAAGTTTGGGGCTTAGTAAACGGATATGTCTGTATAGACGGTTATCTGTTGCAAACTTATTATTGCACATTTAGGTGTGATGACTAAGGAACAGTGACATTACTAAAGTTTACTTTCAGTGTGGCCATAGAAGAGAAGACTTTCAATAAAACTGCATCTGAAACTTTGAACTTTTTTTTCTTTCTGGAATTGGAATGTAGTAGATTTAGGCTGAAAGTTGTTAAGCATGTTTAAGTTGTACACAAATGCCCCTGCTTTAGGGAAAATTATTTTTTTTTTTTTGTTGTGATTCATTGTCATGCTCTTACAGCCAGTGTAGAACACCCACTGGAGTATAAATGACATGCATTCTTGAGTATTCGGTTGTGCAGCACACATCACAGCTGTCTCTGGACACTGTTATAATTGTTGTTGCAGAGTGGAGCAGGGCTGTTACACAATATACCTCCCCACCCCACCATAGTCTGAGTGGTTCCTAAAGTGTAATAAACAATGGGGCAAGTTGTTGCACTCGGTCTTGCCTTGTTGTGTAGGCATTGTACTTTGTGTATGGTGTGTGGATGCAAATGACCTTCTCCTTGATCATATATAATTCACAAGTACAGCACCATCAGAGTACTTTATTTATTTGTTTATTCATTCATCCTTTGTTGACCAGTTTAGTGTCATTGTGCTTGTAGTGTCTTTTCAGGGGAGACGCAAGGTAGCATTTATACTACTAAGAGAAATATTCTGATCTGAATGTGGTAACCTATGAGAATCCTCATGTAAATTGTTATGGTGTTGTGCCTGACCATGCAAAGATCCCATAAGTTTTTTGAGCAGACAACCAAAAAATAAATAAATAGAACACTTCCTTTGTGTTGTTAAAAAAAATTCATACAAGCAATAGAGTTCCCTATGGTACCGAGACAGGCAAACTTTCTACCTCAAGCAATTGTGTCTGACTCTGGTCACCATCAGTGGCTTAGGTAGTGAAGTGTACCTGGACAAGTGCTCCACGATGAGTAAGCCAATGCAAAATGTTCTCTACCACCCTTCACCCTGCTGCTCCAACACCCAAACCTCTAATAAAACTTTGGTTGCATACCTCTCAACTGTCCAGATTTTTGCTCATAACATTTGTGGTTTTCTGGCAAATCATTGAGGATTGGAGTTCCTAAATAATACAAAATAATGACAAACATTTGAATTTCAGACTTCATGTCCTTCAGCAAATGCATAATGATACAAAACCTGCTATTCTAGTAAGTTTGTTGGAGCAATATTTAAAATATGTCCCTAGTTTGGTCCTTTGCCCCCCCCCCCACCATTATTTCTGGCTTTGTCCAGATTTTTTGCATGTAGAGGTTGAGAGGTATATTTGGATTGTCTTGATCACAGCAAAGGTTAGATTTTTTGAGCAGTCTTGCAGTCTCACCCTTTGTGAACATCCCTTCAGTTCTTCAGGAGCAGATACCTTACTCTGGTGGTGTTACAAGAGTTGATTGCCTCTGCTGCAGTACGAAAAGTCCTTCAAGAGGAAGAGAGACAGGACTTTTACTCTGGATTTTCTTTTGTCTCCAAAAAAAAGATAAGCACTGGATATCCACTCTAACCCTTTCCAGGCTGAAAAAGTCCCCGAAGATAACCAAATTCAGAATGCAGGCCTTGTAGTTCATTCCCCTAATCTTCTTACTCAGATCCTTCCTTGTCATCCTGACTTAAAAGTTGCCTTTTTCATATTGCTGCTCACAAAGGCCATAGGCATTTCCTGAGGAATGATGGGTAAGGATAGTTTTCAGTTTATCTGTCTTCCATTCATATTGGCCACAGTACTACATGTTTTCATGGTGTCTGGCATTGGTTTTCACTTTTTTGGAGTACACAAAGGGCCCATGTTTATCCTTACATTGACAACCGCCTTATTCAGTCCCCTTCAATGGAGGAGACAAGCAGATCTCTGTCCATGAACATGGACTGACTGACCAACCTATGCTTCTCCTTAAACCTGTCATATTGCAGTCTTATACTGGAAAGGTCAAAGGTCTTCCTGACAGGCATTCTGTGTACAGAGAGAGGGCATCTTCTCCTACACAAAGAAAGGAACCTGCAGCTGTAGCTGCTGTTAGTTGGACTGGTACAGAAATCCTATATAATAGCCAGGGAGATACTGAAGGCCGTGTCATATGTCAGTATTAATCCTAATGGCTACCTTAGCTAGGTTACATAATATAGTAAAGATCCAGCGGGGCACCTCAGAATCAACAGGCAAAAGCATGGCATCAGATAGTTCCACTCTTTTTAGTCATCAAAAAGAGTTTTCCTGGTAGGCCAGACTGATGGAACACTGTCATACATGTGATGGTGCCCCAAAGGGAAAAAGCTTGGCCATGGATGCATTACACCTTGTTTGGATAGCTTACCTAGCACAACTAAAGGTGCATGAAACCTGGAGCAGAACTATGCTACACAGGCTTGCCAGTCTGGAAAACCCTGCCAATAACAGCTCATAACATGGATCCTTTGAGATGTCACTGACAGCACCATTATAATATGGTGTATACACAGCTTTACCAGCTCTACAAATTATCCTTAATAATGTGGGAAGTAGCAGTCCAGCTAGATGTACACTTCCAAGCCTCTTATACTCTCTAAGCCCAGATTGTCATTGCGAAAAAGCTGTATATGTCCATTCTCAACAGCTATGATTGAAAACTGGACCTAAAAGTATTCAGGTCTGTTATGAACAGCTGAAGCTTGCTACAGATAGACATATTCACCTCGGATGAAAATCACCAGCGCAGACATTTTGTTCCAGATTCCCATACAGAAGGGTCATGCAGTAGACATGTTCAACATCTCCTGGCACAGGGACTTTTTCTGTACATTTCCATCCCTGTCATACTTGCCAAATGTGAATCAAAATATAATTTTAACTGTGTCATATCCTATTGTGACTCTTGCTTTGGCCTTGTCATGGCTCTCTTTGCCATTTCAATTGACTAAGAAGGTTCCTGTTCTATTTCCAGAGCATGAGATTTGAAGTTTATTACAAAAAGATTGATGTTGATACCATTTGAGCCCAGCACATCTATGGCATTAAAGTTCGTGTCCTGGAAAACACTCTTTAAAGGCAATGACCTCTGTCATTATGTGCAAAGAGCCTTAAATGTTTTTTTTTTTCATAAGAACAGGGTAAATCTTAACACTAACTGACCCAGCCTATCCAGTTGCCTATTTTTTTACCCCTAAGCCTCAACCAAAGTGGAAAGGATGTTACACATGTTAGTCCACAGGCAACTCAGCTATTACATTATTAGAATGAAGGACATTAGACAAATGGACCAAATTTTGTTTTGTTCTTGTCATGCAGAGCAAGCAGACCAGTCTTCAAGCAAAGGCTTTTCAAATGGCTGGCTGTTGTTACTCCAGCAGAAAGAACTTGGTGTCCAGGGTCAAGCTGCAGTCTACTAGAGCAGTGTCCACTACAGCTTGCTTCCTCAATAATGTGTCTGCTCAGGACATTTGTGAAGCTGTAACTTGGACAATTATGCAAACTTTCTGGAAACATTAAAACTGGATAGCCAGTCCAAGAACAGAGTGAGTTCTGGCTCTGCCAACCTGCATGATATGATACTGCGTCCTTCTTGTGAGATCTCTGCAGCACTGCTTCTCTGTTCTTCTTATGGATAAGCAATGTGTACTGCAGTAGGGAGCCCTACAAGGAGCATAGTATATTTGTGTGAGTAGCTTACTATATTAATAGGGATTTGAGTAAGAGAGTACTGTTACAGTACAGGTTCTTACCTACCAACCCCCAGATGTTACTGGCTACGGTCAGTGAAGATCCTTTGGATTGGAGGTCTCATCTATCCTACTGTAACATTTTGAGTTGTGAGGATGTTATCAGTAATGCCATAGTGCTAAGCGGAGAAGGAACAAGAAGTTAGTGCTAAACTCCTTCTGGACTATATAACCCAAAGCCTCCAAGGCCAGAGGTGACCCTAGCCAGGGTACAGTTTTGCATGGCCCCCACCTTCACAAAAAAACAGAATGATGACATGAGCAAGCTCCTCTTGTATGTTGGAACTGATGTGTGGTGGAGAAGGAGGAGCTTGGCTGAGGAGGACATCTGCAGAAGCCATGAAAATGAGACCAGAAAAGTAGATGTCCATCTACCTTCTGCAGTCTCCCATGGACAAGGAATTGTGCTGCAGTGGTGCTCTCCTACTCAGTCATCTACTGTTACAGCAAGTTGCTCATGCAAAAGTACAGTATCTCCTTTTCAACCAAATGTTTCAAAAACTACAAGTTCTTACCTTGAATAAAAACTATTTTCCCAAAAGCAGCACAACAGCAGTATTCCCCCAAAATGTCTGCTGTATAGCAAGTCACTCACACAGCTGTACTTGATCTGCCTTTCAACCAGCTGTTTTTGCAGATTTCAAGTTCTCTCACTGAACATGTATTTTCCAGTAGCAGCACATTTACCAAGAATAATTTCTGAACTACAGGTCTTTCTGTAAAATTCCCTACACTATTTCCAAAACTACAGTCTATATGAAGATAACGTCTCTTTTGATGCCTTATATTCTGTCTTTAGCTTCACTGTGTTCCATGGTATATCCAATGCTATAGAAATTGTTTGTACCCTTCTCCTGACTGATACCTTTCAACAATGAGATCCCTTTGATGCTTTGTAAGCTCTCTGCGAACCATGCCTTTTGCTGTAGCAGGCAACTGAGTAAATGTCAGGAAAATCCCACTAGGACAGCTGAACTTTATTTGCGGTTAATTTGAGTCTCTTTAATTGATGGCAAGTATGTACCTAAGAAGACTGAATGCTGTAATTAAATCAAAAGGTGCTTCAACAAAGTATTAGATTAAGGGTGTGCACACTTATACAACCAGCTTATTGTACTTTTTTATTTTTTTATATTTTTACTCCTAACAGATTTGCTTGTTTTTCAGTTGAATTGTACAGGTTATAGGTCACATTAAAGGTGGGAAAAGTTTTTAAATTATTTATTGTGGTCTCATTTTTAATATCACAAAAACCTGGAATTTTAACAGGGGTGTGTACACTTTTTATATCCACTGTATATGTGAGGCTGCAAGTTGGAGAAATGTACACACCTTTCTTAAACAGTGTAAATTAGATCCTCATTGTAGAGGAAGAACGGGCTTTGAGTAACCAGTGCTGCAGGAGTATCATCATTTTGTTATTCACTGGTGCTTGGCATTTTGCTGAGATGTTATGAATACTGCTACAGGGATCCCTCAGAGGAAAGGAAGATGATATGTTTGCATAAGAGTCCATACCATAACAAGAGCTTTTTTGAAGGTGGGACTCCTGCAGCAGTATAAATAACCACCCACTCTCCAGATTATCGGGTACAGATTCAGATCACCACAAAGGTGTGTGATAAATTAAATATATATTGATTGTTAATTGTAAATAGTTGTGGAGTGTGTGTGTGTGTGTGTGTGTGTGTATGTATGTGTGTGTGTGTGTGTGTGTGTGTGTGTGTGTGTGTGTTTGTGTGTGTATGTGTGCATGGTGTTCATAGGTTCATAGATTAGTATTAGGCGAACTGCCCTTATGGGTCATTTAAGTTGTTATTGTTTCCACAGTTTGTTTATCTTTCATTCTGAGAATGTTAAAACTACTAAGAAAAAAATAGCTTAAGAATGATTGACATTTTTGAAATGAAGGCCAACTGGGTAAAAAAAACAGCTTAATATGATTCTCTCTCCTAAAAATGTATGCATTTTTGGTAGCCGAGAGGTACATTAAACAGTACCCAAGCAATCTTCAGTAACAACTGTAAACATTCTGTCCATTTTTTTATTATTATTGCATGTGTTCATTTTCCATTTAAACAGGAGGAAAATATGAACATTTTTTCATCAGGGAGACTTGCCCACAATCCATTTTAAGTAATTCCAGCCACCATCCTATTGCCTAGTTCACTAAATGCATACTTTGCATCTTTTTTGTTTGTTTTTGCAATTGCTGTGTTTCAGCATTAACTGTATTTTGACCTTACTGTGGCCTGACACTGTGCTTGTAACAATAACCAAGTACCAAGTGACAGAGCACTTGCACTAGGATACAGTTGTGATACTGATTTTAAATCACTACAAAGCAGACCGCTATTGCTTTGTTTGTTTGCTATTGTGTTGATTTAGTTTTGCAACCAGGGGATCTTAGTG
>NC_056730.1:894827830-894837830 GCF_019279795.1 Protopterus annectens | reverse complement strand
TTTAGAATGTCTAGCAAGATCTGATTGAATGATTTGACAGCCTCATTTATATAAATGTATGATTGCCTGTGTCATATGTGATAATTTAATAAAGATGTTTCTTGTTTAAAAAAAAAACAAAACATAAGTATCATTCTGGCAATTCCTGAAGATGCCTTCTTTTTCTTTGATATGTCTGAATATCATCTCTCTATTAAATACAGTTGTAAAACCTTTCAAAACACTGTAGTTTGCTTTGGTATTTTGTGCCTGTCGCTGACTTTACCATAAACTTTTTTTTTACTCTTTCTCCTTCATTTAAGACAGATTCCTGTTATTTTTGTGTTTGTCTGGTTTACAGCACTTCTCATGCTGATTGCTTGTTGTCAGGAATCAGCAGTGGAAATGATATAGGGATTTTTAATTTCATTTCTGACCCATAAAAAGCTTTGCTGTTGAATAATGAAAAACTCCACTACAATCAGTAGGATCATCAAGACATGACATACAGTTGACCATTTGGAATATTTACTTTTCTTTAAAATAGTTTTCACTGTCTGAACAACCCTTTCTGCTTGTTTATTCCTTGGACTTGATGCCGTTTGGGTGTATTTTAATTGCTGTGCAACTCCTAAAACTCCTGACTGTCACAGTCCATTTTCAGATAAAATGTATTCTGGAATCTTGTGCCTGGAAAATCTAGACTTTAGGACTCTGATCACCAAATGAGTAACAGTGTCCTTCTACTGTACTATATAGAGATACTTTATTTAATAGTCAGCACATGGTAGGAAGTGTAGAGTCTTGCATTTATTTAAGACCGTTCACAGTTACAGACATGGCAGTGAAGGAATACAGACCTCCCAACTGTCCCTATTTTCAGGCTTTATTTACCCCTTCAAAAAACTTTCTGAATCCCTCCTCATCACTTGATTTTTGAAGCTGTCTAGTACACACAGAAAATCATACATGACCAACATACTAGTGGCACCAATTATTTGAAGAAACAGGACACGTCTTATATCCCCCCTTTTCAGAAACAAATAAATGGAATTATGTGGTAGAATTTTGCAATGCAACCCACTGACATCTACAGATTGTACAGTGCCTCTTTGATAATGTGCTTTTATTTTTCCATCTTTTTTGTCACTCTGTTTTTAAAAAGTGTTTCTGAGTATTATTCCTCATTCCTCCCGGAATCAGGAAAAGTTATATGCTCTTTGATATTCAGATTT
This sequence comes from Protopterus annectens, assembly GCF_019279795.1. Taxonomy (NCBI): domain Eukaryota; kingdom Metazoa; phylum Chordata; order Ceratodontiformes; family Protopteridae; genus Protopterus; species Protopterus annectens. Next base: position 894,836,616 of record NC_056730.1, on the reverse strand, counting down.
AATGATAATTAGATGTCCAGATATTTGACTGGATGTTCCTACTTTTCAAGAACCTTTGTATGCATTTTCATTGTCTGCAGGTTTAGAGGCTTACCTCTCAACAGTATCAAATTCCTAAGAATTTCCCGGTTTGGGGCTCAAAATAATGGGTCTATGTTATATATTCGAACTTTCAAAATGTCAAATACCATATGTTCGATAACATATGTTCGATATTTGAAAGTTTGAATATATAATAAAAAAAAAAAAAAGAAAAGAAAAACATACCCTAACAGTGCGAGCAGGGGGGGCAAGCACCCCTGCACCCCCACACCCCCCTACTTAAATATACCAACTCCGAGACCGCACTTCAGTGCAGAAAAGGGAAATTCTCCCATTCTGCACCATATGGTGCCATTGAAGTCAACCTTTGAACTCTTGAAATGTTGAACATATGGTCTCGACCATATGACATTCGACATTTCAAGCGTTTGTTTATTTGACATAGACCCAAAATAATAGGGTACCACAAAGTCCCGACTGGCCACTTTAAATCCCGATTTCAGCATGCAGAATTGGCATTTACACAAATAAGATTTCACAAAATGCACCCAGTAACTACAAGGATAGGCCCTTGCTCCTCCTTGATTCTTGAAATGACTTAAATAGATAACCGAAGAACAGATAAATGTGTACTATTTACTTTTACAGTCATGGTTGGAATGTCCACCTACCACCTCACTTACTCCTTTAACAAACAAATAAAAGCGATGACTGTGTTGAAAGTGCTATGTCTTTTACCACTGTATCTATGACTAATGTGAGCATGGTAGAAAAACACATAGTGTACGTGTTGTAATTAGCACTGTGCTTCGGAAATGCATCAAAGAAGATAATAGAAACAGCAAAGTAGTCTGGCGTGCAAGACAGGATTGCTGTTACTACTAGTGTAGGGAAGTCTTCAGATTTAATGTTCAATGTCTCATCTATTAGCTACACCATCCAGCCAGATGACCAGTAACACAGTATAAAATGCAGAGAGCACAGAGACTTGGCACTAATTGTATAATCATACTTAACCATGCATCACAACTCTGTATCATGTGATCACCACAAAACCCAGAGGACAGCGGCTGCAAATCAAAGCTAAATAAGTGTAGCAAAGAACTACACAGAAGTGTGCTAATGTAATGCACATCTTTTGAAAATAATATGTGTATATTTACATTTTTATTTATTATACTGGATACTGGAAAAGTCACACTTTAGAACACATTCAGGCTTCTTTGCCCCTCTTTTGTTTAAGTGGCAGACAGGCTTTGGTTAGATGATGGAAAAGCTGAAGAATGTATGTTGACTGGGATGTCGGGCCATAGTCAAATGCATGGTAAAGAACCGTGTAAAGTTTTATGGCTGCAAATTTATGACTTTGGAAAGTACTCTTTTTTTACATGTGCTTTAATTTACTTATCTTTTGATTTCTGTTCTCATTGAGGAAATCAAAATTAAAACAGTAGATTAGCAACAATATGTATTTCATTTCTGAATGCTGCTTTTCCCAATAACATATGGGCAATTGTTACAATTTCACAAATTAAACGTTATGTAACCCTGTAGATAAATAACCTTGGTAATACAAACATTTGGTCAGATTCTTATGGTTTCTGCATAGTCATAATAGCGCTAACCTTATTCACATCTGATTGAAGACCATCTTCTGTCAGTCCATTGCCTGTGTGTTTCAAAGAGCTGGAACATAATCTGGCATTTTTCTTTATGAAGTTTCAGACAAAGAGCCCTCTGTCTGTCCAGCTATTTTACCATGTTTCTGCTCTGTAGCACTCCCATCTAGAATTTCATTGATTATGTTGACTACACCATCTAGACCCTCAACTGTAGTTGCCACTGTCCTTTGGACCACTTCAGGTGATGATGAGATTCCAAATAGTAACCGCAAGAGTCTAGAGCAACCTAAAAACATATTGAATGTATATAGCATGGAACTGGGATCATCTGACATGATATTCCAGAACCCTTGGTTTACACCAAGCACTGAGAAAAAAAATGGCACTTGGCAGTTGTTACTACCTGTTCAATAATCTGAAGTGATAATGCCCCTCTTTAATCTGTTCCTTAAGATCTTGGGGAAGGATGCATATTTTGACTGTTACCATAGTGTTAACCCATACTTTTGGTTATGCCTACTTAGTTATGATTCCCATTGACCTCATATGCTGTAGTTTTTGTTCTCCTGGGGTTAAGTATAATACACCCTCTATTTAGGAACATGGATTTCAGTACCTGTCTCAGGTGAAATATTTATATGATACTCAGTCTGAAAGCATCTCTGGTATTCAGACAGATCACCATACTTTAGAATGTCATTTGTGTCCTGCACAAGATACTCTGCATTCTGTGACTCATGTTTGTATACTTGCAAAGAAGAGTTAATCACAACACGTTCATATTGACTTTCTTTCCTATATTGGGTTACTTGACAGTAAAAAATAATAAAACAGTGATTTTGGATGTCTTTCACTGAATACTCCACTTTAATTTCAACATTGGACTACCACCTTGCAACTTTTGCTCACTAAGACATCCAGTCTGACTGCTTCTGTGAATATTCTATGGTCCTTCTCACACATTCTCACAGAAAGGGCTGAGAAAACAGAAAGAGCTGAGCCAGGTATGGAAATAAGGTACATAAGGAAAGCTGGTGGTGGAATGCAGAAATCCAGGAAGTCATCAAAAGAAAGAAAAGTGCAGAAAAAAGTGGGCGATAGAAAGGACAGAGCAGACAAAGAATGAATACTGGTTGGCTAGCGAACACGGTAAGACAGGAGTTGCAATAACAAAGAACAAAGCATCAGAGGACCTCTACCAGCTTCTGGAAAGTGACTCAGTAGATGGCACAAAGAAATCAGGTTGCAAGGCAGAGACAGAAAGATAAAGAATAGAGTCAGACACCTTTTGTAAGTGATACCAGCAACAACCTGCCCACAGGAAATCAAATCAAAGGCAGATGGAAGGAGTACTTTCAGCATATTTTGAGTGAGGAAAGCCCCACAGAACCTGTATTGCTCCAGATACTGCCTAAGATGAAAGAAGAGGAGGAGCTCACCCTAGAAGAGGTAAGAACAGCACTAAGGAAAATTAAGTGAGGGAAAGCAGCAGGCTCAGATGAGGTCACAGCAGATATGATAAAGATGTTGGGTGAGATGGGGAGAAATGGCTCCTGAGTTCACTCATAGTAATGTAGAGAGAAAGGCATAACCCAGACGACTGGAGAATATAAGCATACTAGTGCCAGTGTACAAGAACAAAGGGGACATCTACAACTGTGGGCAGTACAGAGGTATCAAACTTTTGTCAGATTGTGTGAATATTCTGGAGAGGATGATTGATAAATGAATGTATAGAATATTAGAAAGTAAGAGTGGAGATGAACAGTTTGAATTCAGACCAGGATTCAACACAACTGACTTGATGTTTGCAGTGAGATAGATAGTAGAGAAGAAACTAGAGATAAGGAGGAGTCCAAATGGGCATTCCTAGACATGGAGAAAGCATATGACAAGGTCCCGAAAAAGCTGACTTGGACAGTCCTGTGGTGGTCTAATGTCCAATAAACATTGATAGAATTAAAGCAGGCTATTTACAAGGACCTGTAGCAGGGCTAGCCCCTCATGGTGTAAACCTTGGCTCTAGATGATTTGTCACTGTTGAAGTGACACCCCGACCCCATGTGCAAAAATGGGGAAAAAGGGGCTTATGGATGGATATACAATGACTCAATGACTCAAGTATGAACAGTGTTCGATCTCACAGAGGGGTTCTCTGTGAGAGTGTGTGTACATCAGGGTTCCGCTCTGAGCTCATTGCTATTCATACTGGTGATGGACTACATCAACAAACAGGTTGAAGGGGACAGATCAGCAAGGATGCTGTATGCAGACAATGTGGCATTGCAGGTGTACTCTGAAGAACAACTTCAGCAAAGGATAGGGGAATGGAATGCAAAACTGAAAGCACATGGCCTGAAGCTGAGTACAGATAAGACAGTTGAAATGGCAGCAAATGGATGAAATCCGAAGAAGCTGAAAACTGAGACAGAATAGAAAATAGTGGATCAGGTTTACAGCTTCAGGTATCTGGGAGGGGAGGTTGAGAAGGGAAGTCTGAAAGATTAGGTCAACTGGCTCAGAGTGTCATGGGTAGTGTTTGACAGAAAAATGCCAAAGAAACTGAAAAGTAAGATGTACAAAAACAGTGGTGCAACCAGTAATATTGTATGTACAGAAACCTGGGTAGTGAAGGCAGAGCAGTCAAGGAAGCTAGAGGTGATAGAGATGAAGTGCCTCAGATGGGTGTTAGGATGCACACTGTAGGACAGATGAAGAGATAAGGACATCAGAGCAGAGTAGCTTCAAATGCAGAGGTCAATGAGAACTGATTATGGTGGGTTGGGGAAATGTGCAAGAAAGCAGAATTCAATCTGGTGAAGAAGGTCTGGGAAAGATAAGAAGGTGGCAAGAGGAAACGAGGGTGTCCAGCAAAGAGATGAATGGATTATGTGAGAGCAGAACTGCGATAGTCAAACATGTCAGTCAGGGAAGGTAGAAGAGTGGCACTGAATCGAGAGTGATGGTGACAGAGGAATTGATGATGATGATGACGATGCCATGTGTAACCTTCATGAATGATTTTCAGAACCTAGTTTTCTGAAACTATCTGTTGCCAGAGAGAAAAGTGGAGATTCAGATTTTCTGGAAGGGAGATTGGACTGTCGGGTGGGTGGGTGGGGGGGGGGGCAAGGCCCCTTAAATAGTCATTCAAACTTGTGAGACTGTCCTTGGTTTTGGGAGGTTCAGGGATTTTTTTTGGAACCACCTTGCCATTTCTTCTGAAACATCTGTTTACCTGCATTTTATTGAGACTGTTTATCTTGTTTTTTTTTTTGCCAGAATTGGATGAAGGGCAAATTATTTAAAGCAGATTTTTTCCTCACAAGAAGGAATCGTAGATAAAATGTCCCTCATACTTTAACAATTAGTCGGAACAAACTTTAGCCTGACAGTTACAAATTCTGAAAATTAAAGCTGCAGAAGTATACACTTTTATCCCATGCATATCAATAACTTTCCCATCCTTATCAAAAAGAGTAGGATTGGAATTCACTAAATACTTAGCAGCAGTGGGATCAACTAAAGCTATATCTGCTGGGTCATGTTTGGGAAGAATATGCAACAAATGAAAAGACTGATGAACATTATACATTGTATCTGCCTTTTTAGGGGCAGCTAGTAGTAACACACCCACACATCCTCCAAAAATCTGACAGAACTTGTGCTCTTCTAGCTATGTTATATCTTTATTACCTTTATGTGACGCTTCTTTGTCCTGCTTGTTCTTTAAGTAAAATCAAAACCGTTTTTTTTTTATTTCATTTGTTAAACAGCTAGGATAGCTGAAGTTTTTTTGCTGCCACATGTCAAGTAGATTAAAACTTTCAGAGTGACACAGTAAATAAACACATTGCTAGAGCAGCTTACAAAAGCAAGTCTTAAGACCTAGCAACCAACAGTGAAATGTTTGTAAAGAGGTTACCATCATACATGAAAGTAATAGCTAACCAAGCCAAAACATTAAAGAACACTAGTAGTTGTACTGAATCTAAATCTGTGAATAACTAAGTTCATGTAATACCATTCTATCATTCACACTGGAAGCTTAAATAATAATAAAACTTAGTAAGGAATATTTGCGAAGACTTAAATTAATTATGAAAACAGAGTTGACATCTAGGAACTAAGTTTAATCTATAATCCAGTTTGCTCTTTCTGTCCTAACTTACAGTTTTGGAGTGACTGACTGACTGGCCCCAAAATGTGTTGGATAGATTAGATAGGAAAACAAGAAGGATGCTTCATGCTCACCGAAGGATTTATAAAAATCAGTGCATACCAAGATTATATATTCCCTGTTCCAAAGGAGGGATGGACCCCCTTGAAATTGATTACATGTATAGATCTGCAATCATGGGACTGCATACATATCTGCTGACTTCACAGGACTGAAAAGTAGTGAAACGTAAGGAGAATAAATCTAAGATGACTTCTCTGCTTAATCTAGCAGAAGCATATCGACGTCAAGCAGGAAGAGAAATAAAACCAGAAGTAGAAAAAATCAGGCAGCAACTGAATGTGCCAGAAAACAAAAGAAAGATGAAGGGATTCTCATCTAGATCAAGGGAGGTCATAGTCTCCCTATACTCATCACTCATCAGACCAATGATTGAGTACAATGCCCCATTCGGAATGTATCTGACCCGACACTTGCAGCAGCTGGAGAGGCCACAAAAGTTTCTCACCAAAAGGATAAAGGGTCTCAAACATCTGTCCTATGCTGCCCGACTGAAAGAACTCCAGCTCTATTCAGTCGCTTACCGCTTGCTCAGAGGTGACCTTTGCCTAACATACAAGGCCATGTCAAACCCAGATTTGATGAATATGCTTCAACTCAAAAAATCTAGATCCGTCAGAGCCACAAGGGCGGAGACTTAAACCTCGGCACGGCTATTAATAGGACGTGCTGGAGGGATAGATTCATCACCCAAAGACTCCCTATGCTGTGGAATAAAATCCCGGTATATGTGAGGCAGAGCACCTCGCTGGCCTTGTTCAAGAGAAATCTTGACCAATGGATGGGAGATCGCAGATATACCCCAGGGATTACCTCAGTGTCACTGCTCAACAGAGGCACAGCAAAATAATGGGTATAGTTCCTCATACTAAAGGGGTGGCGTAAGCCACAAAACTATGGGCTAGGCTTGTAAATGCCCTCGGGCAGATAGCCTAGTATGAACCTATGAACCTATGAACCTATAAGAATATAAGGTGAAGGATCATATGAAAAGGCAAGCAATATGGAAAATGCATAAATATAGTTGCAAGTTTAGAAAACGTCTGGAAGAACGTCATGTTGATAAGGATCAAATGCAGGAGTGGTTAAGAAGAGACTAATTCAAACCAAGAGATGAAAGGTTAATATTGGTGGCCCAAGATAATGGGCTATTAGTTTACAAAGCCCATTGAACATGTGGGAGAAACAGACAAATGTGGGTTTTGTAAAGCCAAACTGGAAACAGTCACACATCCCGTTGCTTGCTGTGACATACTAATGGCAGAAGGACTGTATACTGAAAGGCATGGTAATGTGGCAAGACTGTTGCACTGGGGATTGTGTAAACATTATGATATTAAGATAGCTGAAGAACACTGGAAACATGAATCACAAAGCATCAAAGAAAATGATGAAGTCTACATCACATGGGATCACCCACTACCAACAGCTCAAAAGATAGATGCAAGAAAACCAGATATAATGGTCCATGAAAAGAAGACAAAAGTAGCATTGATCATTGAAATCGCTACACCCAGTAACGACAGTGTCTTGCATTCAGAGAGAGACACAAAGTCATAAAATATAATCAGGATTTACAGGCAGAAATAAGAGCAATGTGGAAGAAAGATACCCAAACAGTTCCAGTAGTAGGAGCAATGGGTCTTATAAAAAGGAAGCTACAGCTCTATTTAGGTATGTTACCAATACATGTAATTCCATTCACTGCGGTGGTGGTGCTGCGGTAGCATTGTCGCCTCACAGTAAGACGTTGTCCTGTTCGATTCTCAGCTAGAGCGTCTTCTGTGTGGAGACATGCGTGAATGGGCGTACCTTCGTTGAAGGTTGTGCGTCAGGGCCGGCAACTCAGCACGGAACAATCTACTGCCAATCATTAGCGGACCGGAGTTCCACTGTGGTGACCCCTAGCTGAAAGACACAACAACAACCAATACATGTAATTCCATACGAAGTGCAGGAGGAGTCATTACTGGGCACATTACGGGTGCTGCAAAGAGCACTTTTGGCTGACATCAAAGATTGAAACAATAATAATTTCATGAACCTCAAGTCGTACTTTGACTTAGGATTGGAGTACATTCCCGTCATGATATTAGAAACCCAAAAGACTTGGAGAAATTAATAAATGGAAGCTTCTTTTTTGGTGCAGTTTGAGAGAAAAGATAATGAAAAGGCGGGAAAAGTGCTTTGATTCAGGGGATACTGTTCTATCATTTCAGGACAGCAATGAAAACATCTTTATTATTGCTGTAAAGTGTACTGGAAAGGGTAGCAATACCTTTTAACTGTGTCTGATTACAGGTGTGTATGGCCATGTGTCTTATGGGTCCACTAATCAGTAGTCTAGTATTGTTTCTTTATTCCTAAGATAAAAAGTACTAGTTCAGAACAGATGGAGGTGCTCTTTGTTCTTGTCAGAGATCAGGAATCTGTGCAGACTGGAGTGGGACAGTAATAAGAGTCGATTAGCTAAATGATTACATAATGACATCTTTAATAGTAGTAGATAATTATTTTTGTGTAGTGGGGAGAAAAAAATATATCTGTATACTTTGTTTAGAGTGATCTCAATCAGATTTCAGGGGAAACCATTGAGCATTACAGTGATACAAGTTGATGCTGCAACTACAAATGCTGAAGAGAATGAAATTTTATGAAGGTTTGTATCACATTATAGGATCAGAGAAAGCTACTAGTCTATTGGCCCTGAGGGCCTTACAAGCCTTGCCAAGAATTTAGCCCATGTTCCAACAAGTCAGCACCCTGTGCCACTGTTCAGATTCTGGAAACAACAGTAAAAAAATGAGAATAGTTGCAGTTCATAATGCTGAATTTTCAAAAGAGTGTACTTAGTTTGTCATTGCTTACCTGGCTGCTGTGTG
>NC_056730.1:894745330-894822830 GCF_019279795.1 Protopterus annectens | reverse complement strand
GGCCTGTACTTCAGAGAAGTAGATGCCAAACAAGAGCGGTCCCAGGACTGAACCCTGAGGTACTCCACTTGTCACTTGTCTGGAGCTGGATTTGGAGCTGGATTTGGAGTCGACTACTTTTACAGTCTGGGTTCTGTCAGTAAGCCAGTTGGCAACTCATCAAGTGACATAGGGATTAATGCCCAGCTTAGTAAGTCTATCTGTGATTCCAGAGTGGGGGATGGTGTCAGAGGCCTTGGCGAGGTCCAGATACGCTGTGTGGACCGCCTTACCTTGGTCCACGGCTCTGGTGACTGATTCAAAGAAGTCAATCAGGTTCAGGAGACAAGATCAGCCCTTCACGAACCCAAACTGGGTGGGGTCCAATGTTTGAAGATTGACAATGTCTTTGTTTATAACTTCCATGATAATACATTCCATGGCCTTGCAGATCAGGCTCGTCAGACTGATGGGGCGGTAGTTCCTGGGATCCAAGGTGGATCCCCCCTTATGGAGTGGGATAACTGTAGCTGTGCAGTACTCAGTGGGCACAAAGATGAGAGATGAGGCTATGATTAAACATGATTCCTAGGTGAGGTGCCAGTTCATTTTGTAGTTCATGTAATACACAGCTCGGGATGTCATCTGGTCCCATGGATGCTGTATTCTTGGTTTTGGAGAGTGCGTTTTTTACCTGTGTGGCCATTATTACCAGAATTTGGCAATCTTCCGGTATTTAGATGGGTTGTTTAGGGGTTGAGAGGGGGGTGAAGTTGGCACTGAATTGATCTGCCAGGATATTGGCAATATCCTTGGGATCACTATATTTAATGCCATTCTGTTGTAGCTCAGAGCAGATCTGAGCATTGCCATTTAGATTCTTGACATAATTATAGAATGCCTTGTGGTTGTCTTTGGAATCTTTGGCAATTTTATTTTCATAACTAGCCTTGAAGGATTTTATGAGGGATCTCAGCTTCTTACTGAGGCTGGTAAGGGAGTTTTTTGCATCCTGGGATTTTCCTCTTTTCTGCAACACTTTCTTCCTTTTGTTGTAAACTTTGTTTATGGCAGGGGACCATCAGTCGAACTTTCAGTTCCCGTCTGCATGGGTGTCATGATGTTTATCTGACTTGAGTAGCATGAAGTTGGCTTTGGAGAAGTTTTTTATGGAGGTTTCCTTACTGGTGGGGTGGGGGTGGGTTGTGGATGTTAAGGGTGATTAGCTTATGGCCGGACCTGACCAATGAGGGGGTGACCATAGGTGTGGAGCTTCGATTTCCCATGTTGGTAATGACCAGGTTTAGGATATTGGAGGCCCTGGTGGGAATATGGATTAGTTGATCCAGGGCGTTGGAATTTATGAATTCCAAGAACCGCTGGGCAAAGGTGTTGGTACATGAGTAGTTTTCCCAGTTAATGGCACGGTAGTTGAAATCAGCCAGTATTAGGGTGTTTGGTTGTATCTTAATATTTTCCAGTATGTTTAGAAATGTGTAGTGAGAATCTTGGGACATGGTGGAGGATCTGTAGCAAGCTACAATTTGGATTGCTGTCTTACCTAGTGTTAGTTGCACCTGGAGAATTTCAGACGCATTGCATTGGGCAACTAGCCTGGTAGTGTGAGTATCCTTGGTGAATATGGACACTCCTCCCCCTTTAGTATTTCGGTCCTGGTTTGGTGGCCGAAAAGTGTGCTAAGAGTTGTAGCCTGGTATTTCGGGGGTGCTCTCTGGAGCCTTGAACCAGGTCTCAGTTAGTGCACAGATATCGATGTTCTCCATTTTTAGGAGTGCCTCGAGAGAGTGCATTTTGAGGTTTACACTTCTAGCATTGAGTAGCATTACCTTCAGCATTTGCATGCTTGTACCTGTTATGGTGGTGGTTTTGTCCTTTGAACTTTGCCTAAAAAAGGCACTATAGGGTTGGCAAGAGCCTTAGCCTGTAACCTGAATCCCAGGAGCGACAGGTGCAGACCATCTCTGGCAAAGCATCATGGTCTGTCGATCATGTCATCCCAGGCAGACAGATACTAGATCCCCTTTGAATGACACCAGAAGCTTAGCCAGTTGTTAAAGTGAATCATTTTGTCCTTATATTGTGGTATTATTCTGGGCGAAGGCAGGATGCTACTCAGGGCTAGGGTCATACCTGCTTGGGTTACATGATCTGAGAGCTCTTCCATGTCTCTTTTCATGTAGCCCAGGGAGATACGTTGTTGTGGAGTGGCTTGAGTGCATACGTTTTGTGGCGGATCCTGGCACTCTACAGGCAACTGACTGTAATTTTCTCCTTGTTCAGCCTGATGAGTGGGACATCAGTGTGCCTGACTATAGAGTCACCTGTGACTAAAGTGTTAGGTACATTGTCTTGCCTAAGGGGCTGTTGCTGGGTGGCACACTGGTGTTGTGAGCTATGTGACACTTTGGTTGTGATTGGTGTTTGTTTACATTTCAGCTTCGGAGGTCCTTGTTGCTTGGGCAGGTTACAGTTAAGGGCCTCCGCATTATGTGGATTTAATGTTGCTATGTGTGGGTGTTGGTGGTGTGGGTTTAGAAGGGCTATATGTTGCTTGAGGTGTAGTGCGGGTGTTAACCTTCTCCTCTTGACTGTCTAGCACAATCTTGGGTGGAGAGAGCTTTGCTTCCAGTTTGGCTATGTAAGTGCATCTCTCACAGGTTGTAGTGTTGGGTTGTAGGAGGAGAGGGTTGTCTGTGTAAAGTGCTGCCATTGTTCCTCGACTAGGTCTGTTTCCTCCTCTACTTGTCTTGGGGTACTTGAGCGCTGAGTACTTTCTTTTACATTCTCCCCTGTTAATTGTCTTCCATTCATGGGTGAGTTTCAGATGGAAACATTCAGCATGATTTGGGGGAAAGATCCCCACAGAAGCACAAGAAGATAATGCAAAGGCCGGCGATAATGCATTGTCCGGAGGTGAGGATCGAACCTTGTACCTTGTGCATGTGAGGCGAATAACAACTGCTGTGCTATCTGGTCTAAAAAATGCATTGAAGCTTCCCTGACCAGGAGTCGAACCTGGGCCGCAGCGGTGAGAGTGGCAAATCCTAACCACTAGACCACCAGGTACATACTGAAGGCGAGCATTATCCTTGATGGGTCTTATGATGGATGAATACATTTGCACGATGACTTCCCTGGATCTAGATGCCATACCTAGTTCATTAGTGTCCATTCAAACTCCTCATTCTGTACCTCTCCAGGTGTATGTCAGCACTTCTGAAGGTGGGAGCAAAAGTCATCCCATGCAGCTGGATTATCTAAACATTGCAGTTATACCACCCCTCTCCACATGTCTTGGTTTCCTGGATCCATCCGGCAGTCACCCTTGCCATGTGACCCAAGTTAGCACAAAAGATGATTACGTAACAGCTTAGTAATTCTCTTGACCTGAGTGCTGACAACGTATGGCGATACTTCTGATGACATGACTAAAAAATTAGCCATCAGCCTTTAGACCAAGGTACTCTGCTACCAAGTTCACTTATTAGCGTCTGCATCTTTGAACATAGCATTTGTCAAAGGATACCCAGTGACTTGCATACAAGTCAGAAAACAGTTCACTACTCTTGTTCAGATCCGACAAACTATTTTTGCCAGTTGAAAAACAACTGAGTAGAGGAAACAAAGTGTCGCCAAGTAATTTAAAGCCAAAAAACAAACGTCACCAATGGAAAAGGGGGGACAATACAAGCGGGTAAAAGTTTATTGCTGTCATCCTTTAATTTTACTAAGAATTTCTTTAGAGCAAGTTTTAACCATGTGAAACATCCATGTTATATATCCAAAGTAATGTTCATGTGATGTGGCTGAAACCAGTCCTATTAAAGAACTGCAAAACCATCAGTTTTATACGTAAGGAAAATGAACATTTTTACCAGTCCCACTCTTTAAAGTACGTCCACCTCCTCATGTGATACTTGATGTCTTCCTCTAGAACTATAGAATCAGTAAGTGTTACCTGATAAAGCACTGCAGCCTGTGTCAGTAAAAAGGCAAAAGTACTGTAAATAGCCTTTAGGTGCATGTGCACAGACAGACAGAAATTTCCTTCATGCAGTTTGAAGTTCCCAAGGGTGAGAGAGTGGTGATTGGAGCAGATTTCAATGGGCATGTTGGTGAAGGGAACAGAGAGGATGAAGAAGCGATAGGTAGGTATGATATTAAGGAGAGGATTGCAGAAGGTCAGATGGTAGTGGATTTTGTGAAAAGGATAGACATGGCTGTGTTGAATACATATTTTAACAAGAGGGAGGAGCACAGGGTGACATACAAGAGTGGAGGAAGATGCACACAGGTGGATTATATCCTATACAGGAGGGCCAGCTTGAAGGAGATTGAAGACTGTAAAGTGGTGACAGGGGAAAGGGTAGTTGGGCAGCATAGAATGGTGGTCTGTTGGATGATGTGGGTAATCAAGAAAAGGAGGAGGATTGTGAGGGCAGCACCAAGGATCAAATGGTGGAAATTGAAAAAAGGTGATTGTGAGGTGGAGTTCAGAGAAGAGTTAAGACAGGCAGTGAAGAGTTACCGAATAGCTGGGTAACTACAACAGAGCTAGTAAGGGAGACATCTAGAAAGGTGTTTGGTGTGACATCTGGACAGAGGAAGGAGGACAAGGAGACCTGGTGGTGGAATGAGGAAGTATAGGAGAGTATACAGAGAAAGAGACTGGTGAAGTGGGATTGTCAGAGAAATGAAGAAAGTAGACAGGAGTATAAGGAGATGAGGTGCATGGCAAAGAGAGATTTGGCAAAGGCTAAGGATAAGGCATATGGAGATCTGTATGAAAGGATGGACACTAAGGAGGGAGAAAAGGACCTGTACCGATTGGCTAGACAGAGGGACCAAGCTAGAAAAATGTGCAGCAGGTAAGGGTGATAAAGGATAATGAGGGAAGTGTACTCACACGTGAGGAAAGTGTGTTGAGCATACGGAAAGACTACATTTAGGGGCTGATGAATGAAGAGAATGAGAGAGAGAGAAGGTTGGATGATGTGGGGATACTGAATCAGGAAGTGCAACGGATTAGCAAGAAGAATGTAAGGACAGCTATGAAGAGGATGACGAATGGAAAGGCTGGTTGTCCAGATGACATACCTGTGGAAGCATGGATTTGTTTAGGAGAAATGGCAGTAGAGTTTTTAACCAGATTGTTTAATGAAATCTTGGAAAGTGAGAGGATGTCTAAGGAGTGGAGAAAAAGTGTTTTGGTACCGATTTTTAAGAATAAGGGTGATGTGCAGAGCTGTAGTAACTACAGAGGGACAAAAATGATCAGTCACAGCACGAAGTTATGGGAAAGAGTAGTGGAAGCTAGGTTAAGAAGGGAGGTGATGATTAGCAAGCAACAGTATGGTTTTATGCTGGGAAAGACCACTACAGATGCGATGTTTGCTCTGAGGGTGTTGATGGAGAAGTATAGAGAAGGCCAGAAGGAGTTGCATTGTGTCTTTGCGGACTTAGAGAAAGCCTATGACAGGGTGCCTAGAGAGGAGTTGTGGTATTGTATGAGGAAGTCGGGAGTGGCAGAGAAGTATGTAAGAGTGGTACAGGATATGTACAAGGGTAGTGTGACAACGGTGAGGTCTGAGGTGAGAGTGACGGATGCATTTAAGGTGGAGATGGGATTACATCAAGGATCAGCTCTGAGCCCTTTCTTATTTGCAGTGGTGATGAACAGGTTTACAGATGAGATCAGACAGGAGCCCCTGTGGACTATGATGCTTGCAGATGACATTGTGGTCTGTAGTGAGAGTAGGAAGCAGGTTGAGGAGACCCTGGAGAAGTGGAGATATCCTCTAGAGAGGAGAGAAATGAAGGTCAGCAGGACTAAGACAGAATATATGTATGTGAATGAGAGGGAGGATAGAGGAATGGTGAGGATGCAGGGAGTAGAGGTGGTGAAGGTGGATGAGTTTAAATACTTGGGATCAACAGTTCAGAGTAATGGTGGGTGTGGAAGAGAGGTGAACAAGAGAGAACAGGCAGGGTTGAGTGGGTGGAGGAGAGTGTCAGGAGTGATTTGTGACAGACTAGTACCAATAAGAGTGAAAGGGAAGGTCTACAAGAGGGTAGTGAGACCAGCTATGTTATATGGGTTGGAGACAGTAGCATTGACAAAAAGGCAGGAGTCAGAGCTGGACGTGGCAGAGTTAAAGATGTTAAGACTTGCACTGGGTGTGACGAGGGTGAACAGGATTAGGAATAAGTATATTAGAGGGTCAGCCCAAGTTGGACAGTTTAGAGACAAAGCCAGTCAGGCAAGATTGCATTGGTTTGGAGATGTGCTGAGGAGGGATGCTGGGTATATTGGGAAAAGGATCCTAAGAATGGAGCTGCCAGGTAAGTGGAAAAGAGGAAGGCCTAAGATAAGGTTTATGTGGTGAGAGAGGACATGCAGGCGGTTGGTGTGACAGAGCAAGATGCAGAGGACAGGAAGAAATGGAAACAGATGATCCGCTGTGGCAACCCCTAACGGGAACAGCCGAAAAAAAAAAGAAGAAGAACTTGAAGTTGTGTTAATGTGATCCAACTATAACTGTTATTTGGATACTCACTTGATCATTTTGTTCTCATTATGATAACTTGGCAGCTTGCAGATAGGGGAGCATTATGTATTCGATGAGCCACAAATGTATATTATATTTATCATGTACAGTCGTGCTCACTGTGGGAGGTGAGCTGTACTAAGTGCAAGAAAATGGTAGCAGGAACTTGTATCTACTTAAAGGAAAATAGGAAAGTATGGATGGATAGGTATTGTAAGGTTCTTGTGATCATTTTCTTAGTATTGTTCGTGTGTGTGTGTGTGTGTGTGTGTATGTAAATATATATATATATATATATATATATATATATATATATATATATATATATATATATATATATATGGGTCTACTGTATAAGTTTGAAAATACACTTCTTCGAACTCACAAAGCAGACCCTGGGTTACGCGAAAGTGCACTTAATCGAAAGTGCACTTTCGCGAAACCCGCTTCAGCGAACAAGCTACTACTGACTTTAGTGCAGTAGTTACAGTCCTTAGGATTAGGGCGCGGGTCATGGTAAGGGGATAGCTAGTAGGGCTATCCCCTTACCATGACCCAGGCCCTAACCCTAAGGTCCGTGACTACCGCACCACAGTGGAGGGCAGGCTATCCTCCACTGTGGTGCGATCACGACCTTAGGAATTAGACGGGTCATGGTAAGGGGATAGCCCTACTAGCTATCCCCTTACCATGACCCATGCCCTAACCCTAAGGTCCATAAGTACCGCACCACAGTGGAGGACATATCATGTTTTCCTGCTGTCCTCCACTATGGTGCGATCCATTCGGCGAAGCTGAGTTCGCGAAAGTGCACTTTCGAATAAGTGCACTTTCACATAACTGAGCAGTCTACTGCTCTTTTTCGAATACGTGGTATTCAATGAAAAGCAGAAGACCCATATATATGTATATATATATATATATATATATATATATATATATATATATATATATATATAAAAAGCACCAAAAAACAGTTCCAGCACAAAGCAGGAGACACGAGCAGCATTGAGCTTAAAAATAAGCTGTTTATTTAGTGATACACATCCCCCAAACCGGTTTTGCTCCGAAGATTATACACTAGGGTTGCCACCCCTCCAATTTTTTTTTTTTTGGACTATCCGGAAATCAAAATGATTCTCCGGTAGTCTGGAAAATACTGTACAGATTCCGGTATTCTGTTTCAAAAAAGGAAACAGACTATCGGAGTTTGCAAATTGGCTGATTTACTATGCTTTTTTACAAAAAACATGTAAATCGGCCAGGAACAAGCAGCAGGAATGGAAAAAGAGGGCATTCCCCACCAGGTGATGTAACCATGATGTCACAAAATGGGGAGAATATGGGGGAGAAGGGGTGGGGTTACTGGTGATGTGAGGGTGTGTGGCTTTACTCTGGTTTTAGCCACAACGAAAGGTGGCAACCCTATTACACACACAGACACACACACACACACACACACACACACACACACCCACACACACACACACACACACACACACAAATACATATTTTTAAGTTTGCATTCTGTCATTTTGTGAGGTGGCATGCATTACTTGGATCACTTTAAGTTAATTTAACACTGTGCTAATCATATCATGGGTTTTACTTCAGATAAGACCTTTTTGTCCTTAGAAGCAGGATAATCTTGTGAACTGTCCATATCCTTATGTGTTTTCATTATCTTCCGTATGTAGAACATGTAATAGGACTATTTTTTCTGAACATCTCAGGTTCCTTTTGGAGCAGCTCTTCCATCACAGCAGCTTTTGTCAGAGACATGACTTGAGGGGCCTTTCTCCGCAACTCTCAGCAATCTCCATTCTCAAATGTATGTTTTCTTGCAGCATTAGTGGTCATATAAATTCTGGTTCTTCTTGTTGTAACCCCAATTTATTTGTAATGCACAGACATCTGTGACTTCTCCGGTGCTACTTTCTACCTTGCCATGAGTAACATGGGACTCTGGTTTTGCTGCATGACCAACTGCTTCATATGCAGGCTAAAAACCTTTCCACAGGATATTTATTGTTAGTCTGCCTTTTGACTCAAAAAGCTGCTACTCTCTTACAGTTTCTGTCATTAGACTATTTAATTTCTGCTGATTTCTTCCCAGCATTCCAATCACTGTGTACCGATTTTCAGGCATCAGTAGTATAGCTAAAGCAGGTAATTTGATTTTCAGCCTTCTTCTTCTTCTTCAGTTTTCATATTAAGAAATGAGTTCTAGACAGATTGAGCACTTGCAACAGAATATTCTTATATTGCAGCATAATATTCCTGTATTCCAACAAATATTCTTCTGTTCCTTAACAATGTGGTAATTGTCTTCACAGTTGTTGATAGTGCGCTTTCTAATGATGTGTTTCACTGTTGAGAAAGTTGTCTGTTGTTCATTGTAGTTCCAGTAATGTTGATTATATCTTTGATTCCTCACTGATGCATAAATATCTGAACTGGTGGTTTCTGAACTGTGGATCATTACCACATTTGACAAGATTGTGCTGCTCCTTTAATGCAGGTGTCACACTTATACGTGTGTTGGATTAGGTCATAAAAGTCAGAATAGAAATATAAAAATGTGAAATATATGGTGTCTTTGAATTGTACTAGATCTCTTCCCACTGTGCTCCACTGACAAAGATGCCTTCTGCTAGCAGGATAACTATAGAGGTATAACATTTAACATTTTTCTTCTGGATTGTTGCTGTTGTATGCATTGCAAAGGGTATAACACTGCATTGTTGTCGGTTTGAGTTAAAATTCCTGGGCAGTGCATTAAATATCTTCCTCTCCCTTTTCGTTTTGCTGTTCCCTCATGTGATTCATGAATCCCGTCAAGCATTTGTCTTTGTAGTTGATTTGAAACTTGTTGTGTCAGCTTTGAGTATCAAGCTCTGGACAACTTACATTTCTTCCTTTTAACAAAAATAAGACTGACATCCTTTTCTACCAGTTATTTTTGATCAGGCTGACCTTTCCTTTGTTTTTTTCTTTTAGTAACTGCATTTTAAGTCAGTAACAGAAAAAAGGTGGAAATTATGTGCTGTCCTACAGACAGAAAATAAACACTTAGGTGATATAATATAGCAATAACCCACACCTGGGTGTAGGTAATGCTGGACTTACCCACAGTTGGTGTGGTTTGGTCACGAGGGCGAAGCCCGAGTGGCCAAACAAAGACAACCGTGGGTAAATCCAGCATTACCCACACCCAGAAGTGGGTTATTGCTATTAGACAATGACATTATTTAAGAAAAAAATAATTACTTTTCTTAAATAATGGCATTGTATAATGCCTCCTTGCTGCCCTTCCGCAGCTGCCTGGTACTCTGCGGCAGTTCTGATGTACTGTGCATGCGTATGCTTCCGCAGTACATCAGAGATGTGGGCGGAAGCAACGGAGAAAGCAAGATCTCTGTTGCTTTTTACAAACTGTCTCGCTATGTTAAAGGAGTTTAACATAGCGAGACAGCTTTAAAGAAAGCAACGGAGAATCTCCGTTGCTTTTTTTTTAAAGCTGTCTCGCTATGTTAAACCCATTTAACATAGAGAGACAGCTTTAAAAAAAGCAACAGAGAAAGCAAGATCTCCGTTGCTTTTTACAAAGTGTCTCACTATGTTAAAGGAGTTTAACATGGCGAGACAGCTTTAAAAAAAGTAACAGAGAATCTCTGTTGCTTTTTTTAAAGCTGTCTCGCTATGTTAAAACCATTTAACATAGCGAGACACCTTTAAAAAAAGCAACGGAGATAGGAAGATCTCCGTTACTTTTTTTAAAGCTGTCTTGCATAGCGAGACAGTGTGTAAAATGCAACGGAGATCTTGTGTTCTCCGTTGCTGTAAAAAAAGAGTTATACTAATGGAAAAAGTCCGTGCGATCGGACCTTTTTCCATTAGTATAACTCTGATTTACAATGTGCACGCTGACCAATCAGCGTGCACATTTTGGAATATTAATGGGGGGGGGGTCATTGTATAATACCTTTTATTTGATTGTATGACAATTTTTATTAGATCAACCAGTGTTTTACAACATTTCAGACTGTCAAACAAATAAGGAGCCTTTTGCATACGTCTCAACCGCATAGCACAAAAATTCTGGACATAGCCAAAAATAGTAATGGAGGGACAAAGGCCTAAAATCGGGGACAGATTTTAAATATTGATTTTATGAATTTAGAAAGTTGATAGAATCATGAGCGGACAGATGATCCGCTGTGGCGACCCCTGACCGGGAAAAGCCGAAAGAAGAAGAAGAAGAAAGTTGATAGAATAAGTTTTACATGTGCATGCATTTTCTGAAGGATATGAAGTATGAAACTCAAATGTCTGTCATTATATAGTGACTTGAATCCTCAATGATTTGCCAGAAAGGCACAGTTTGAGAAACAGACCAAAAACATGAAGCAAAAATCTGGGCATTCTGAGAAATTTTTGACAGTTGAAAGGGTATGGCCTTTTCTCAAGAGTTAACACCTGAAAGCTTGAGAAGTTGTAAAACATTCATTAGTCCATTAAAAGGTATCACATATCCTCTGAGTCACAGTACAAGTCAGTAACAGTGCCTGTCTGGAATTCTTTTAATTTTTTTCTGTCATTGCATTACCAGATCATCTGTAATTCATCTGTCAGGTCTCCATGCTTCTTTAGTAGATGTACTCCAATCAATATACCTACTTGTGTAGTTCTGTACTCCAATGAATATACCTACTTGTGTAGTTCCTTGTCTGGTCAGTTTTTCAGATAATACTTAAGCATATTAAGCAGCAGCCTCTGAAATGTATATGGTATATTGTACAAAGAACTTCTTTACATATTTTGCAAGGATCTATTGTCTTTTACTTGAGCATGTTTACCATAGATATATTAATGGGACTTCTCTCATCCATCCATACAGTACTGATAACCTTTTCTTTTTTCTATGCACACATTTCAGATTTGTCATTCTTGTTTTATATTTATTGTTATTTAACTTGAAATTATATTGTGTTTATCAGCTGTATCAGTTTCATGTCATTCATTTTTGTTTGACCCACATTAATAGATCACCATTTATGTTTACAGCAAGTTCAAAACCTACAGTTACTTGTCCTGTGTGTCCATGGAGCATCCCTGCTATTAGTGAGCTTCCTAGTATTTTTTTTTTTTTGCTCATTTTTCCCTCTTCTGGCCAATGAGCCCATATTTTTCCTATCACCAGAACAAGGGTCAGCCAGTAGAGGCCATCATTTAAGCAGCCATTGAGGTGGTTTTCAGTTTTTATTTATTTATTTATTTTAATTTTAGCCTTAACATACCCGTGCACACACAACTGTGTTTGATGGGGGCCCCCTCACTTGCATCAGGGGCATTCCCTTCAAACATGCCTGCCCCTGCTTCCTACCTTGCCCCTGATGCATGGGAGGTGTGTTTTCCTGGTCTCTGTCAACAAAATCACACCTACCCAGTGTGCTTCTGTATTTATATAACCCTCCTCATTTTCCAGTTCTCATGGTTTTGGGAATACTCACTTTCTGCAGGCCGAACCCCTTCACCCCCCACCTTAGTTTCCCAGTGGTGGGACAGCTAATTAAACCCTGGTTACCCGGGTCACAGTCAGATCTCCCTCCTTCTGTGCTATAGAAACAGATGAAATGTATATACTTTGGTGCTTCCTTCATTTTTTAAGCCAGAATTCCTTATTTGCATCTGGTATTGAAAGAACTTAGCATTTTGCAAATCTGAGATCATTTTAGCTGTAAGCAGTAGGTAATATTGTGTTTAATCACAAGCAGAAAAACTCTAAAGAAGGCAGACATGCAGAGCAAGATAAAAATCTCCACAGTTTATTCCAAATCCACAAAGCTTTCAAGCAACAGCCCTTCGTCGGTGTGTATATAAAACAACTAATAAAACCAGGTTTAAATATAACCCCCTTCTCTGACACAGCCAATAAAAATATGCATACAATTAATATCAGAAAACATCTTAAAGCAATATCTACTAGTTATTCATAGTCATTTCAGATTCATTTGTTTTAATTTCAAAACAGGTTTTATGCTAGCAGATGTGTTGAGATCAGGATTTCGATCAGCATTAAGGTGTATAATCCATTCATATTCACATAAATCTAGGGAGTTGTTTATATCACCCCCCCCTTTTGTTTATAACAAACATCTAACACTCTAAACTGAAATGTATGATTTAAGCCTCTATCCGTAATATGTTGTGCTAGGGCATTAGTGACAATTTTCCTCCTGATGTCTGAATTGTGCTGTATAATTCTATCCTTTAATTTTCTAGACCTCTTGCCAACATAAAAAGCAGAGCATGTAATGCAATTAGATAAATATACTACGTTATGTGTATTACAAGTAGCTTGACATTTAATTGTTATAAGCTCATTAGTTACTGGATTTTTAAAATCACAACTTTTATTAATAATACTACAACAAACACAATTATAACAAGGAACTGTGCCAGGTTTCATAGTCGGCCTGTCATATTTAGTAGAATGATCTTTGTAGCATAATTTCTGCTTCAAATTTCTACATCTTTTATATGCAAAAGATGGTGCTTGGCCTAAAGTATCAGCTATTTTTGGCATTGCTGTAAGATTTCCCCAATTCCTAGAAAATATCCTTCGCACCTTGAAATCTCCTGCCATATGTGGTAACATAACGAGTGTACAATTTATTATTTCTAGTATTAACAGCTATATCATGTGCTTGATTTATAGCAAAATAAGGTCTTGCATCATTCATTATTTTCTGTAAGAATTCGTTATTATACCCACTACTTCTAAATGTATCATGCATAGCATCCAGTTCTTTATTACATTTCACTTCATCTGTTGTTAATCTGCAAGTTCTTAAAGATTGTCCCCTCACAATACCTTTATATATATGAGGGGCATGCATACTACTTTTATGACTATACTTATTTTTATATACATCTTTCCTATAGATGTGTGTATCAGTTTGCTTGTTCTCATTTTTAATTAATGTAACATCCAGATAGTTAATACTGTCTTTAGAAAATGTCCCTGTAAACTTTAAGAAATCTGTTGTAGAGTTTATAAATTCAATAAATCGCTCTAATTGTGCACTCTCACCATCCCATATTAAAAAAATATCATCCACAAACCATTTGTAAAACAATATTTTAGTGTTAAATTTTATGGGTGCATTATATACATGAAGCACCAAAAAAAGTCCAGCACCATTTGGGAGATAGATGAAATTAAGATTTAATGTGACAGAACAGCAAAAACAGCATACCTGTTTTGGCAAAACTTACAGCCTTCTTCATTGCATTAACTAACATGATTCCATCACATATTTAAATAGTACCAAATTAAACCATATTCAAAGCTGATTGGTACATGCCAGAATTAACTTAATTCACTGAGGCCGGGCTTAAACAGAGCCCCCAGCCTGACAATCCAACCAGATTCCTTATTATTTAATATAAAATGCCAACCTGCTTTATTGGATTTGTGTCCTTGGATTTTATCAATGATTGTAAATTGAAATTTGGCAGTGATATGGGTCATTGTATGTTTGTAGAGAGCATTAGATATTCTTTTAGTTCTTATGTCACTAAGATGTTCACTAATCCAATGTTTTAGTGGCCTAGGTGTGTGCCCTACATAAAAAGCAGAGCAAAAACAGTTGGCCAGATAAATGACCCAGTCACTGCTGCAGTTGCCGAAGCATCTGATTTCAAAAATATGTGGGGTGTTGCTGCTGGTAAATTTCTTTGTTTTGCATACATGTATACAAGAGCTACAGTGGCTACAAGGGTTACTGTAGTCATGATTAAGTGTGAAATAAATTCCCCATTTATTTTCATTTAAGTATTCTACAAATTCCTCTCAATATCCAGCATTCCCCCTCCACACCATCCAACAATTGTCCAGATAATGTCTCCAAATGTCCATGTTATCTAAAAATATGTTGTGGTTCTCATCATATATCAGGTGTTCTTGGATGTAGCCCATAAAGAGGTCAGCATAAATGGGAGCGGAAGACGCTCCCGTAGCCATACCTCTTAACTGCCAGCTAAGAAATCTGTTGTAGAGTTTATAAATTCAATAAATTGCTCTAATTGTGCACTCTCACCATCCCATATAAAAAAAAATATCGTCCACAAACCATTTGTAAAACAATATTTTAGTGTTAAATTCTATGGGTGCATTATATACATGCTCTTCCTCCCATTTCGCTATAACAATATTTGCATATGCATTTGCCATGGGAGTCCCTATGGCAACGCCACTTATCTGATGGTAAATGGCATCTTGGAAGAAAAAGACATTTTTTTAAATAATTTCAAGTAAAGTAAAGCATGTTTCAGTGTCTCTACTATACATTTCAGTATTCTTATATAAAAATTCTGTAATTGCATCAATGCCATATTCTACAGGAATAATCGTAAATAGTGACTTGATGTCCAAAGTAACAAACAGTCTAAATCTTTATAATTATTATAACAGGCAGATAACTGATTTAAAAAGTCCTTGTGTCTTGTATATAACATTTCACTTGGCCTAAATACATACTAAATATGGATTGCAGATAGATTGAAATAGGCCAATAATCCAGCCAGACCCTGATACGATGGGTCTCATAGGTGGATTCTGCAAGTTCTTATGTATTATAGGCAATCTATACATAACAGGAATTTTAGGGCAGGGAACATTAAACTAATTGAAAAGTTCAATAGTAATATTCTTATTTAACTGCAGTTCATAAATATCCATATTTTAATAATACTGTTAAAAATTGAATTACTAAGCCTGTAATATAATCGGTGGGCAAAATCTCTCTTTCACCACCTCCTAACCTGAACATGCAACAGAGGCATACCTCACTGCTATTGATTTATAGATCTGCTAACTGAACACATCCTTAAAGCTGGTTTTCCTACTTCAGTGGCTGAGCACACTCACCCTTCATCAATAGTTCACCTTGCCCTAGCGAGAGGTGAGCTTGTACCAGCCAGACTCATGTCATCCTGGGTGGCATTGAAGAAGTTCTCACTAGATTGTAAGGTAGAAGTGAAAGACCCCATATGTTTCAATGATTTTTGTAGTACCTTTGTATTATAAAATAGGTCTAGTGTGAAGATAGGAAGACCGCATTCCATTTTACGAAAAAGGACATTTTTGGCAGCTGAAGATATGACTTAAGAACATACTGGAGATGTAGATATGTGTTCCAAAGGATCTCCACACTATGGAATAGGCTACCCTCATTGTAGACTTGTAAGGACCCTAGTGGCCATTAGCCTAGTAACAACCTATAAACCTATAAGATGTCATAGATCTTGTTATCTCATACTTTTATTTCACGTTTTTTGTAACCTTCCTTTTAGTGATGGCAACATGAAATGTAATTGACAGCAATTGCTTAGGCCTTTGCTCACTGTAGGTGTCTGACTTTGGATGCTTGTTTTAGTGATCAGCCTTTGTAGTCTAAGATGCACTAGGCTGTGAGGCCTGTTTGTCTTTAAGGCAAAGTAAATAGAATTGTTTAGATCTTGTGTTAGTTTATTTTTGACAATTTGTCTGAAAACCAGTAAGGAAACTTGTTAAAAGTATTTTTCTATTAGTGCTTGGAATGAGTAAAAATTAAACAAACTTGAAGTTATGATTAGATCATAAACTTTGTGTAGCAGTGAGGTAATATACATTTAAGGTAAGTTTATATTTAAAAATAAAGAACTGGAATTGTTCAAAGACCGACCCATGGGGCATTCCTGGTGATACTGATATTTAATTGGAATTACTTTTTCTGTCATAGTGTTAGATCTCATGTTTCAGAAGATCATAATAAAACATTGGGAGGGAAAGAAGGTCAGAGGTAATTTCCTGAAGAGCAAAGGTCACTACAAATGTAAGGGAGTAGTTTTTTAAAGAGTTAGTTATAGAATCCTGAAGTGAACTGTTAAAGAGATCAGTATAGTGTAGATCCTTGAAGAGCTGTGGTGACCCTTATAATAGGTCAGAGATGGGGAAGAGGAGGATGGAGAGAGGTACCAGTGTGATGGCTATCCCCAGTTTGTGGGCAGACTCACTTGTCATGATCCTCTGATTTCTTCTTAACCTCTTATGTGCTTGGCATGCTGTGCAAATACATATTGGTAGAAATATCTTATGCCATGTAGGAATTAAAGTAGCATTCAAATTACGATTCAGATTGCTGCAGAGAAGTCAGAAAGTACTTTAGTGCCACACAGGGGTGGGAGGATGGCATAATGGTTAAAGTGTTTACCTTACAGACACAAGGTGCAGGGTTTGATTTTCACATGGGGTAACTGGCTAGGCTTGAAATGGCTCACAAGGGCAGTTAGCCTAGTACTAATCTATGAACCTATTAACACAGAAGATAAATTCAGGGATTTTACATATAAGTGCATATGATAACATCAGAGGGCAGGTTTTAATATGGAAATTTAGGAAAATTGTTGCAATACTTAAATAGGCAATGATGGGGAACACAGTCCAAATTAAAAATTAAACACCACATGTAAAAATCATAGCACGCATAGTTTTGATAAGGTAAGGGGGACAGGGACTGCTCCAGTAGTGCTGAGGGATAAAGTGCTAACTACATCCAGTCAACTCAGGCCAGATTAGTGTCTCAGACAACCTACAGATGAGCATGGAGAGAGGGATTACTGTGCCTGTCCTGAGTTGGGTGTGGGGGTATTTGTTGATAATACTCCTTTAGGAGAGGCATGGTCCAAGGGAGTGAGTTGCTCTTAGATGAATCAACTAGCATGAGGTGGAACAGGGAGTGGGTAAGGCATCTAAACAAAAAAAAAAAAGAATGGAAGCAGAGACAGATGAGCCCCCAGGATGTCCTTAGGATCCACACTAGTCCCAGTGATACTGGAGTATGTATAGAGGGGTAGGAAGCATGCTGATAGACTTGGCATAGATGTGCAGTGTGGGAATCAGACTGGTAACAATGGTGTCCCAAGGAGGACAAAAAGATAAGGGTGACAGGCAAAACACATTTATCACTGGTGATTTATAGCTATTAGTGATGTCAAAAACAGATATGACTGGTACAGCCCAGGTATGGTTTTGTGATTCAGAAGTGGTAGAGAGAAGACAGCAACAAATGCATAATGTTTATTTTACCTCTTCAGTACAGTTTTTAAATGTAGAAATTTAACTTATTTTATTTATTTATTTAACATTTGTTTGCCAGGATAGTCCAACTGGAAAAGTGTCCATTTTCAGCGGAGTCCTGGGGAGAAAAACTCCATAAGTTTACAGAGAAAAGAACAACTTACAAAAGAGACATTACAGAGTAGTAGCATACAGATTGTAGACTTTACAGCCATTAGTATACAGTGAGAGGATATACCCCCTTTTGGTTGAAAATACAAGGGTACAAAATATACAGTAAGAGTAGATAAGAACTTGGTAGAACATTCCAAGATATTTCACAATTGAATAAGAGTATATAAATGTTTAAGTTTCCATATATACATTCAAGCAAATATACATGTAAGCGCATATACACATATATACATACACACACACACACACATATATATATATATATATATAAAATAAATATATATATATATATATATATATATATATGCATATATATATATATATATATATATATATACACACACACACACACACACACACACACACACACACACACACACACACACACACACACACACACACACAGGCTATTGCTCACACATACATAGGTATAGTTAGATGGTGGTGTTTGTGTTATCCAGGTCAGATGGGGTGTAGAAATAGTAAGTGGACAAGACTTCAGGGGGTCAATTACAGATGTTCATCGTGTTACACTGCTGCAGTCATTACACTTGGGTTATCCTGCCGTCAGGCGGTCCCGCAGTCAGCCAGAGTTCCAAAGTCTTGGTCTGGCGTCGGTTGCTGTCACTTCTTCCCTGACGTCAGTGCGCCAGGGGTATATAAGATGCATCCAACTCCATTTTCTTCAGTCTTTCTTGCCGCGCGGTGCCCGAAGCAGAAGCAGTTTGCAAGTGCCGGTTGGCCGACTCCTGAGATTTTCGAAGTCGAATTTCACATCCAAAGTCTTCAGTAAAGCTAAGTACCCCATTGGAGAAACTTTTTTTCTTGCCTCAGACCTATGTCAGAAAAAGTTAATAATTGTATTTCTTGTGGGAAGCAAATACCTCATAAGGACTTCCACTCTTACTGTATTCCATGCCTAGGCCCTGATCACGACATCACTAGTTGTCGGTTTTGTGCTAGATTTAACAAACGCACTATAAAAAGACGTTTTGATTTTGCTTTGCACTACTTTGGCCGAAGGTTCAGTTATACTATGCAGTCGGATCAACCGATGACTGCAATACCGAAAAATGCAAGGACAAGGATAAAGACAGGCATCCGAGGCCCAAAACCGACGACGAAACCTCTTCTAGGCCAGTCGCCGGTTCGCCGGTTCTCAGTGAGGCACTTTCGCAGCCCCTGACACTCGCTACCTCAGAGCCAAAGGCCGCCTCCGACTCCCACGTGGAGACAACTAGGCCTCTGGAAACTCAAGGTATTGGGCCTACGGAAACTAATCCCTCAGATGGGTCCGGAGCCGCTGAGCAGGCATCGGCTTCTGAGGGTGTTTTCAGACCTGCACAACTTACCATTAAAACAACAGCCTAGACAAAAGTACCATTAAAGACAAAGAAACAAGTGCAGCATTTTCCTGGACAGTCCTCCATGCCTAAAAAACAGATGCTTAAAATGGCCGAAGACCTCATTACTCTAATCAGGGGTTCCCATCCCCCTCCTGAGAAAAGGCCTAGGCAAGATACAGACTATTATTTATTTATTTATTTTACATTTGTTAACCGGGGGTGTCTGACTGAGCCGAAAAGGCCCTTTTTCAGCAGAGGCCTGGGGAGAAAAGCTCCACAAAGAAAAATTACAGACACATTTAGTTATTTAGACATAATCAGTATACACACAAATTACAAGAGACATGTTTTTACAGTGGTATGCGGGACAAACAAACAGTTACAGTGGAGAGAACAATCAAAAAAGATATTAAATTTAAAAATAAAGGTAAGTAATAGATTTGTGGTGTAAAGCTGAACTTTGGAATGTAGGTAGAATACATACATAGTACACAGGTACAGTACATACATTGTAGATTAGCCAGTGTTTGTGAGTAAGATTGAAAAACTATTATAAATTGCTCTAGATTTAGTATGCATATGTTATCCGCTTTCACTAGCCTGGGGAGCAATCATGGCACTGCCAACTCTGCTTGAGATGTTGCCTGATGAGGTCTTTAAAGGAGGCTTTGGATGATGTGTTTTGATTGCTAGTAGGGACAGAGTTCCATTTTTTAGCCACCGAACTACTATATAGTGCTATCAGGTTTCCATTTCCTCTGATTCCTCTTCAGACCAGGGATACTCTCTACCCCCCTATGAGGACTCTGATGCTGAAGAATCTATCCCTTCAGCCTCTCCTTCTGAGGATTACTCTTTTGGGGAAACTATACATACCATGAGGGAGCATTTCCATTGGGAAAGTCAGGATTACTCAGAATCCAAGAAAAGGCTCAGGGATTTCCTTTTATTGCCTCAGCACAGGCCCTTGGCTATTCCACCTGTGCTTGATATTGTGGATGATGTGTTCTCTGAATCCAGCTTATCTCCTGATTCTTTGCCCCCTGCACCAGCCAAGCCAGATAGATATTATAGAGTCCCAGACTCTCACAAGTTTCTTTATAAAAACCCTTTGGCGGATCTAGAAACTATTTCCCAGACTCCAAAAGGGGTTAAGGCTTCCATTGCAAAAAATCTATTGCCCTCTGACAGAGATTCCAGAGCTTTGGATAGATGGGGGAAGAAAGTATACACTTCTGCAACTTTAGCAGTAAGAGCTTTAAATTGCCAATTTCACATGCTTAAGTACCAACAATATTTAATGGCTCAGTTAAAACAGAAAATGCTTGCAAGTTCAGAAGCTCCTGATTGTAAAGAAATGCAGGATTTATTGCATGCAGTTGAACAGGTGGGAAAGCATACTCTACAATGTGATTTTGATTCTTTAGAGGCCTCTTGTAGGGCCACAGTTACAGGTTCTGTGATTCGAAGACATGCTTGGTTAAAAGAACAGAGTTTACCTGATCATGTTAAGGCAAAATTATTGGATGCTCCTTTACAGCATGATACCTTGTTTGGTGTTAAGGCAGAAGAGGTGTTAAAGAAAATGGAGGATAAAGCTAAATCTATGCAAACAGTCAAGGATTTCTTACAGGTACAGCCACCTCGATTTAGCAGAAATTGACCAACAAAGAATTGGTCCTTTCCAGTGTCAGACAGGCCACAGAGAGGCAGATACAGACGCCCAAGAGGCAGATCTCAACCCCAAGGCTCAAACAGACAACGACAGTGGGGCACCAAAACCCCAAAAGGAGGTGAGGACAAGTCTCAACCTTACAGGAAACAGTCACAATGACTTTCCCCTTCGTATGCCAAGCACTTCCCTTTTGGAAGCCCCCTTAGGGGGAAAACTAGCACTTTTTTCTCAAAACTGGCAAACAATCACCCAAGACAAATGGGTTCTGAATATTGTGTCTCAAGGTTACAGGTTCCACTTTCATACTTTACCAAGGCTAAAAGGAATGCCAGACCTGCCACAAAATCAATGGGCAGAGGCACAAAAACAAATTTCAGCCCTCATGGACATGAGAGCTATTCCAAAAGTACCACAACAGGAACAAGGACAAGGATTGTACTCAAGATTCTTCCTGGTCCCCAGAAAGGACAAGGCCTGGAGGCCCATACTAGACCTTTCAGTTCTAAATACTTACCTGGATATTCCGAAATTCAAAATGTTGACGTTACAGCAGCTTCTACCCATGCTAGGCAAGAAGGCTTGGCTTGTTACTTTGGACCTCAAAGATGCATAACTGCATGTCCCTATCAGACAAAATTGCAGAAGATACCTCAGATTCAAAGCTGGTACAATGCACTACCAATTCTCTGCACTGCCTTTTGGCTTATCTACTGCGCCCAGGGTCTTCACAAAGGGCCTGGCACCAGTAATTGCATTTTGCAGACAAAAAGGAATTCAAATATATCCATACCTGGACGACTGTCTCATTCAAGCAGAGACAAAGGACATTCTTCTGCAGCATCTGGCGTTTGTAATGTTGTTAATTTCTCTAGGGTACACAGTAAACGAAAAGAAGTCAAAACTAGTGCCCTCACAACAGATTATATTCTTGGGTGCCAACTTAAATACAACGGCCCAGATGGCTTACCTCACGCCAGACAAACAAGTTCAACTAACTCATTATTTTCAACTACTGGCAAAAAAGTCCCATCTCCCTGCAAGAAAAATTCTGCAGGCCCTGGGATTCATGGCATCCTGCATACTACTAATACCATATGCCAGACTGCATATGAGGAAATTACAATGGTACCTAAAAAGTGTTTGGACTCAACACTCTCACAGTTTAGAAGCAGTAATACCAATAATTCCCTGCCTACAACAGGAGTTTCGATGGTGGGCACAGGCATGTCACCTAAACAAGGGTCAGCCTTTTACCCTACCCACAGCCAGGCTGACTCTAACAACAGATGCTTCGGATTACGCCTGGGGAGCACACATGGCAGGAAAATGCATTCAGGGCAAGTGGACCACAGACCAGATGCATCTTCACATCAGTCAAAAAGAGATGTTGGCTGTTCAAAATGCCCTAACAGCTTTCAAGGACCTTCTGCATCCAGGACAATTATTATTAAAGACAGACAACACCACAGTAATGTGGTACATAAACAAGCAAGGGGGCACTCATTCTTATCCCCTATGCAGGCAAGCCATGACCTTGTGGAACACAGCTCTAACGTATCAAGTTCACCTGCAAGCACAATTCCTGCCAGGAAAGAAAAATACTCCGGCAGACGATCTAAGCAGAAATGCTTTAAAACTTCAGCTTGGCCAGCTAAGAACTTGGTTATATTCAACTGGACGTATAAGAGAATTTAAGTACCTTTTATCTGCACTTTTTTTTTTTTTAAAATACAGTATTTAATTGATTTAAACTGTGTATGAAGGAGTGTTGAAGGAATTTTTAACAGGTTATTCTGCTCTTCAGTAACTTGAACTGAAGCTAGTGTTGGCTGAATTTTGTTATTTGCTAGTAATTACAGGTGTGGGGGTAGCCACATTCTTTGATTTCCTGTCCTTGCATATTTAAACTGGTGCATGTGAAATAATTCCTGCTTTAAAACTTCAGCTTGGCCAGCTAAGAACTTGGTTATATTCAACTGGACGTATAAGAGAATTTAAGTACCTTTTATCTGCATTTTTTTTTTTTAAAATACAGTATTTAATTGATTTAAACTGTGTATGAAGGAGTGTTGAAGGAATTTTTAACAGAAGTTATTCTGCTCTTCAGTAACTTGAACTGAAGCTAGTGTTGGCTGAATTTTGTTATTTGCTAGTAATTACAGGTGTGGGGGTAGCCACATTCTTTGATTTCCTGTCCTTGCATATTTAAACTGGTGCATGTGAAATAATTCCTGCTTTAAAACTTCAGCTTGGCCAGCTAAGAACTTGGTTATATTCAACTGGACGTATAAGAGAATTTAAGTACCTTTTATCTGCACTTTTTTTTTTTAAATACAGTATTTAATTGATTTAAACTGTGTATGAAGGAGTGTTGAAGGAATTTTTAACAGAAGTTATTCTGCTCTTCAGTTATTCCCACCTACCTGCCCTGTTTTTGTTTTGGTGTTAATCTTAGTGGCATTGAAACTGCCCGCCCCTCAGCCTGCCTCTGGGCCCATCTCATTTGCTCACTCAACTGAGTGCAGTGAGATCATATTCTGATTTCAGGCACTCCTACTGTGTACAAAGAGAGCATCTGGGAAATAAAAAAAAAAAAAAAAAAAAAAAAAAATAATTAAGCTTATTTCCTGCCTTTCTTGTTACGTGGTACAGACTATTTGTAGGCTTCTGAGCCCCCAAGCCCTTCTGTGTTTGAGGGAAGCCTTCTAGCTTGTTTTTTTCTTATAACTAGCCAGTTTTCTAGTTTCAGCACTCAAATCTGTTTCTTTGATCTCAGCACTTGTTCAGAAAAAATTTCATCTGCTTTTACTGTACTTGTGTTTTTACCTACTTCTTTTTACTTTTGCATCATCTTAAAATACTCAATTGTATTTATTACTGCTTGGTGTAACTCATTCTAAGCCTTTTGGTTTAAACACTTGGGCTTCGTACCAGTTAGTTGTTTTGCACTGGGAGGGTTTGTGGTCTGCACTGTTGTGGCAGAACAGGTAGCTTACATCCTTCTAGGTTGAGAACTGCTGATTGAGGGCTCAGTGTCTGTTATTCTAAAAGTGTATTAATTCTGGTTTAAGCACTTGGGCTTTCAAGCCAGTAATTTTACATTAAGAGGGTTCGTGGTCTGCACTCTTGTGGGAGGAGAGGCTGGACTCTGCCCTTCTGAGCTGGGAATTTCTGGTTAAAGGCTTATAGTGCATGCATATCTGAACTGTCTCTTACTGAAGTTGGTGCGCCTTGTTTGCTGTGGCATAGACTGGATTCGGGCCTGCTGGATCTAGCTTTGTTTGTGTAACTTGAGCACTAATCCAGACATTCTCTAAAGTATTCAATGGTATTTATTACTGCTTGGTTGTAACTTGATTAAAGTGTAGCTATCATTCAAGTCTTTTGGATTAAGCACTTGGGCTTCAGACCAGTTGTTTTACATTAGGAAGGTTTGTGGCAAGCACTGTGGTGGCAGGACAGGTAGCTTTCATCCTTCTAAGTTGGGAACTGCTGATTGAGAGCCCAGTGTCCAAGTGTATTAGTTCTGGTTTAGGCACTTGGGCTTCAGGCCAGTTATTTTACATTAAGAAGGTTTGTGGTCTGCACTCTTGTGGGAGAAGAGGCTGGACTCTGCCCTTCTGAGCTGGGAATTTCTGGTTAAAGTGCCTGAATATTTGAACTGTATCTTACTGAAATTGGTTCACCTTGTTTGCTCTAGCATAGACTAGATCCAGGCCTGCTGAATCTAGCTTTGTTTATATGCTTGTTGTTTGTTTGCTTGTTATTTCCCTGGAAGCTAATTCCACCTAATACGCAACTTCTCAGCGCTTCTGTGGATCACTAGTGATATCTGCATTGCTTACTGTACTTATTTCCTTGTTTCACTTGAAAGAAAGTTACTGTTTGTCGTTTTTGCATTTAGTTACTTGTAACACATTGCACTCAAGTTACCTGGCACTTGCTCACTAAAGCAATTATATAAGTCAGCACTAAAATTAAAAGCACTACACCCTCACTCCCCACTGGCCCTTGTTTTCAATTAAGGATTTCCCAATATTATTCTAGCATGTCCAAAGGTCAGTTGTCAATCTCCTCTCCGGTCCAGCTGGTGAATCTGGGAATCTTGAGGCAATGTTATAACTGCCTCATGTACACAGACAACCCTCTCCTCCTCCCACATAACACAAATACTTGAGAGATGCAGCTATTTAGCCAAACTGGAGGCTGAGCTCTCTCAACTCAGGACTGGCAAGACCAGACAGGAGGAGAAGGCAACTACACACACCACAAAACCAGCCTCACATAATGCTACCACTCCACTGAATCAAACACATAAACACACAAAGACATACTCGGAGGCTCTGAGTAAAAATTTACCCAAACAGCAGAGGCCTCCAAAGCAGACACCCAAACAACTGCTACCTCAAGACACCCCACAAGCAACACATAAACCACAAAAGCAGTGTGCAAAGCAGTCACAGCCCTTAAGGCCAAATACAACACCAAACATACTTGTCATAGGTGACTCCATAGTCAGACACACTGATGTCCCACTCACCAGGCTGAACAAGGAGAGGGTCACAGTAAGCTGCCTATCGGGCGCTAGAATCCGCCACATAACACAAGCACTCGAGTCACTCCACGGCAAGTACAAATATGACACAGTCATTGTCCATGCTGGTGTGAACGACCTGAGACGTACCTCCCTGGACTACATGAAAAGAGACATAGAGGAGCTCTCTGATTATGTAGCCCAGGCAGGTATGACCCTAACCCTGAGCAGTATCCTTCCTTCACCAAGAATGATGCCACAATATAGAGACAAGATGATCAGCTTTAACAATTGGCTTAATGTCTGGTGTCATTCAAAGGGGATCCAGTGTCTGTCTGCCTGGGATGACATGCTTGACAAGCCACGCTGCTTAAGGGACGGCTTGCACCTGTCACCCTGGGATTCGGATATTGGCTAAGGCTCTTGCCACCCCATAGTGCCTTTTTTAGGCAAGGCTCAAATTCTAAACCTACCACCCTAGAAAACAAAAATGGGAAGAAACTGAGGGTAATGCTACTCAATGCCAGAAGTCTAAATCTCAAAATGCACGCACTCGAGGCCCTTCTCAGTATGGAGAACATCGATGTCTGTGCTGTAACTGAAACCTGGTTCAAGGCTCCTGAGAGCACCCGGCACTATTAGGTTTTACCTCATATCATGCGTTCGGCCCCAAAACCCGGACCACACCACAAAAGGAGGGGGTGGATCCTTATTCTTAAAGGCTCCCCACACCTCCAGGTTGGTGGCAACGCTCGTGCCCTTGGCAACCATCCAGGTGCAACTAACCATAGGCAAAACTGCTCTACAAATTGTAGCATGCTACAGGCCACCCTCTCAAACTCAGGAACCCCACACAGCCTTCCTGAAGACCCTGGAGGGTATAAATGTATCTCCAAACACCATCATATTGGGTGACTTCAACTACCCAAATATAGACTGGGAACATTACTCAAGCCCTAACTTTCTAGCCCAATGGTTCCTGGAGTTCATAAATTCAAATGCCATGGAACAGCTAGTCACTGTTCCCACGAGAGGAGAAAATATACTAGATCTCATTGTCACAAACATGGGGACAAAATGCTCCACACGAAGTATATCCCTCATTGGTGAGATCTGATCATAAACTAATCTCACTGGAAATCCACATCCCGCCCCACCCCAAACAAAAAGACCATAGTGAAGAACTTCTCTAAAGCAAACTTCACACTACTCAAGACTGGTGTAGTATCCTTCAAGGCCCCTGAGCCAGTGGAAACCACAACCCAAGCTGCGGAAGCCCTTACAAATGCCTTCTATGAACACCTCCAGGACTGCATGGATCAGGCAATCCCAAATAAAACCAAGACTCTTTCCACAAAGGGCAAACGTCCAGTCTGGTGGACCCCAGCCATTAACAAACTTTACAATAAGAGGAGAAAGCTATTACATGATAGAACAAAATCCATAAAAGGGAAGTCACCCCTGATCATTATTAGTAAAAAAATACGAGCACTCATAAAATCAAATAGGCCAATTTTGAGAGAAAAATTGCCATGGATTCAAAGGACAATCATAAGGCCTTTTTCAGCTTTGTTAGGAACCTGGGTGGAAACTCCCAGATATGCTCAGAATTAGTCCAAAATGATACAAAAATCACTGAACCCACAGACATTGCCAACATACTGGCAGACAGGTTCAGTGCAAACTTCACCCCTCTCTCCCCCCTAAAGGAGAGATAACTATCCCAGCCGAGTGTAGCCTCCCGGACATCTCAAATGCGCAGGTGAAAGCTGCTCTCTCTAAAGCTAAAAACACAGCATCAATGGGACCGGATGGTGTCCCCGGCTGTGTGCTACACGAGCTAAATGAGGAATTAACCCCGCACATAAGGCAGCTGTTTAATCTCAGCCTTACCACAGGATACGTGCCCAAGGAGTGGCGTACAGCAACTGTGGTCCCACTCCACAAAGGCGCCTCTACGGACCCTGGTAATTACCGCCCCATAAGCTTAACAAGTCTAGCCTGCAAAGCTATGGAGAGGATCATAATGGAGCTCATAAACAAAGATATAGGGGACTTGCAGACATTGGACCCGACCCAGTTTGGCTTTGTCAAGGGAAGATCATGCCTTTTGAACTTGGTCGACTTCTTCGAAACAGTCACCAAGGCCATTGATGAGGAAAGGCAGTCCATACAGCCTACCTTGACCTTGCAAAGGCTTTCGACACAATACCCCACTCGGGTATTGTAGAAAAACTTACCAGCTTAAATGTAAACCCATATGTCACAAGATGGGTTGCAAACTGGCTTAAGGACAGAACCCACAGGGTTAGAGTTGCTGGCGCTGTGTCAGACTCCAAGCCGGTTACAAGTGGTGTCCCACAGGGCTCGGTCCTTGGCCCCTATTGTTTGGCATCTACTTCTCAGAAGTACAGGCCAGCATGGGAGGACTTTGGCTGACAAAGTTTGCAGACGACTGCAAACTGGGCCATAGTGGAAAGTGCATCGGACACGGATATCCTTCAGAAGGGACTCACGGAAACAGATAGCTGGTGCCAGAGCCATGGCCTGAAGTTAAATGCCAAAAAATGTATAGTCATACCCTTCGGGAAAAACAAGGTAACCCCAAGCTACCATATAGGTGGCAATCCACTAAGCACAGAAGAGGTTATCAGGGACCTGGGGACCCAGGTTGACAGTGGCCTTTCTTTTGACACTCACATTGCTAAAGTGGTTAGAAAGACCTTCTACATTGCCCAACTGATCATGAAGGGATTCACATCCAGATCTAGTGAGGTCATTGTTCCCCTGTACTCTTCACTTATCAGACCAATGATCGAGTACAATGCCCCATTCGGGATGTATCTCACCAGACATCTGCAGCAATTGGAGAGACCCCAAAAGTTCCTCACCAAAAGGATAAAGGGACTCCAAAATCTGTCATATGCTGTCAGATTGAAGAAACTCCAGCTCTATTCAGTCGCATACCGTCTGCTCAGAGGTGACATGTGCCTGACATACAAGGCCATGTCCAACCCGGAATTAATGGACATGTTCCACCTCAAAAAATCCAAATCCACCAAAACCACTAGAGCAAGCGACTTAAACCTTAGCACGGATATAAATAGGACGTGCTGGAGGGATAGATTTATCACTCAGAGACTCCCTATGCTGTGGAATAAAATCCCGGTCCATGTGAGGCAGAGCACCTCGCTGACTCTGTTCAAGAGAAATCTAGACCTGTGGATGGGAGATCGTAGGTTTACCCCAGGAATCATCTCTGTGTCACTGCTGGACAGAGGCACAACAAACTAATGGGCACAGTATTTTTTCATATAAGGGGTGGCGTAAGCCACAAAAATTTGGGCTAGGCTTATAAATGCCTAAGGGCAGATAGCCTAGTATAAACCTATGAACCTATGAACATAAATATCATGGACCCTCACAAATGGAAATTGAATCCACAAATCTTCAGCATGGTAACGCAAAAATGGGGATGCCCAGACATAGATCTTTTTGCCTCCCCACTGAATTGCCAACTACAAAAATTCTGCACAAGGACTTATCACAAGCAAGCATGGAAAGTGGATGCTCTATTGATCAGCTGGAAAAACCTAAAAGTTTATGCCTTCCCGCCACTGCCTCTCCTTTCAAAGGTACTCCTAAAAGCCAGACAAGAAAAAACACAGATGATCCTGATTGCTGCAGACTGGCCACGCCAGCACTGGTACCCTATCTTAAGGAACTTAGCTCAAGGCTCATCATGGATTTTGCCTCAAATTCCACACCTCCTGACTCAACAAAACAATCAGTTCCTGCACGGTCAGCTGAAAACCCTAAACCTGGCTGCATGGCAGATTCATTAGTCAAACAGGCAACACCTCTCTCTAAAGCTGTCATGAATGTCATTTTGGAGGCCAGGAGGCCTAGCACCAGGAAAGCTTACTCAGAAAAAAGGAAGAGATTCTGCGCCTGGAACCAGGCTCAAAACCTTGACCTTCTTGTCCCAAACATTCCTCAGATTTTACAATACTTAACTGAGATGCTGGACAGAGGCCTATCCTTCTCATCAATTAAGATCCATGCCTCTGCCATTTCAGCACATTACAACACGGATCCTCCTTTATTCTCTCATCCTTTGCTAAAACAGTACCTCAGAGGGGCTAAAAACATAAGACCGCTCCGGAGAGCACCAACACCAACTTGGGACCTCAATTTCATTTTGGAAAAACTAACTCTGCCACCTTTTGAGCCAGCCAATACAGCCGATCTAAAATTTTTATCATGGAAAACAGCTCTGCTCCTAGCAGTAACTTCAGCACGAAGAGTCTCAGAGCTACAGGCATTAATGGCAGTGGAACCTTTTATAATTTTTCATCAGGACAGGGTTTCTTTAAGGACAAACCCTACCTTTATGCCAAAGGTGGTATCTAGTGTGGCTCTTAACCAAACCATCCATTTGCCAACTTTTTATCCAAACCCCCAGAATAAAGGGGAGAAACTTCTGCATTCTTTGGCCATACACAGGCAGCTACGCTTCTACTTGGACAAAACAAAAGCTTTCAGGAAAACTGAGCAACTGTTTGTAGCATATGCTGCAGGATCACAGGGCAAGGCTATCTCAAAGCAGACTATATCCAAATGGATAGGACACTGTATACGTTACTGCTACACACAGCATGGAAAATCAGCCCCAAATAACATTAGGTCGCATTCCACCAGGGCAACAGCCACTTCAACAGCCTTTCCCAGAGGAGTACCTACCAAGGAAATTTTGGAGGCTGCAACCTGGAGTTCAGTGCACACCTTTACCAAGCATTACCACCTGCCTCTGTACTCTAAATCCAGAGTAGGATTTGCCACTGCAGTTCTGCAGGGCCTCATAGCCAATCCTAACTCTTTATAGACCAGCCACCCAACCTTAGCTTTGGGATTCTACCCAAGTATAATGACTGCAGCAGTGTAACACGATGAACATAGTACAGTTTTGTACCTACCAAAATGTAGATGTTCGAGTGTTCACACTGCTGCAGTTCAGGTTACCCTCCCTCCATCCCCTCTGAACTAGCTGGACTTATCTATACCTTTCTATCTTATACAACCTTTGTGGTGTATTTGCTTGTAAATGAAGGTATTGTTGTTATTTTTATATGTATTTTTTATATGTATATCTTTTATTAGCAATATGTATTGCCTACTTACTTGGGGGCACCTGACATCTGGGGCAAGAAAAACTGAAGAAAATGGCATCGGATGCATCTTATATACCCCTGGCGCACTGACGTCAGGGAAGAAGCGACAGCAACCGACGCCGGACCAAGACTTTGGAACTCT
The DNA here is from genome assembly GCF_019279795.1 of Protopterus annectens. Lineage (NCBI taxonomy): Eukaryota > Metazoa > Chordata > Ceratodontiformes > Protopteridae > Protopterus > Protopterus annectens. The sequence continues at coordinate 894,792,115 of NC_056730.1, read as the reverse complement.
GGCCGACTGCGGGACCACCTGACGGCAGGATAACCCAAGTGTAATGACTGCAGCAATGTGAACACTCGAACATCTACATTTATGGTAGGTACAATACTGTACTTTGCATGGATGGTTGGTGAAGAGGTATGTTTTAAGCAGGCTTTTGAAGGAGGGTGTGGAGTTTTCATAGTCTGAGGTCAGGAGGAAGGTTGTTCCATATTTTTGCTATTTCATGACATTTGTTATGGTTAGTAAAGTCTGTACACGCCAGTTTAAGATGATATATTTGCTGTTATTTATTTTTGTGTGTTTTTAAGGTTTTATGTGTAGATATAATCACTGAGTAGGTGATCAGTGTCATCAAAAGTAATGTAAAGTAGTGCGACAATTAAAATTACCGATTATTTATTCATCCATTCTCATTACCCTCTTAGTTCAGTAGAGGGCTGCGGGGGGGGGGCAGAGCATATCCTACCCCTCAGTGGGCACAAGTTAAAAAAAACTAATGCTGGACAGTCGCACCAATGAATCGCGGGATGCACTCACATTTTCGTAATTACACACACTTGAACACTTGTACACACTTGCACGCACATTCACGCATAGAATTAATCTGTGACAAGCTGCAGAATCACCAGTTCACTATGGCCTGTTTTAGAGATTTGAAAGGAAAGTGGAGCACCCAATGAAAATCTACTTGGTCACAGGGAGGTCATATAGCTTCTAAGCAGATGGCAACCCATCTAATAAATGAACTAGAGAACAACGTGTCTTAATGCACTAATGTTAGCTGCTGAGGCACTGTGCTGTCTAGTTACTGATTATTTCATTTTAAAGTATCAGCCACTGAGTACTGATTACATTTTGCAAGTGACGATTACTTATCACTCCTGACTACTGTTTTAAGTTATCTTGCCCAACAAACCTATGGCTGCAAATCTCCATTCTCGCTGTTGAGGAAAGGCTTCATGCTTTACTTGCAAAAAGCACAGATGCACATCTCTTCATATACTGGCTTCCACTCAGTAACCTGCCATTTGGTTTATCAGCACTTAACATTCAGGCAGCTCCTAGAGCAATATGTAAAAATCATACCCAGTATTTCTTTTTATGGTGATAAAAACATAATTGGTGATGGGATAAATACTGGCAACTTTTAATTGCTGCTGAAGAAAGTTAGCATAATATACTAAACAAAGCAAGGACTGTAAAACTGTGACAGAAAAGTCATTTTGAATTACTAAAGCCTCTCTGATTAGTTTCGATGTTCCTTTTATTGCTGCTTCCAGCAGCTGACAGAGGAGTTTATTAACAGGGTTGGACAGCCCCTCCCCAAAGAACGATTCATAGTTGGTAGAAAGTGCTTTGGCATGCTTCACATTCTTTCCAGGCTTCTATGATTAACACTGCTACTTGTGCAGAATGCATGGGATTTTGCTGTAACACATAGTGTGAATGTTTATTCCACGCTGTAATGTCTATGTATCTGTAGTGATGTACAGGGTAGCATATACTTTTAACAACATAAGCAAACCTCAGTAAAGATAAATAGCTTTGAACATCATCGTTTCAAAATATGATACATAATGTGCTTTTCTGTGTGCAATGTAGTTGAGATTGCTATTTGGCAAGCAGCATTGTGATCTAGCTGGGATTAGGCAAATGCCCCTTGTTTAATGATGAAGAATAAAACTTGAGCACAGGGATTCTAGCAGTCTGCAAAGTGACACCGTTTTGTTAACATTTTGTGTAGTGCTCTCTTATGTCTGCAGAACCTAGTTGTGCTTTGTCTTTATCAGATTCTTATCAATGCACTGCAGTAACATGCTTTTCAAGAAGCTGTGGAGTGATGCATTTAAATGCAATGTGTTAACACATACTAAAGGTCGGTAACCAAAACTGAAAGTATTGGGAAGTACAATTTTCAGAGATAAAAACACACAGAACCATTGGTAACTGGTAACTCTCAGCTCTGTTTAAATGGCTGCATAGAGATGTTTAGCTACAGAATGGAATTGCTGCACACACGTATACACAATGTACAGCCAGTGGAATAGGTCTTGTGGACTTGCATGCCCACCTGAAGTTTATCTGTGGATCCGGACTGCACGGTTGCGTATGCCCTCAGTAGAACAGGTGGAAATTTTAAGTATTAGTTTCTCTTTTTAGAAAAAAAACAAGTAATCTCTGTGGTATCCCCGAAGTCTCAGAACAACCCACTAAAGTGTAGTGGGTCTAAAGACAAAACAGTGTAAGAAACTTCTCTGTGTGGAAGATTTTCAGTCGATATATTTCTAGTTAATCACTGTATATTAATCAGATCAGACAGTAGTAGAAGTAGCGAACGTAAACTCGTCAAGTCAAAAAGTAATAATAGAAAATATATAATTCTACAGCATTACTAAGTATTCGAAAGTAATCCAAGCAAGGCAGGCCGTCTGTTTCCAGTCGAAAATCCTTTATTAAGTACACAGACAAGCGATCCAAGTAAAACAAAAATAGAGTAATAATTTCCTCACAAGCTTTTTAAATATATATATACTTTTTATCAGGCATGGGAGTGGTTTATTGTGCTGTAAAACAAAGTGTTATTGGTACACATGTTAAATTCACATCCCTTCCCCCATCATTGTGACATTCGAGCTGGTCCTGCCCTACCTAGTAGCTGTCATAATAATATATAGCCCTAATTACTTTAGTGGTACATCTTATTTAACCAAATTATTAAGTAGATTATTAAGTCTGTGATTTTATTCAAGGCAATATACTACATGGCTGGAAATATATCAACCTTAGTTCATTTTGCGATCAAAAATTATATATAAATATATACATATACATTTTGCATGTAAAAATCAATTTCTATTTTCATAACCTATTGTTAACAAAGATCGCTTTCGTCCTTCTAGACTTCTTCAGGTCTGTGTACAAGAACCCTAAAAACCTATATAATTGTATAATTAGTTAGTATTGTTATTACCATCATTTTGAATAAAGTGGAAAAAAGATAAAATGCATGTATGATGATGGAAACAAAATATAAACTTACATTTCAAATGATTTAAAATAGTATTTAAAACCAATTTGTAGAAAAAAATAATAAAATAAAATACATTTAGTCATGTAAACAATGTGGCAATTTTCTAAGTTCCAGTGCACTTTTAATTGAACAGTAGTAGTTTTCTAAAAGAGTTCAGCTTTAATTGCCACATGAGTTCATGTTTCTCCAGAATATTCGGGATGTCTCCTTCAAGATCACCCATGTCTATGCGATCCAGGATCTGGAACTTAAAACCTGTGTGTCTTTTATGAAGAGAAAGGTGTTTGGCTAGTGCATTATTTTTACATCCAGAGCGGATTTCTGACAGATGACATGAAATCCTTTGCTTGAGTTTATTTACAGTCTTCCACGCACAGCAAACAACAACTGAAAGTATGCTCGAGAGACCGAATATCTCTCAGCTAGGTTTCCCCAGTACAAGTGAAGCGCAACTCGAACAAGTAAAACTGTAAAAGTTTTATTGAATAATCCAAACACTCCAAATGTCAGTAGTACGGTCAAGCGCTTTCATTCTGTATACTACAGATGAAAGCGCTTGACCGTACTACTGACATTTGGAGTGTTTGGATTATTCAATAAAACTTTTACAGTTTTACTTGTTCGAGTTGCGCTTCACTTGTACTGGGGAAACCTAGCTGAGAGATATTCGGTCTCTCGAGCATACTTTCAGTTATTTACAGTCTTGCCCACATAGAATGCATCACATTCATTGCACTGTGCCCTGTAAATTACTTTTTTAGTGTTACAGTCACCCCCTGCGCTGGTTTTAATGATCTTCTTTAAATAAGGGCAATAAAAACTATCACCTTGCTGTATAAATATACACAATGTACAATTAGTTTCACATCTTTTAGTGCTTTTCTCACATGGTCTAGGTTTAAATTCAACAAAACTTTTAATATTCCTGGCCTTCCTATAAACAAATGATGGGGCTTCACCTAAGATGTTAATCAGAAAAGGGTTTCCTGTGACAATGTCCCAGTTTTCTTCAATAATATTTTTGATACTGTGATAATCCAAAGTGTATGTCAGGATGCAGCTATTTTTGCATTTGTTATTCTCTGTGGAATTACTTAACATTTTTCTACTGGGGAGGTTGAGTGAAGGTGCTTCAGTCCTTTTCAGTTCTATAATGAGTTCCAGGATGTTTTTTAACATCTGACTTTCATAGCCTCTCACTAGAAAATCATTCTCTAAGTTGTTCAGGTTTCTCAAAAATGGTTCCATCTCTGTGGTAATTTGAGCTAATCTATAGCCTTGGGATTTCACTACATTATACTTGGTTTTTGTAGGATGTAGACTTTTACTGTGGAGTAATAAGTTAACCCTCGTTGGTTTTCTGAATAGCTCAGTGGTGATTCTGTTATTGTTGGTGTCCTTGGAAATCTGCAATCTGCATCTTCTTCCACTGTAATGTTTTTTATTTTCTTCTCTTTTCTTCAAAAAATCCATTGAATCTCTTATGTATGACTTATTCTTTTCTGCTAGAGGTTTCATCAAGTAATCAAGTTAAATGGCTGTGGCTTCAGTAAGGGAACCTCCACTTGCTACCACCAGTCTATAAGGTGGGTTTTCTCTGTTCTTGTGTGGCTTTGGTATTCCAAAAAACTAAGGTAAACGTGGGCATGGGCTCCGTAAATAATTATAAAGATTTTCAGTGATAAAATTTTCTTCCCATAATGTGGTGAGATTAGTGTTCCATAAAACATATGCTCTTTTTTATGTCATCCATGGTAAATAACTCATAAAATCTGCTTCTCTGTGTACTTAGTAAAGGATTTTCGACTGGAAACAGACTGCCTGCCTTGCTTGGATTACTTTTGAATACTTAGTAATGCTGTAGAATTATATATTTTCTATTATTACTTTTTGACTTGACGAGTTTACGTTCGCTACTTCTACTACTATTGTCTGATCTGATTAATATACAGTGATTAACTAGAAATATATGGACTGAAAATCTTCCACACAGAGAAGTTTCTTACACTGTTTTGTTTTTAGACCCACTACACTTTAGTGGGTTGTTTTGAGACTTCGGGGATACCACGGAGATTACTTGTTTTTTGTTGGTACTTTGGTTTCTGAGACCAAGGTTTTTGTGCCGTCAAAGGATCCCTGAATCGGTGTGGAATTCCAGCATTTTAAGACATGGATAATGACAGGCTAAAAGATTTACTAACTGTACCTATCTGGAATGATACAGAAGCAGATCAGATACAAACGGATACAGAAAATGGACAGGGAAGAATGGGCCCTGAAAATATGAATTCAGAGACTTTTTCTAAACTAGAAAAGTAACTGAAACGCATGCAGGGTCTCTACTGGGAACACATTTATTTACAACAAAGCATAGATAAGAAGAGACTACCCCGGGGACTTAGATTGAACAAAAGACCAATGTGGAAAAATATGGATGATTCACTGTCTAAGGAATGGGAAGATATTTTAGAGGAAGCCAGCTACAAACTTATTCGTCTGCTAGTAAGGAACAACCTTAGTGTGCAGGAAGCTACAAAGGCTGACATCACATCTTTAAAAACAACATTGGAAAATGAGAACCACAATAACCTAGATGCTAAATTTGAGCTACTTAAAGAAAGAGTGAAAGGATATGAGCAGTCCATTAAAGAAAGAAAGATCAATAAAATGCAACGAGATCAACTGGACAAAGATGATCCTGGGAGACTTACTAGGAGGTACAATAATAATATCAACAACAACAGGAGAACCAACAACAGACAAGGTTTTAGTTATTACAGGGGATGTAAAGGAAAATATAACCGTGCCAGCATACCTCAACGGGATTTTCCCAGGGGAGATCCTCGCACAAAACCAGACAGGGGCACAATACAGGACCACCATGAGACTACCCCTCCAACATCTCATTCCCCACAATCCCAATCCCCTCTGGCTATCAACACTCCGCAGAAGCCTTTGACATCACAGAAGGATCAGGACAGGAACATAAGCCACAGCGGCAACCAGAACTGACAGAGAGTTCTACAGGACGAATTACAGGACTACCAGGACAACTGGGACAACAGACAATCCAGCTACCAGGAGCAGCAGCACCATCACAGAGGCCAATTTCTTCAGGAAGACCAATATCAACAGCACAGACATCAACCACCACACCAATATCAAAGCCAGCACCAGTACCAGAACAAGAACGATGACCACCACCAGAGCCCCAGAGCTTGTCCCTCTTACCAGGTCCCCCCATACCACAGCCACAGCGAGGAATACTACTACAACCCACCGAGATTCCAGAAAGCAGACAAGGAATTCCAGAGGTCTCATACTCTATCCACAAACTCCCAGGGAGACAGGAGAACCAAACAGTGGACTGGGGTGAGGGAAATACAATACCTGGGCAATCCCGACAGGAACCCCGACTACAACCCAGGTCCCAGGCTCAGACAGAGGAAACAGCCACAATAACAGGTACAATATCAACAACAACAGGTACCACAATAGCAGGTGCTCCACTAATCTGGAACCACTCTGTTAAAGCACTGACTGAAGAGGAAAAAAGTGTGTTGTCCAAAGGACTTACTTTTGTACCAAGCTGCAGGAGTGAGGTTGCTCAAGTACTGATAGACCTTAAAATATTTGTGAGGTAGCTCAACTTAAGGGTACAGTTTCATGGCAAAAGTAATGACACTGAAAATAAGCCTATTGATGAAACTATAAAAAGGCCTAGCAGCTATTGTCCACCACTACATCAAACACTAGCTGCTTTCGAAGTGAAATGTGAGATGGATATCAGGAAACTGCTTAAAAAACCTCCTAAGAAAAAACTTTATAACTTAACACAGAGAGAAAGAAAAGCATTGCTTGAGCTAGGCAATGATAAATCCAGGCGTGTAATGAAGGCCGACAAGGGAGGAGGTATACTTTTGACTGATACCACTAGCTACAACCAAAAGATAGAGAACATGCTGCAGGATAACAGATTTTATGAGTTATTTACCATGGATGACATAAAAAGAGCATATATTTTATGGAACACTACTCTCACCACATTATGGGAAGAAGAACTTATCACTGAAAATCTCTATAATTATTTATGGAGCCCATGCCCATGTTTACCTTACTTTTTTGGAATACCAAAGCCACACAAGAACAGAGAAAACTCACCTTATAGACCGGTGGTAGCAAGTGGAGGTTCCCTTACTGAAGCCACAACCATTTACCTTGATTACTTGCTGAAACCTGTATTAGAAAAGAATAAGTCATACATAAGACATTCAATGGATTTTTTGAAGAAAATAAAAAACATTACATTGGAAGCTGACAGTATTTTGGTAACTATTGATGTGGTATCCTTGTACACAGTGCTCCCGCACAATTACTGTATAACAGCAGCTATGGAGTCTTTTAAGAAACATAATCAGGGTACACAGGCACAACTGCAAACATTAAGCAAGCTCATTAATCTTGTACTGGACTTCAATTTCTTTACTTTCAATGGCAAACACTACAAACAAAAAACTGGTATAGCAATGGGGGCTGCCATGGCTCCCAGCATAGCTAACATAGCCCTGGGCAAATGGGAGGAGGACTTTGTGTTAAACAACACAGATTACATGCAGCATATCACATGCTATTTACATTTTATTGACGATGTCTTTATTGTGTGGGAAGGTGACACCTTGCAGCTTGGAGATTTTATCACTTACCTCAATCAAACAACCCCCTTCCTGAAGTTTACATCTTCCCATAGCTGTACTTCAACCACTTTCTTAGATATGCAGATTTCCAAGGACACCAACAATAACAGAATCACCACTGATCTATTCAGAAAACCAACGAGGGTTAACTTATTACTCCACAGTAAAAGTCTACATCCTACAAAATACAAGTATAATGTAGTGAAATCCCAAGGCTATAGATTAGCTCAAATTACCACAGAGATGGAACCATTTTTGAGAAACTGAACAATTTAGAGAATGATTTTCTAGTGAGAGGCTATGAAAGTCAGGTGTTAAAAAACATCCTGGAACCCATTATAGAACTGAAAAGAACTGAAGCACCTTCACTCAACCTCCCCAGTAGAAAAATGTTAAGTAATTCCACAGAGAATAACAAATGCAAAAATAGCTGCATCATACATTTTGGATTATTATCACAGTATCAAAAATATTATTGAAGAAAACTGGGACATTGTCACAGGAAACCCTTTTCTGATTAACATCTTAGGTGAAGCCCCATCATTTGTTTATAGGAAGGTCAGGAATATTAGAAGTTTTGTTAAATTTAAACCTAGACCATATGAGAAAAGCACTAAAAGATGTGAAACTAATTGTACATTTTGTATATACAGCAAGGTGATAGTTTTTATTGCCCTTATTTAAAGAAAATCATTAAAACCAGTGCAGGGGGTGACTGTAACACTAAAAAAATAATTTACAGGGCACAGTGCAATGAATGTGATGCATTCTATGTGGGCAAGACTGTAAACTCAAGCAAAGGATTTCATGTCATCTGTCAGAAATCCACTCTGGATGTAAAAATATTGCACTAGCCAAACACCTTTCTCTTCATAAAAGACACACAGGTTTTAAGTTCCAGATCCTGGATCGCATAGACATGGGTGATCTTGAAGGAGACATCTCGAATAGTCTGGAGAAACATGAACTCATGTGGCAATTAAAGCTGAACTCTTTTAGAAAGCCTGGACTAAACTACTACTGTTCAATTAAAAGTGCACTGGAACTTAGAAAATTGCCACATTGTTTACATGACTAATTGTATTTTATTTTATTATTTTTTTCTACAAATTGGTTTTAAATACTATTTTAAATAATTTGAAATGTAAGTGTATATTTTGTTTCCATCATCATACATGCATTTTATCTTTTTTCCACTTTATTCAAAATAATGGTAATAACAATACTAACTAATTATACAATTATATAGGTTTTTAGGGTTCTTGTACACAGACCTGAAGAAGTCTAGAAGGACGAAAGCGATCTTTGTTAACAATAGGTTATGAAAATAGAAACTGATTTTTACATGCAAAATGTATATGTATATATTTATATATAAATTTTGATCGCAAAATGAACTAAGGTTGATATATTTCCAGCCATGTAGTATATTGCCTTGGATAAAATCACAGACTTAATAATCTACTTAATAATTTGGTTAAATAAGATGTACCATTAAAGTACATTAGGGCTATATATTATTATGACAGCTACTAGGTAGGGTAGGACCAGCTCGAATGTCACAATGATGGGGGAAGGGATGTGAATTTAACATGTGTACCAATAACACTTTGTTTTACAGCACAATAAACCACTCCTATGCCTGATAAAAAGTATATTTATATTTAAAAAGCTTGTGAGGAAATTATTACTCTATTTTTGTTTTACTTGGATTGCTTGTCTGTGTACTTAATAAAGGATTTTCGACTGGAAACAGACTTACTTGGATTACTTTCGAATACTTAGTAATGCTGCAGAATTATATATTTTCTATTATTACTTTTTGACTTGACGAGTTTACGTTCGCTACTTCTACTACTATTGTCTGATCTGATTAATATACAGTGATTAACTAGAAATATATGGATTGAAAATCTTCCACACAGAGAAGTTTTTCTTTTTAGCTGACCTAGTATTCTGTCTACCGTCATATCAATGACTTTTGATCAGATGTTGTCTATTTTCATTCTGTCCTCAACTGATGGGTTCAGATCCAATCCGCGGATCTGACTTGGCCAGTACTAAATCTCATGGTAACCAAAAAGTTCTTGAGCTTTTCTCTTAGCCACAAGGCACCAACCCTAAGCTATCTCTGATTTCATTTGCCGCTTTTTGTAAAAAGACGTGGTTAGCCAAGCTGTCAAGCTTTCACAGGTAACTAACTGTTTTTTCATTTTAAATATCTCCTAAAGCCTAATATGTTCTTATATCATAGTATCCTTTCTTACTTTTCTTAACCCTTGTCCTTTTATGAGTTCATAGTTCTTCAGTTGCCATAGTTGGTAATTTGTCCATCTTCTAGCATTCTGTGTAGTCCTTTCCACTATCCTTGGTAACATTTTTCATGTCTTTGCTCTCTATACATATATAAACAAAAAAAAAAAAAAAAACTATATTACTTAATCTTTCAGTTTCATTGTTGATAGTATAATTGCGGAGAAAGGTCCATCTGGGTTTAAGAAGTCTTTCAAGTGTGGGCACAAGCTACTGCTGTCAGATCCCCACACACTATGTGTTTATTATCTAGGACCAAAAAAACAGTAATCTCAGTGGTATCTCCGAAGTCTCAAAACAACCCACTAAACAAGTGTAGTGGGTCCAAAAGCAAAACAGTGTAAGAAACTTCTCTGTGTGGAAGATTTTCAGTCCATATATCTCTAGTTAATCACTGTATATTAATCAGATCAGACAATAGTAGTAGAAGTAGTGAACTTAAACTTGTCTTACGTCAAAACAAAACAAAACAAAAAATAATAATAAAAAATGTATACTTGTACAGCATTACTAAGTATTCGAAAGTAATCCAAGCAAGGCAGGCAGTCTGTTTCCAGTCAAAAATCCTTTATTAAGTACACAGACAAGCGATCCAAGTAAAACAAAAATAGAGTAATAATTTCCTCACAAGCTTTCTAAATATATATATATATATATATATATATATATATATATATACTTTTTATCAGGCATTGGAGTGGTTTATTGTGCTGTAAAACAAAGTGTTGTTGGTACACATGATAAATTCACATCCCTTCCCCCATCAGTGTGACATTCGAGCTGGTCCTGCCCTACTTAGTAGCTGTCATAATAATATTATAACCCTTATATACTTTAAATAAAATGTATAATGATGTGGTACCTCTTATTTAACCAGAGTATTAAGTAGATTATTAAATCTATGATTTTATCCAAGACAATTTACTACATGGCTGGAAATATATCAACCTTATTTCATTTGGCAATCAAAAAATATATATAAATATATATACATATACATTTTGCATGTAAAAATCAATTTCTATTTTCATAACCTATTGTTAACAAAGATAGGTCATCCACCTCATAATTGAGCATGCTTACTTTTTGAAACACTACAAATAGACAAATTTTCATTAATTCCTGATTCCTCCCTGCTTCCTAGTTTAATTGCCAGTACAACTCTCTCATCAACAAACAATTTTGCTGCTCACCCCCTTTTCATGTTGTTGTATTTTCTCAACTATAAAAAAATAAAAGCTTGTTAAAATACTGACAAATTGTACTATGCTTCACAAAATCATTTAATGTATCTTTCTTCCTAAGTGCTTTATTATGCTGATATATGTTTCCTTAATGCATTATTTGTCTTACCTATGTAAAAAGCAGGGCATGACAAACACCTGCAGTATTACAATCAAATCTTCCTTGAGAATTTAAAACTATACTATCTCTTCCTACTGTTGTGAAATTCCCTATAGGCTCATAGGTTCATAGAAGGTTACTAGGATGATGGTCCCAGGGCCTTTACAACCCTAGCCATGTAATACCCTTATTTTTTAGTTGACCATGGTATGATGGTCTTTGTTAGCAGAGCAAATCAATGATTAGAACTGACTATCCCTGCCCATGAGGGACATAGGTGCCACTCCCAGGGTGAACCTACGGCCTCCCATCCAATTGTCAAGGTAGCACTTAAATAAGGTCATTGAGGATCTCTGCTTCACATGAACTAGGAAGCTGTTCCAGAGGAGCGGCAATCTCTGGGAGACATATCTGTCTTTCCAACTTGTTCTGTTTATGTTGCAGGTGAGGTTGAGATCCCTGGAGTGAGTGACTCTTGCCCCATTTGATTTTCAGACATGCAGCATTTTCATTAGGGCAAGGGCAGAGATCACTGTTTAGGCCAGGCACAGGCCACCTCTCAGCAGCCGTAGGATACAGAGTACAAAGAGAGGGCCTTCAGTCTTTCTCTGTAGGTCATGTTTTGGAGGCCCTAAATATTCTTGGTTAGAAATCTCATTGGTCTCTGCAGTTGTTACAGGTGTCTGGTGAAGTACATGCAAAAGGGAGCATTGTACTCCATTAGTAGTCTGATGAGGGTCGAATATAGAGGAGTTATAACATCCTTGGTCTTGGATGCGATGCCCTTACTTATGAGATGTGTAACATAAAAGGCTTTCCTTACAACTTTGGGCACATGTTGATCAAAGTAGATTGCTATCAACCTGTGTTCTCAAGTCTCTTACCACTGTATTTGAGCTTAGGGGGGTGCTATCTATAATGTAATTTGCAGGGGCTACTTCTTTACCAAAGGAGATAATGACATACTTTTTTGCATTTAGTTTTAGTCTACGGTTCTGGCACCAACCATTAGTTTATGTTATCTCCTTTTGTAATATGCTGATATCATTGTGGGACTCAATTATTGCACCTACTTTGCAGTCATCTGTGAACTTGGAAAGGCACAGATTATCTACTTTTGCCTGGACATATCAGAAGTAGATTCCAAATAGTAGAAGGCCCAGTATAGAACCATGTGATACACCATTAGTAAGTGGTCAACTGGTGGAGGTGGAATCCCCACCTTTGACAGTATGCATTTCTGTAAATGAGCCAGTTTGATACCCATCTACTGACATATGGGTTAATTCCCAGCAGGGAGAGTTTTCTATGATACCCAAGTGGGGGATTATGTTGAAAGCCTTGGCTAAGTTAAGATAGGTGGTATGTACTGTTTTGCCCTCATCCAGGGCTTTGGTTGCATTCTCAAAGAAGTCCTCCAAGACCTGTCCTTAATGAAGCCAAACTGGGTTGGGTCAAAAGTTTGGAGGTCACCTATGTCCTTATTGATAAGGTCCATGATGATTCTTTCCATGGCCTTGCAGATAAGGCTGGTTAGGCTTATGGGTCTGTAGTTCCCAGGGTCAGTTGATGGGACCCACTTTGTGTAAGGAGATTACTGTTGCTATTCTCCACTGTGCTGGAACAAACCAGTGCTCAAGCTATGGATGAAGAGAGTGCCAAGTGGTTCCACTAGGTCTTGTTTTAGAATGTGTAGTAAGCAGCCTGGAATGTTATCTGATCCCATGGACCCCATGTTTTTGGCCTTGGAGAGGGTGGATATAACCTGCTCTTTGGAGATGCTAGGTAGTAGACTGGTGACATGAATGCTTTGGGGTATGTTTGGTGGGGAGAGGGGGTTGAAATTTGCACCATATCTGTCCTCCAGCTAGTTGACAATTTCTTTGGGTTAAGTGTGAGTGGTACTGTCCACAATCAGTTCAGCAAAAAGCTGGGCATTCCCTTTAAGATTTTGGACATAGCTAAAGAAAGTCTTATGAGTGTCTGTAACTAGAGATGCTAATTTAGCCTTGTAATTAGCTTTAGAGGACTTTACAGGATTTCTGATTTGCCTGTTCAAGCTGTGGAGGATATTATTCCTCTGCTGTGTAAGTTCCCCCTTGTTCTTGAATAACAATTTCTTCCTTTTGTTATGTAAGCTTTTTATACTTGCGGTCCACCAGGGTTGTCTGTTTCTTCGGGAGAACTTGGTTTTGATCCTGACCGGTACTAGACAGTTGTTTAAATGTCTTTACAGGGAATTTGTGTACTCCTCTGCATAGGAATTATTGTTGGGGATTTGAAACTTTTTATACCCTTGCTTAGTAGGCTACATTTTGCTTTTGAGAATTTTTAATTTTTTTTTCTCCTATCACTAAAGATCACTCCAGTCTGGTCTGATCTTTACTTCAAATGGGACAGATTTGTGGTCTGACCTTAGCGGGGAGGGCAACACACAAGGGATAGTGCAGTGAACCCTCCCATGTTGGTGAGTACCAGGTCCAGGTCATTTGAGTCCCTTGCAGGAGTACAGACTAACTGTTCCAGATAATTTGAATTACAAAATCCAGGAACCTCAAGGTGATTGCATGTGTGCTTGTGTGTGTTGTTCAGTCTATGGAAAGGTAGTTGAAATCTCCCATGAACAATGTGTTTGGCTGTATAGGGAGTGTTTCTAGTAAGTCCAGGTAGTCGGTGCATTTCTCTTGGTTCATGTTGGGGACCTGTAACTAGTGATGATGTGGTAGGGTGATTTACCTGTATTTATTTGTACTTGGAGTAGCTCCAGGGAGTTGTACTGTATAACCAGTCTTGAGGTGCATTTGGACTTAATGAAGATAGATACACCTCCAGCTTTGGTTCTTTCATGCTTGTTTTGGGATCTGAACGTGAATGTCTGATATCACGATACTGCTTGCATGCCCCCCCATTCATACATTCTTTAGATTTTTCTTCTTATTTTCTCCCATTGTGTACTACAGTCTGTCTTTCATGTAAAAAAATCATTCTTAAATATAAAATGCAGCTCATCACCTGTTGTTTTTGTTAACCCTTAGTGATGATGAAATAAATTTCAGTATTTCCTTATTATACATTGTGTGTCTTAACTGTCTATTGATAATGAAAGACACATTGACAAATTATACCTCTTAACCCCTTTGTCTTTATTTCTAATCTTAACGGTCCCCATTAGTACAGGTGGGGGAAAAAGTCATGTGATATCAGTGGCCCTGTAGTGCACCATCTTAAGACTGCAGTTGTGGCCACCACCCTTATAGACGTCTACCACTACATCATCCCAGGCATGGTTCTGGTAGGCCTAGTCAGCTGCATGCCGGCCAAAGAGCCTTCAGCCATAGAAATAGAGGGACTGGAAGGTGACTCCTTTGTCACCCATCAGCAGTTGACAGATATTTTGTGATGTGTGTGTGTGTGTGTGTGTGTGTGTGTGTGTGTGTGTGTGTGTGTGTGTGTGTGTGTGTGTGTGTGTGTGTGTGTCTGAGGTGGCAATTGACAAAAGGTTAGGAGCCAGAATCAGCCAAATGGAGAACCTTCTCCTGTGACTCATTGAGTCTTGTTCCTGTCTGTTGCTGTCTCCTTTGTCTGAGATGGGGCCCAGTGGTGATGGTATTCAGAGTGGAAAGTAATCTCCTACTGGATCAAAACTGGTAGGGACTGCAGCTGTGGAACTCCATCATGGTGTTCCCTTCACTATTGTATCAATGACCACCCCTGTTGGTTGCACAGTCCTCCCCTCACCATTGTCTCCCCTTTGTTTGTCTGATGTCTGCTTAACCGTTTTGTTCACTCACCCTCATTGTGTTATCACACACCCTGTCGGTCTTGTCTGCACAGTACCTGTGATGAGGATTATGATGTGAAGTCCCTACAGGGTTATATACTTTTGTCTGTTATTCTTTCACTCTACAAGTGTGGGACCCTCAACTACTTACTGCGTGTTTCCCTGAAGGCCTTTGTCTGAACTACAGCTATAGCTTAACCAGTGAGTGAAGTGCCTTGACAAGACATGTGATGAAGTTTGTGGTTTCCTCTCCTGTAGGGGTTGTATGTAGTACATCATGTTAGAGTGTGGTAGTTGTTTCATGACCTTTGCAGTATAGTACAGGTAGAGTTGTCAGACTATGACGATGTTATACCTCCATTTGGTCAATGTATTAGTACTTTTATGTCCCTTATCCACGTATGTGTTGTTTTATGTTTTTTTATTCAGTTATTTGACTTTTGTATGTAGTAGCATCCAGACTGGAACACCTGCCACTATCCAGGGCTGTTGCACCAGCACCAGTGGCCACCACATCACCACCAGCAACACCACTGCTAGTATTGCTTCCAGATGCCACATTCGCCTCCACCCCATAGCAGCACCACTGTCTTTCCTCTGTGTGTATGCCCTTCTCCATTGTTTTACACATCCCTGGTTGTGTCACCACCTCCCTTCAAAGTCTTGTATGTAAATTATATGTTTGTATGAGTGGCCTGACCACCTAGTCTAACACTCCTAGCTTCATCTTCATTCCCTTACTACCTTCCACAAGTATGTATGCATATATGTGTGTATTTATCACTGGTCAAAAAAAAGATCAGCACACTTGCCTCATGACCCTCTGAGGCTGCCACTAAACTTGTTTCTCTAGCTGCAAATGTCCTTGTGAAGTAACGCCAAATACTGTTGGGGCTTGGGACAGACATATGAGCTTTACCACTACTTGTACTTCTCTGTGGCTGCACTATTCTCCTCCATGGTCTTTCCACAGTCCCTGCTGTCAGCATACCCAGAATACTTAATGAGGTGCCTGGCTGCATTAATTGTTAATGAGCATTGGGGTGCATTGTACATGTACTACACACACAGTAAACAGAGGAGGGCCAGCTCTGATCACAGTCACAGTGTTTCAGAATCCCTGGGACAGTGTTTACTGCTTAAAAATGATGTGCTGTTTTCCCTTTTTTAGATGAGGCTTTTACACTTCTTTTATTATTGTTAAATTAAGTCTAACTTTATTTTTGATGAGATTAAATAGAAGTTTCTCCTAACCAACTTATGTTGTTATTATGTACTGTCTCTGTTCTTTTTATCTTATATATGACTATTCAAAAGATATATTCTGTTTCATGAACTAATCCAGTACATGAAACCTTTGTTTTTATAACATTAAGCATTAATACTCTCAGTACATGCAGGTTCCTGCTTACAAGTATAGGTTCATAGGTTCATAGGTTCATATTAGGCTATCTGCCCTAGGGCATTTATAAACCTAGCCAGAGTGTGTTTGGCTTTCGCCAATCATTTTAAATAAATTTTGCTATGCCCTTTTTCGAGGTTAGTTTACTGTGCCTCTGTCTAACAGTGACACAGAAGTGATACCCGGGGTAAACCTACTATTTCCCATCCACTCATCAAGATTCCTCTTGAAGAGAGTCAATGAGGGACTCTGCCTAACCTGGATTGGGATTTTATTCCAGAGTGAGGGGAGCCCCTGGGTTATGAATCTGTCCCTCCAGCATGTCCTATTTATTTCAGTGCTGAGGTTCAAGTCTCTCGAGCGCGTAGCTTGATGGGATTTGGATTTTCTGAGGTGCAGCATGTCCATTAATTCCGGGTTGGACATGGCTTTACACGTCAGGCACAGATCACCTCTGAGCAGGCGGTATGCCTCTGAGTAGAGCTGGAGTTTCTTTAACCGGGCAGCATATGGCATCTGTTTGAGCCCTTTGATCCTCTTGGTGAGGTACTTTTGGGGTCTTTCCAGTTGTTGCAGGTGTCTGGTAAGGTACATCCCAAATGGGGCATTGTACTCAATTATGGGCCTGATGAGGGATGAGTAAAGAGGCACGATGACCTCCCCTGATCTAGATGTGAATCCCTACATGATTTGGTGGGCTACATAAAATGTTTTTCTAACCACTTTGGCCACGTGGTTGTCAAATGAGAAATTGCTATCAACTTGGGTCCCCAGGTCCCTAATTACTTTTTCCGTACTTAATGGATTACCACCTATGTGGTAATTTGTGGGCACTTTGTTTTTGCCAAAGGGGGTGACTATACACTTTTTGGCGTTTAGCTTGAGGCCATGGCTCTGGCACCAGCTGTCTGTTTCTATGAGGCCCTTTTGTAGGATGCTTGTGTCGGCTGGAGAGTCTATTATAGCGCCCAGTTTGCAGTCATCTGCAAACTTGGTCAGCCACAGTCCTTCCGTGTTAGCCTGTACCTCTGAGAAATATATACCGAACAAGAGAGGTCCCAGGACTGAGCCTTGCGGGACGCCACTTGTAACTGGTTTGGAGTCTGACATGACTCCAGCAATTCTAACCATGTGGGTTCTGTCCTTGAGCCAGTTTGCAACCCATCTAGTGACATAGGGGTTTATATTTAAGCTGGTGAGCTTATCTATAATGCCCAAGTGGGGTATTGTATTGAAGGCTTTTGCAAGGTCCAGGTAGGCTGTGTGGACCACCTTCTCCTCATCAATGGCCTTGGTGACTGTTTCAAAGAAATTGACCAGGTTTAAGAGGCAGGATCTGCCCTTAACAAAGCCGAACTGGGTAGGATCCAGTGTCTGTAGGTCCCCAATATCTTTATTTATGAGGTCCATGATGATCCTTTCCATAGCTTTGCAGACCAAGCTAGTCAAGCTTATGGGGCAATAGTTTCCAGGATCTGTTGAGGTACCACCTTTGTGGAGAGGGACCACTGTTGCTGTACGCCACTCTTTGGGTACATATCCTGTAGTAAGGCTAAGATTGAACAGTAGTTTTATGTTTGGGTTTAGTTCTTCTTGGAGTTCATGTAGGACACAGCCCGGGACACCGTCTGGTCCCATTGATATTGTGTTTTTTGCTTTGGAGAGGGCGGCTCTTACCTGAGCATCTGAGATGTCAGGGGGGCAGCACTCTGCTGGGATAGATATTTGCCCTTTTGGTGGGGAAGGGGGGGAGAAGTTTGCACTGAACCTGTCAGCTAGGATGTTGGCAATGTTGTGGGTTCGGTGTATTTTTTGTCACTTTGGACTAATTCTGAGCATATCTGGGGATTCCTACCCAGGTTCCTAACATAACTAAAGTATGCCTTGTGATTATCCTTAGTGTCCTGTGCAATTTTTCTCTCGAAGCTGGCCTTAGACAATTTTATGAGTGCCCGTAGTTTTTTGTATAATCCTAGAACTTTGTGGTCTGGCGTTTCTTATTCTGAAGCAAGATAAGCTTTCTTTTTTACTTCTCTGGGTACCTCAGTTAATCTGTGCTTAGAGCTTAATGTCCTCTAAGTTGTTGTCTAACTGGGTATTGTTTTTCTTTTCTTAAAAATATAATAATCAAGCTTTTTAAATTTGCTTTATGCATTAATATGGGTGACTAGTTAATGACAGTAATTCTGATAAAGGTGCTTCATTTTATATTTATGTTTGTTAGATGTTTTTCAGTGATTTTCAAGAGTCTCCATCTACGGAACCTTAACTGTTTATAGCTATCTCTCATTTTCTGATATAACCTTTTTTTCTGTTCTTTCTTCTTCTTTTGTAAATGGGTATGTCTAAGCTATAGATAAGTGATAAAATAGGGTAGTTATACTGAGTTCTGTCTAACAAAATTCTGTCTGAATCAGTGTCAGTAAGAATCAGCTGTATTTTCTGAATACATTAATGTATTTGAGTGTATCAGCTTTTTATTTTTTATGTGTGTTTGGTAGCATTTTGTGGTATACGTGGAAGGACCTTTTGTGGTGTATTTGGTAGCATTTTGTGGTATACGTGGAAGGACCTTTTGTGGTGTGTTTGGTAGCATTTTGTGGTATACGTGGAAGGACCTTTTGTGGTGTGTTTGGTAGCATTTTGTGGTATACGTGGAAGGACCTTTTGTGGTGTGTTTGGTAGCATTTTGTGGTATACGTGGAAGGACCTTTTGTGGTGTGTTTGGTAGCATTTTGTGGTTATTTTCTTCTTCTTTCTACCGCCATACATGGAAGGACCTTTTGTGGTGTGTTTGGTAGCATTTTGTGGTTATTTTGATTTTTTATGCTTATTATAGCCCTGTTGCCATTGTTTTCTTGAGTAGTGTTACTAAATTGTTAATGCATTTTAGTTAGCAGGTTAGTTGTAGCAGTTTAAATTTTATTTTTGGATTATATTTACAATATGTTGTTTAGGTTTAGAGATGCTAATATTTTTTCAGTGCATCTGATCCCCTCTGAAGCTTAGGGAGCATTTCTGATAAGGGCAAAAAGGCTTGAAGGATCATGTTGTGTTTTGGTAGTTTAGTTTTCTTCAAATGTAGTTTGTTTATGCTGTAATGGATTGTAATTTTACATTTATACAAGGTCTTTCTGCTTTTTAAATGAAGTATGTAACTGCAATTATATACCATGTTACTCTATTGCAGTTTTCTGCTACACCACTGTAATCCTTCTCCTAAATTTCTGAAATTAATATTGTGCTTATTTATATTTTTAAGGTTTACTAAAAGATATTTTCAGAAGAAATATAATAATGAAATATAAAGTAAATTTGTGAAGTAGAATTAGCTACAGCTAACTGACTGAAAGTGCTCAGCTAAGCCATATGTCGTACATGGTATGAGAAGCAGAGTCGGAATGACCAAACCGTTAAGAGAACCAGAGTCTGTATGACCAAATGGTTAAGAGAACCAGAGTCTGTATGACCAACCCGTTAAGTGAATACATAGTAGTAGGGAGCAGCAGTGCAAAGGAATGGTGTATTTGCAGTGCGGTACATTAAAGAGTGTTGAAGTACATCTAATACTATGACAGTGTTAATCTCAGTAGTACACAGAAATGCTTGAAAATAACATTAAACTGTGTGTGTTAAGAAAGCATAGACTGTGACACTTTCTGGAAGGGACAAGAAGTAGTGACAGATGGGTTACTTTGGGACTTCATTATTAAATACAATAATGATAATAGTGGGACTATTTTTCCTTGTTTGCTGTTAAACTGTTTATAATATAAGTTGGCTGTTTGTAGCAAAGCAGATGTTTTAATCAGCTGCTGATTTTGCACTACTTGGGGCATGTATAATAAAATACAGTTGTGGTAATAAAGCCTTTGCTTCAAGGTTGTGGGTATGTGGAATACTGATTGTTCACACATTAGATCATATCATATCATATTCCAAGAAAAAAAATGTCATGATATCATAAAATTAACTACTATGCTCAAGGCATATGGTGCATTCGTTTGAGTGGTGTATTAATAAGTATAATCAGGGGCCTCAGGTCAGGCTAATCTTACCTGTCAGGTGAAAGAATGCAGGAGATGTGAACTCTTGGTTTAATTTCTTCAAATCTTTTAGGTTTCTAATACCATGACAGGACTGGACCCCATTCCCAAGTCAGGGTATGTTTAAAGTTTATGGAATCAGTATTGTTTCAATCTTTGATGCTAGCCAAAAGTGTTCTTCACAGCACACTCACTGTGCTCAGAATTGACTATGTCTACAATTCATATTGAATTTTGTGTATTGCAGCATATGATGTTAATATAAATTCTTATTTTATTAGACCCCATTGTTCCTACTGCTGTTGAAACTGCGTATCTTTCTGCCATATTCCTCTCGCCCCTGCCTACAAAACTAGATATTTTATGACTTTGTGTCTCTCTCTGTACGTAAGACATTGTAGTCAATGGGTGTAGCTGTTTCAGTGATCAATGCTACTTTTATCTTTTATCACGGACTACTGTGTCAGTTTTTCTTGCATCTGTTTTTTGAATTTCTGGTAGTGGCTGATCCCAAGTAATGTAAATTTATCATTCTCTGTAATGCTTTGTAGTTCATGTTTCTAATGCTTTTCAGCTATTTCTATTTTGTAGTGTTTACACAATCTCACGCACAACAATCTTGCCAAATTATTGCACCTTTCAGTGTACAGGCTCTCTGCCATGAGTGTATCACACCCAGCAACAAGGCGTGTGACTATTTCCAGTTCTTTTTACAAAACCTACATTTGTCCCTTTCTCCCACATATTCAATGGACTCTGTAAACCAATGTGCACATTGTCTGCTATCCTGGGCTGCCATTATCAGCCTTTAACTCGCCTCTCCTTAACCAATCCTGCATCAAATCCTGATCAACATGAGGTTGTTCGAGGAGATGTCTATACTAGCCACTATATTTATGGCTTTTCCACATTTCTTTCCTTCTCATCTGATCTTTTATTCTTTTTTTATGCTTTAGTTTTTTTGGCACATTCAGTTGCTCTCTGATTTTTGTCTACGTACTTCAGCTTTGATTTCCATTCCTGCTTGACACATGAATACTTCTACTAAATTAAGCAGAAAGGTCTTCTTAGACTTCATCTCCTCATGTTGTAAAACTTTCACTAGGTTTTGATCAGTCAAGGTCATCAGCTATGTATGCAATCCTATGAATGCAGAGCTGTACCTGTAATCACTTTGAAAAGGCCTATACCTCCTTCTAAGTGAAGGAAATATAACCTTGATATACACTGATTTTTATATATCATTTGATAAGCATGGAACATTTTTCTTGTTTTTCTGTCAAGTTGATCCAATACCCTTTGAGGCCAGTCAATCACACCAGGAGTGTAAGTTAGAACAGGAAGAACAAACTGTTTTTTTTTTAACTTGGACTTTAGTCCTAGATGTCAAGGTTATTTTCAGATTTAGTTTTAGTCATCTGAAGTATTCCTTACTGAGTTTTATTCATATTTGTTCATGTTTTATTGCAGATCCTTCATTAGTTCCCTAGTATTTATAAACACCATCCTGCTCAAGCTCCATTATATCACACTACTGTCCTAGATTGATATTTTCTTGGTATTGCAACTTCCTTGCTTTAAATGTTGCTTTTGCACATTTATCAAGGCAAAATATTATTCTTATATTATCTGAGAAAGTTTTAACCATTTGCAGGTGTGCTTTCAACTCCTCATCAGATGAACTATGTAGTTTTAAGTCATCCACAAAAATTAGATAAGAAATATTTAAGCAGGTTTGTTTTCTGGGAGCCAAATTATAACTAAGATCATCAAGCTGATGTTAGGTAAGCTTCCTACAGTAAAACATATATCAAAACACAAGCCACGCCCACTCCTAGGGATAAAGTAACTGAACATTTAGGAGAGGTACCCTTTGTTTCTGTGGATCAATCTGTTTAGATACATTTTAACAACCGGTGATGGGCATATGCTCATCATTGTGACAGGGTGCCCGTAAGTGGGCTTGTATGTTGCAATTAGATGTAGTGTATAAGCTGCCATACAGCTTTTGGATACTTGTAGCCAGACAAGGGTAGCTATTTATGGCTGCTGGAAGCCTGGTGTACACTGATGTGTGGCCAAGGGATTTCCTTACCTTGGGCACTACTTCTGTACATGTCTTTTTAGGAGATAGCTGTAGCAGGAGAGCATTCAGTTCTCTGCTGGTTGGTTAAGGCACTGTGAAATGTTCAGCTCACAGCTGCCAGGTGCTGGGATACAAAGCATGTGAAGCCTTGTAGATCTGGCAGTAACTGATACAAAAACAAAAGACATACACATTCATTAGAATACAGTAAGTGGACGGTGATGAGAGGTCCCTTCAGCTGCTTTTGCGTTTTAGTATGCATGCGTGAAACACTATGATGGGTTACTTCATTGAGCCACTGTGTTGCATAATCTTGGGCATTAATTAGTTTTGTGTTGTGGTTCGTGTTGACCCTTGCTGTTAATTACTGTACTTTTTAATTTAGTATTGGTTTATGAATTGAGTTCACATGTGAAATAATCCTTTGCCAGTACATGGGCATATGAGTTACTTTAGAGTATTTTATAAGAGAAAAAGTAATAGGGCATTTGAGGAAATGTGCTTCCTTGACCTTTGAAATGCAGAAGGCTTTAAAGTTTAGACATTAAAATCAAGTGTCCCGGATGGTTACTCCTCCAATTTGAAAGCATTTCTAGAAGAATTTTTTTTTTAATCGATATATGTTGCCATTATAAATGACAGAAGTTTCTCTAAAGGAGTTTTAAGTTTTTTCTTTGCCAGTCTGAAGTCATTTTGCCCTTACAGCCAAGGGGCATGTGCAGACATTTTGAAGTCGTGGTGGTCCATGTTGCAACATGCAATTAGAGCTGAAAGAAAATGGAGAAGACCCAGAATGAGTGCTGCCCAAAGCACAAACAGAACAACAAAGGTGCTGTAACTTGTGTTTGCTGGTTAACCCGACCCTCACAAAGGACTGCAGCTTTCTTTCTGACTATTTATGAATTCATTTAGCATATATAATGATCTGTGACATGCTCTGTCAAGAACTGAAGGCTATAATATGTATCAAAAGCTGAAAGCATTTCCTTTGTGATTCATTTCAGAAGAGTCATGCTTGTGGTCCACTGTTAAAGTATAATAATTAGCCTGTCAGATTTGTGAAGTTGCAAAGCTACAGTTCAGGGGGTGTGCTGTTCTCTTTGGAGCATGTAAGAACTCCCCTGTCTCCTTACATAAAATATAGCCAGACATTTACCTTGATAACCTGGGTGGCTATAGGTTTGAAGTTGTACTTTTTTGCTGCATTTATCCTTTTGCAAGCTGTGTGACTTCTCCCCTGCATTTATGTAAGACTAGCAGGAGAAATAGAAGCTTTGAACGTTCTTTTTTTTGGCTTATTAAGTTCTTTATGACTCTCTTGACCAGGTTGAGGCTTGCTTGTGCCAGCGTAAATGTCTCTCTCCCCTTTGTAATGAGACAGCCTTGCTGCCTGCTAATCACAATTATCTTTGTCTTATAAAGATCACCCACTATCACTGTTCCACAAATGACAACAGAGTAATTGAAGCTAGGCTTGGGGCCACTTCTGAAACTTACATTTTATTTTTGTGTTTTTATGTTGTGTTGAGCGTATTGTGTGTATGTGTATTTGTGTGTGTGTGTGTGTGTGTGTGTGTGTGTGTGTGTGTGTGTGTGTGTGTGTGTGTTTTGGAAAGAGAAGTCTCATGGTTCTTATGGTTTCACACAGACATACTGAGACATCAATGCACAGTCAGACATGTTCCCAGATGCTTTCTAGACGTTTGTTGACTCAGTCAGACTTATTTTTCTTGCTCCTTTCTCGTGTGTCATCAGTCTTCATTTCCTTTCCCAGTTGTGTGATGTCAGCTCATGTGGTACCACACACTGTTTCTGTAGTACAGATTTTACCTCTTTGACATACTGGCTTGAGATCTAAATACCATTTTACCAGTGCCTGTCTACAATAAAAAAAGATACTTCTAGCTAAAGTATCATACATCATTCAGGCCATCCATGTAAATTTTAGTTTTCTACATTTTTGTTGATTGAGTTGGTCAAGCCAGGCCATGAAAATTCTCCTCTCACTTTGTGTGTATCCCATTGTGGAGGATTACCTACCATAGAGCTACACTGGTGTGAGGAAAAACATGACAGATGTGGCAGTAATGGCCCCAATGTCATAGTGTTACCACGGTGATTTGATGGGGGATCTGAAATGATGAGGAAGCGCACTGGATGGTACCAGTGCTGGCAGCAGCAGTGTATTAGAATTTTTTTTTTAAAAAAAGCAATGAATTATGGGATGAGCAAATGCACAAAATGGAGACAGATCATCATCTCCAGAATGTGCTCTTCAACAGATGCAAAATATGGATGATGGCTCATGGAGAGGGATATGGCCTTATGTTGTAAAAAAGAGGCAAAGGTGAATATGATGACTCAGACATTTAGCTGGGAATGAAAGGAAATATCCTGGCTTATTTTCTGCACCATGTGCGAACATGGTATAATTTACATATTTTGCAGACGTAACTGTAAAACTTGATAAATGGCTTATGATTGGAGAATTGATGAAAAAACGTGACTTTCCTCCAGTGGAACTTTATTCTACATTACTATGTCAGGTAAAAACTGTTATGAAAACAGCTTCAGAATGCCTCTGTTATAAACATTTTAGAATAACTGGGAAATATTGAAGGACAATCGAGTTAAGGTTTGTCTTCAAGTATATCCAATTTTTCAGCTGTTATGTATTTTTAAGGAGGAGGAGGATGCAAAAATATAACGATCAAACATCAAACCTGGCAGGCGATCTGTTAGCAGTTGGTAAGAACAACTCTTGTTGTCTGTAAGAACTAACCTAAATAAGTGGGAATACAATGCAGAGCAAGGATTATAGGGTGTGATGCTGCACAGAAGTCACTCTTTACCATGGCATTAGTGAGTTGTGTATATAAATAAGTGGAATCTACAATCACAATAAACAATGGCAATACAGTTACATAGCCAGGAAAAAAAGCACATGTAGTACCAGTCACCGTAGTAGAAAATAAAACAACGCCAATACTATGAGATGGATATTGTATTCCACTGAGTACTAATGTGTATATATTTATGTTTGCCATGATTGGTTGAATGTCTTTGTTAGAGTATATTACAGTCTGCCAATCTTCATTGAGATACAGAGATATCAAACATGGCTGAGTTTGCAATCATGTCAGCTTAAGTAGACGTAGTCAGAGTACAATTTGACAATGTAATTGGCACATAACTGTTAATTGTGGTTGAAGGTACAACAGGTGCAAAGTTTCCTGGAATATTTTTGTATTGGATGTGACAGATTACAGGTGGTTTATAACAGACAGCCTTGAGAATGTTATAAATTTGGGCAAACCGCTCATTTCCATTATTAATCTAACATTATTAAATACTTATCTTGTGGGAGTGAGAGCATGTAAGTAGAAATTGTGCAGATAAAATTCAATGCAATTTTTGTAAGGAGAAAAAGCACAGTTGTATGAATTGTGATAAGAAAATGTATCCAGAAATTAAAAAGTAGAATATAGCAGGAAAAATAAAAGTGTACTGGAGAGGTTGAAAGAGGAAAACTGTAAAAAAAAAAGTGATTTCCAGACGGGAAACAATAATGCAACTAAAGTTATTTTTTTTTCTGGAGAAGCTTAGAGTACAAAAAATGTTCAAGTACAAAATGTGGAGGAAGAGGAAAAAGGGTAGAACAGGATGCAGAGGGAACTCTTGTATTTCCTTAGAAGAAAAACAAATAAAAATTAATCTGTTTACTAGATCAGGCACAAAGGTGATGTAAGCCACAGACATTACAGGAAGAGAAACATAGGGAAAAGAAAAGTGGGGTGTGGAAAGGGAGAACGAGGAAGAAAATGGAAAGTGTGAGGAAGTGTTCTCTTCAGTGCAAGAGGGATTAAAAATAAAGGGGGGATAAGAATTATAAGTGAGTTGAGAGAGCCATGGATGACAGTGTTATAATTATTATTACAAATTATTATTTTTGCAAGACTTGTTTTAAATAGTTTTGAAATTAAAAGGAAAATGCAGTACTTCAGAACTGAGCAGTATTACCCTTTGGAGAGGCTTATGTGGGTCTATATTATTTAAAGAGGATAACTTAGTAACTGGAGAATGAAAGAAAGACTTGCTATAATTTTAGAAAGAATCCACGCTGTCTAACGGGGTGAATTGTAATATCTAAACTTAAAAGGAGAAATGCTGAGTTGATTAATGTGTGTGGGGGTGGTGAAAAATGCATTAAGAGCAAAACAGTAGGACATTCTGACATTTTCTCTTATTAACTAGAAGCAGCATTGTGTGGGTGACAGTGATTTTAACTCCAATACTGTAGGTAAGGGTAATGCCCGTGTGTTTATCAGAATTCTACATAAACACTGAAGATGATGTAGGTGAACTACCAACCTTCATATGGTATGTACTGAAACTGCTCTTCTTCTTGTAGCCAAGTATCAGTACTTTTAAAGCTTTACACCCCAAGTATGTCACCCTCCTTTTTATACGTAGCTGTAAAATACACTTATCTTATATGCATTCTGTGAAGCAACATGCTTCCCTGACATTGATCATTTTAAAAGTTATCTTTAACTATATGCTAACAATGCCTGGTGATTTTAAATCAAACAAGAACTTTACTACTCATTCAAAAATCATTTTATTAAATGCAGCTTTTCATTTTTTAATATCATGATCAGCTTTCCAAATGACCATATATCTTTCAGATTTGTTCAGTTATCTTCCAGATCAGGAGAATGTAATATTCTGCTGTTCTCTCCGGACACCCTTCATTCCAAAACACTGAGGCGATTGTTGCTGGTTAACAACTTTTCTTGGAGACACAATTAGAGCAGCTTATCTCTGCAGCCCTTGGCTGCCACAGTACTTACAGTGCCTGTTTTCCTGTGACAGTACCAATTATGACAAGTGTCCTTGCTCCACTTCAAGTTTAAGCTTGTGTGCCTAAACCTAAGCAGTGTGCAAATCCAGATTTATGCACATAAATACACAACAAGTTAGTAAAACTAACAGTAGACAGTGATTCCAGTAAAGCAATAAAAAGGAATAGCATACTTGGGAACAGGTAGAGTTGAGCAGGCAGTGGTACTGATACACAGTATGTGAATACAGTGCCAACAAATATATTGTAAATAAAGGAGGTTATGAAAAAAGTATTTAAAGAGGTGGTCCTTTAAAGAAAGCTTGAAGCCATTCAGATTTGGGGAGCTACTTAAAGTATCATGTAGTAAGTGCTAAAGATATGGAACTTCATAAGCATAGGCACAAATTTCAGCAGTTTCAAAGCATACCTTTGGAACTACAGAGAGTTCTTGTGAAGAAGAACATAGTTCCCAAGATGGCTGTTAACAGCTCAGAAGGCTTCACAGATGATGAGAACCAAGACACGCAGGGTAATGTAAACCAAATCAGTAGTTTATAGATGATACATTGACTGATCAGAAGCCGGTGTAATTTTCACAAGACTGGCATAGTATTATGCAAATTAGGAATCCCTGTAAATAGCCAGGCTGTAGTATTTTGCACAGGGTACAGGTGGTTCAGTTCTTAGTCAGGTAGTACCAAGCAGAGTATGTTAGAGTAGTCCAAGTAGGAGGAAACAAAGGCACACACTACTACACAGAGATCGGGTTGTGTATTTAGGTGCTCGGTGGAAGGAAGACGACAGCAGCTGACATCTGGTCTTTGAGGGTCAGGTTGTTGTCTGTAACCATCTCCAAGTTTTGTGCTGTTGTCTTGAACTGAAGGTGATCCCTATAATAACTAAATTTGGGAGACAATACAGGACTAATGAGTCGCTGGGGTTATCATGAGTGTCCATGGCACTGTTTTTGAGCTGTTGAGCTTAAGCTGTTTATCAGACATTCATAAAGTCATTCATTCCAAATCTGGTTATAGTTGGTTAAGCACTGACACAGAATCCTGAAGAATTGAGATGTACAGTTGCAACATCATCAGCAGAACAGTGGAAATGTAAGCCTACTTATCATATAATATCCTAACTGAGGCATCTAGACTGCAAACTGTACAGGACCAATGATGGGGTTCTGGGATCCTCACAGTCAAGAGGGTAGAGATTGCAGAGGACCCCGTGGGTGCATGTGGACAGATAGGAGACAAACCAATCCAGCACAACACTAGAGATTCCACAGTATTGCTTCAGCCAGTTCAGTAAGCTAGAGTGGTCCCACTGTATCAGGTACTTATTAGAGATCCTAAAGGACCAGGCTAGAATCCTAACAGTGATATCTAGAAGTGAAGGGATCATTAAATACTCTAGGGAAAGCTGTGTCATTACTGTGTCTGGTGCTAAAGCTGAAATGAAAAGGATTACTGATGCCTTTAACTATCCAAAATGATTCCAGCTGAAAATATACTTTCTCAAGAACCTTACAAGCAAAGTGAAGATTCAAGATTGATCTGTGATTATCCAGGTCATCATGTTCTATACTCACCCATTTGAAGACAAGACAAATGAATGCCTCCTTCAGTGATGCTGAAAATATCTCAATCACTAAAGAGGTGAGGACAGTCTGATACAGGATAGGACCTAAAGTCTTCAGACAACTTAGAACAAGTCTGGTAGGACAAGACTCCAGTAAACAAGTAGTATTATGTGTACTGGAAACCAAGGAGATACATCCATACATACCTCTATACTTGCATGTGAATATTTCAGGCACAGGCAATAATGCCCTTCTAGCTTGCCAGTATACCAAAACTGTTATTCCCATAATAAGTGTCCAGGTTATTCTTAAAAATATCAAAACTAGTACTTGCTTTAATGTAATTTGTTAGTCTATTCCATGCATTAGCTACTCTGTCAGAGAACCAGTTAGTACACTTCACATTCCTATAGAAATGCCTACATAGATTGTCTGATGATTTTCTACTACTTTTTGATAACCTCAGACTTTGCCAGAAGTAGTTGTCTCTAAATGCCCTGTATACCTGAATAAGGTCTCCACTTAAGTATCTCTCTGAGACACTGTACAACTTCAGATATTGTAGTCTATCATAATAACTTAAATTTTCATATCCATGGATGTTCTTGGCATATTTCCACTGTAGTCTTTCCAGTTCACTCATGCTTGTTTTCATATGAGGTATCCATATTGTTATTCCATACTCAAGTTTGGGTCTAATGTAACTAACAAGCAATGATTTAATTATTTTTGATTTCCTGGACTTCATAAATATTTTATACAACCTATAATTCTGTAACTGTCATTAATCAGTTGGTTGATATGCTTAGAAAAATTCAAAGATGGATCCATCCATATTCCCAACTCCTTAAATTAATCTACAGTTTCAGTCATTGTGTGCTGTACTGAATATTCACATTTCAATCTATGTCTCTCAAATCCCATATTCTTAGTCTTTAATGACTTGATCAGCATATTATTCTCCTGTGCCCAGATATTCAATTTAGTCCAGTCCTTTTGGATATATGCCATGTCTGTAAAACATCTAGTCAGTTTACCAGTTTTTAAGTCATTGGTATACAGATAGTAGAATTTCATAATCAGGAACTGAAAACTATATTGAAAATGGCCTAATTTCCTCAGAATCACTGTAACAACTCTGGTGAACACTTGGTGTAAGCCCTAGTCAACTCAGTTGTAATGCAGTGTATAAAATGCTAGTTAAGCAAAAAACATCTATGGTGGGAGTTACCTGTCTTCCTGGTTATGTCCCAGAGGGCTTTGTACTGGGACCAATTATTTTTGTATTATTTTTCTCAAACAGACATGTGGAAAGTAGTCTGTACCTTGTCAAATAAGCTGTTGATTTTGCCTGACTGTGTAGCACGAGAGCGAGAGAGAGAGAGAGAGGGATGGAGCCCTGAGTGCAACTCAAGTGATTGTGTTATGATTAGTGACCCTGGCACTGGGAGAGCAGATTGGAAAAGGACTGAAGGATATGGCCAGCTGTCCTTTCCCAGGAGTGGGAAGATTGCTAACACTCAGGATTGAATGAATAGGTGTGATTTCCCTAATGGGAAATAGGGCAACACCCTCCCATGCTTCTTTGGTCAAGACTCCTTGAAGGGAATTCCCCTTGAGGACGTGAGGAGACAGCCCATTGAATGCCCCCCGCCATGGCACTTTGCTGAGTATGCATATGGATAGAGCCAGGTAAAGAAAAAAATTACAAACCACCTTTTATGGATGTCTAAATTATAATCCCTTCTGATTAACCCTCACTCCAGTGATGGAGAACAAATGAGCTAATTGTCCAGGAGGGGTAGATGATTAACAGACTGCAGGAACAGAGTTGTTGTTGTTTGTCTTTTGGCTTTTCCCGGTTAGGGGTCGCCACAGTGGATCTCCGGTCCACTAATGATTGGCAGTAGATTTTCACGAACGCCGAGGTGTCAGCTCGACGTCCAACCTTCAACGAAGGCATGCCCATTTATGCATGTCTTTCGAACGCCACCCAACCACGGAGAGGATATGCAGACTCCACACAGAAGGCACTCCCCGCACTCCAGCCGAGAATCGAACAGGAAAACTTCTTGCTGTGAGGCAACAACGTTACCGCTGCACCACCGCGGCATTACTTTTGTGTTGAATAAACTACTGGTTTAAAATATCTCAGCCTCTTGGACAGTCCGCGTAAGACTTGGATTGGGTCTTTCTCAGTTTGTTACATTTCCAATCCAGACGCTCGTTTGTTTTGTGGTTTACTAGTCTAATGACTACCAAGGCCTTTATAAGTCTAGTTGTGAAACCCAACCCAATTGTGTCCTCATGTAACATGGGAGAATATTTTGAATAATATGCTAATTAGGGGTTTGCTAAAGGTTTAGTGGTGGGGGTATTGTTAGCTAGGGAATATTTACTGTTGGCCTCTATCTATCAGAGACATGGGGGCTAGACTGGGGGTGAATTTTCATAGGTCCATAGGTGATTTCTAGGCTAATGACACAAGAGCCTTTACAAGTCTAGCCAATAACACCCAGGATACGGGATGGGATAGTATCAGAGTAGTGGGTCTTTGGGTGTTGGAACCCTGAGTCATTTTACAGACTGCTCTGCCCATAAGGGCCATGGGCAGTACCCTGGGAGTGAATTTACAGGTCTCTATCCATTTATCCATATTCTTTTTAAAGAAAGTGAGGGACAGCCTTTGTTTTATGAAGATGGGTAATTTATTCCACAGACAGGGTAGCTTTTGGGATACGAATCAGTATCTCCAGCAAGTTCTCTTAGAATCACAAATAAGGTTCAGGTCCATGGAACACATAACCCTCGTATAATTTTTCTTGAGAATATGTAACATTTTCATCAGGTCTGGATCAGAGAATGCCTTGTAGGTCTAGCATACGTCACCTCTCAATAAATGATAGGAGACAGAATAAAGGGACAGAGGCTTTAGTTGGTCTGCGTATGAAATGTGTCTTCTGCTTTGTATTTTTTTAGTGAGAAACATCTAGGGCCACACTATTTGATGAAAGTGCCTAGTTACGTACATGCAGAAGGGAGCATTGTACTCAATTATGGGTCTAATAAGGGCCAAGTACAATGGCACTATAACTTTCTTTGAGCTTGATGCCTTGCTTTTACTTAAAAGTTGAGCCACACAGAAGGATCTCCTCACTACGATAGCTACCTAGTGGTCAAAGTTTAGGTTACTATCTATCTGTGTTCCTAGGTTTCTCATCACTGGGTCTACCTTTCAGGGTGTGCTATCAATATTATAATTTGCAGGGATATCTGATTTACTGAAGAATATGATTATGCATTTTTTAGCATTTAGTCTCAGACCACAGTTTTGACACCATTCGTTTCTCATTTTTAGGCCTGTTTGTATGATACCATCATTATTTGGGGATTCAGTGATTGCTTCCAACTTGCAGTCACCTGCAAACTTGGTGAGCCAGAGTCCTGGAACCTAGTGAACAAAGAAAAAGAAAATGTACCAGTGATTGCAAACTAAGTAACATAATTACTTCAGAAAAGATGGGGAAGTTTTCCAAAATAGTCTGCAAAAAATCCACGCCAGGTACATGTCTGTTATCAGTAAATACGGTATCGTGTGAATTGGCCAAATGGACGTAAATTGCCAAGACTCTTGCCACCCCTATTGTGCCTTTTTTTAGGTGGTGTTCCAAGCACCAAATTACCACTGTAACAGCTAAAAACAAATGCAATCTGAGGGTCATGCTGCTCAATGCTAGAAATCTAAATCTCAAAATGCACTCGCTCAAAGCACTCCTTAAAATGGAGAACATCGACATTTGCGCTGTAACAGAGACCTGGTTCAAGGCAGCAGATAGCACCCCTGCACTACCAGGCTATAACTCATTCCATACCTTTCGACCCCAGAACTTGGACCAAAGCTCCAAAGGCGGTGATATTTCCATATTTATAAAGGATGCACACACCTCCAGACTGGTAGCCCAACATAATGCATCAGAGATTCTTCAGGTGCAGCTAACTTTGGGTAAGACAGCGATTCAGGTCGTAGCCTGTTATAGGTCTGAAACCATGACCCAAGACTCACACTCCACATTCCTAAACACCCTGGAGAATATTATGGTCCAACCTAACACTGTCATACTGGGCGACTTCAACTACCCCTCCATTAACTGGGAAAACTACTCATGTACCTACCAATACACTTGCCAAACATTTCCTGGAATTCATTAATTCCAGTGCCCTGGACCAGCTCATTCTTACCCCCACAAGAGGTAACAACATCCTTGACCTGGTCATTACTAACATGGGTGACAATTGCTCTGTACCAATAGTCAACTCCTCCCTGGTTAGATCCGACCACAAACTAATCACCATGGAACCCCCCCCCCCCGCAAAGGTAACCACCATGAAAAACTTCTCCAAAGCTAACTTTGGGCTCCTAAAAACAGAGGTGGCTAACTTCAAGGCACCCATGCAATTGAAGAACAGCTGCACTGGATCACTGAATCACACTAATGCCCTGTACGAACGCATACACAAATGCATGGATCTCGCCATACCCAATAGAACCAAGACACACTTCTCCAAAAAAAAGAAGCCAATCTGGTGGTCCCCTGCCATAAACAAGCTCTACAACAGAAGGAGGAAACTGATGAGAAATAAGGCGAAGTCCCAAGACTGGAAAAACTCCCTTATCAGCCTCAACAAAAAGTTGAGATTCCTCATCAAATCCTCTAAAGCTAGCTATGAAAACAGAATTGCAGCAGATAGTTAAGACAACCATAAAGCCTTCTACAGTTATGTAAAGCATCTCCACAGCAATACCTAGATTTGCTCGGAGCTGTTGCACAATGGCACCTCCTATACCGAGCCAACAGATATTGCCAGTATACTGGCCAACAGATTCAGTACCAACTTTACCCCTCTCTCCCCCATCAAAGGACCAATCACAATATCAGTAAATTGCACAGGTTAGAACAGCACGGTCCAAGGCCAAGAATACAGCTTTTATGGTACCTGACAATATCCCTGGTTGTGTTCTACATGAACTAAAGAGTGAACTGGCACCTCACCTGTGTGCTCTGTTCAGTCACAGCCTCACCTCAGGCTTTGTCCCTACTGAATGGCACACTGCTACAGTCATCCCTCTCCACAAAGGAGGAGTGACTACAGACCCTGGGAACTATCACCCCATTAGCCTGACAAGTCTGATATGCAAAACTATGGAATGCATCATCATGGACCTAATAAACAAAGATATAGGGAACCTCCAAACTCTGGATCCCACACAGTTTGAGTCTGTGAAGGGTAGATCATGCCTGCTCAACCTGGTCGACTTCTTTGAGTCAGTCACCAGAGCTGTGGATGAAGACAAGGTGATTCATACAGCCTACCTTGATCTGGCCAAGGCCTTTAATACCATTCCCCACTCAGGAATCATAGAAAAGCTCACTAAGCTAGGCATCAACCCCTATATCACTAGGTGGGTTGCAAACTGGCTCACAGATAGAATCCACAGTGTGAAAGTAGCTGACTCCAAGTCAGACTGTCAACCAGTCGCGAGTGGAGTCCCACATGGATCGGTCCTGGGTCCTCTCCTGTTTGGTATCTACTTCTCTGAAGTCCAGGTCAACACGAAGGGACTCTGGCTGACAAAGTTCGCAGACGATTGGAAATTGGGAGCCATAATTAACTCCCCAAGTGATGCTGACATCCTACAGAAAGGCCTCACTGAGACCAATGACTGATGTCAAAACCATGGCCTTATGCTCAATGCCAAAAAATGTGTCGTCATCCCCTTTGGGAAAAACCCGGTTCCCATGAAGTACTGCATTGATGGTAGTCCACTGAACACAGAAGGCGTCATAAGAGATCTGGGAACACAGGTTGACAGCATCCTCTCTTTTCACCACCACTTTGCCACTGTGGTCAGAAAGCCCTTCTATGTGGCACATCTCATTACTAAGGGTTTTCCATCCAGGAAGAAAGAGGTCATTGTCTCCCTCTACTCTTCCCTCATTAGGCCAATCATCGAGTACAATGTCACTAGACACCTGCAACAACTAGAAAGGCCACAAAGGTACCTCACAAAGAGGATCCTAGGCCTTAAACACTTGTCCTATATGGACAGACTAAAAAAACTCCAACTATTCTCTGTCTCATATCGCCTACTTAGAGGTGAGCTCTACTTGACCCAGCTGTGTTAGAAATGCTACATCTAAAGAAATCCCAATCCCTTTGCAGGCGACCGGACCTTTTTCCATTAGTATAAGTCGATTTACAACGTGCACGCTGGCCAATCAGGAATTTTGGAATATTAATGGGGGGTAAGTTAATAGATTTAGGAGGAAGTACAAGAGGCTGGTGGGCTATGGAGTTATAATGGAGGGAGTCCGGTTTTAGGGAGTGTTGATTTAACACATGAGAAGTCCCAGAGAGAAGTAAGATGTTGTTAATGAATTTCTTAAAGAGAACTGAATTACTGGTGGTTCTGACTGGTGAAGGAAGAGAGTTCCATAGCTCAGAAACAGTAAGAGAATAGAGGATTTGTCCAGGTGGAAGGTTTGGCTTTACAGCTTTGAACTGTATCTTGTTTTCAGATCTGAGAGCTCGATTAGGATGGTACAAAGTCAGTATAGATGAAAGACATGGGCAGTCTGAAGGTCTGTGTATAAGTGTGTGTGCAGTAGTTAATTGTAAATATGTGAGATGGTGTGGGAGTTTGGGACCGCTAAGTTGTTGCATTGATGTGCAGTGTTGGTCTGACAATGTAGCATTTGTTACTGTTGTACCATGTATAGAGTTTGGATTTAAGAGAGGAATGGATATTGGTAAGGATAGGGGCACTGTGTAACAGAGATAGTAGCAGGTAGAATGTGGCGAGTGCAGTTTTGCTTTATGGCTAAGGAAACATTTGTGTCTGTAGAGCATGCCTAATTTTTTGTGTTTTTTTGATGTTGCTGTGAATGTGGCGGTCAAATGTAAAGTTTTCATCTATTATAACAGGTAACAGTTTAGCACTTGGTAAGACATTTATAATGGTGTTGTTTTTGGCTTGGATAGGGAAATCCTTTTTGTTTAGGAAGGTAGTTTTTTTAAGGGTGAATATTATGAGTTTAGTTTTATTAGGGTTTAGAACGAGGTGATTGTTGGACATCCAAGTTTCGGAGAATGTGAGGGCATCTTTGCTAAGTTTTTGAAGGTTGGGTATGGACTTGACAGTGCAGATGATGATAGAATCATTTGCATATTGGATGATAGTACTTTGAGTAAAAGTAGTATGATAGTTGTTGATGAATATGGTAAATAGCAAGGGAGCCAGTATGGATCCCTGGGGAATGCCTGTGGTTATGTTAAGAAAAGGTGAGAAAGAATGTTGCCACTTGGTAGATTGTTGCCTGTTGGAGATAGAGCTAGAAAACCAGTTTAATGTGAGGGGTGAAATGTCTAAGTTGGAGAGTTTGGTGAGTAGAAGTGAATGGGATATAGTATCAAAGGCTTTCCGGAGACAATGCTGCCAGAGTCATGCGCCCAGTTTACTGTGTCCATGAAGGAAATGAGAGCTGTGGTAGTACTGTGTCCAGACCTGAAGCCGTGCTGAGTGGGAGAGAGGTGCATCTGTTACTAAAAAAGACTTACAGTTAACATTGTTGAAACCACAACTTCAGCTCTAAGCTGAAGTCTCTCTTCTAATTGCGTAATTCAGATCTTGCATATATCCCATGGGCTTCCATTACAGGAGGTTTAAGATATTACACAGTGATGACTCTAGCTTGGCAGGGTCTTTCTTGCAGTTCATACTGAAAGGTTTGTCTGGGTGACATTTTTACTTCTTGGTTTGGACGTTATTTAGGATATTTTGTAGCCATCCTAATGTATATGGACATTAGCATTGATTTTAAGCTCTTTGTTTCTAAAGCATAGCCAAAAAATAATTTTTTAATTGTAATGACAAGGTAAAAAAAAGGCTGAAACGTGTACAGCTTGTGGAGTTTGACTTTCTTGGCCTATATATGGCCATAAAGATTTAAAAAGTGTAAAGTCAAGGGCATTCAGAAGCCATGCTGCTGAAACTCTGGTGTATCCTTAGGGTTTCATTTGCATATATCACATGGGTCTCCAGTTCAGGAGGTTTAAGGTATTACACAGTGAATACTTTAGCTTGGCTAGGTCTTTTTTTTTTGCAGTTTTTACTGAGTAGTTTGTCTGTGTGGCCTTTTAACCGATTGGTTTGGATGTTATTTGGGATAGTTTGCAGGGATCCTAATGTTTATGTACATGAGGCTTAATTTTAAGCTGCATGTTTCTAAAGTAAAGCCAAACAATCCACTTATGCTGTAGTTATGACTTTAAGAAAGGCTGATATGAATGTTTACAGCTAGTGGAGTTTGGCTGTATTGGTCTGAATGTACCCATAAAGAAAAAAAGTTGAGGGTTTTCAGAAGCCGTAGCTGAAGTGCTGGTGTGGTGTCTTCTTGAGGAGTCATTTGCAAGTTAACCCCTTGGCCTCCACTACAAGAGGTTTAAGGTATTACACAGTGAAAATACTGAGGCTTTCTTGCAGTTTTGTATTGATTGGTTTGTCTGTGTGACCTTTTTACCTTTTGGTTTTATTTATTCAGATCTTTACAGATGTGATTTTTGTTTTGCTTTACAACAGTAACCATATCATGAATGAGGAGGGGATATGGAGAGTTGGCTGCTTAATTTTTTAGCTCCAATCCTCAGGAAGTAAAAATAATCTGAGAAAGTGTATGACAGAAAAAATAAGTCAGTTATTCAACATTTAATTTTTAAGCAACTTTGACTTTGTTACATGAGATTTATTTTTACATTCTACTTGCATCGCTGTAGAAGACAAGCAGCATTAGATTAAAAAATGTCTGTTACAAAAATTTTAACTTGAAACATCAGGGGATTAAGCTACAAAGGTAAACACAATGTTACTTAGTTTTTTATCAGTTAACAGAAGTTTGATGTGATATTTTTGTTAGAGTTAAAGGTCTCCAAGAAGCATAATCACTGTTTGAAGACTTGTTTGGGGAACCCAGTGATATCTAGTCTGGCAACTTCATTGAAAAGAGTTATGTCCATCTTCATTAACCACCAGTTAAACTGGACTTTAATAGACAAACTGCAGGATTCTGAAAGTGGATAGGCTCTGGCACAAACTTGTATGAGGAAAATCTGTATAGGAACAGTTTATGGCCATCATGCCAACTCTCCTGAAATTTATGCAGATTTATTTTTTTGCCCAGTCATAATTCTACACAGGCAGTGGTCCAATCTTTATAGAAGAAGATATTAATATGACATTAAAGGCAACTCTAGAGCTTAGATCTGAAAGATATGTTAAGGCTCTAAGATTTTAAACAACAATCTGATTTTACACTAATTGCAAGATCTATGGAGGTGAGCAAATCCCTTGGCTCCAGGAAATACTTTTATTTCCCTGGCCAGTGCCACAGGCAGCAGACTAGATTGCTACTTAATTTCTGCCAACATGATAGATCGATCTCAGAGGAATCTAAGCTTTGCTGTTTTACTTCTGACCATGATGGTGTCCAGCTGCTGTTTCGTTTGGGCACTATGCAAGGGCCTCCTGCAGATGAATGGAGAGTCAACTAATTTTTTTACAGGACCTGGTAACTAGGGAGTTCATACATAGAAGTAGTCTAATTATATAAACACAGGTCTCAGGACTCTATATTTATTTTCCTTTGGTGGACTCATTTAAATTAATACATTTTATCCACAGCCAAGGTCCAGCTACTAGGCAGGATGGGCAGTGATAGTCATGCCCCTGAGACCAAAGATGACTCCTTAGACATTTTACAGCAATCCAAAGAGGCCAAGAATAAATTTTACTCCTTTTCAAGAGAAGCAGCAGACCTTTATCTAGAAAGAACAGCCCTATTGTCTTAACATTGTCAGACTATTCATGTAAGTTGCTGACTTTGAGATGTAAAATAGACAATGTAGAATATCCCATATTTCTTTGTTAAAGATAAGCAAATACATGACCTCCTGGACCAAAAAGAGCTTTTCAATGCTAGTTTCTGTCCCTGTACTTTCAAGTGAACTTTTGGGAGAAAGCACATCCGTGTGCACTGAAGAATTTGTTAAATCCATAGAGTTCCTAGTGTACTGATTCATCCCAATTCTCTCTCTTTTTTTTTTTTTTTGAGACAGAAATTTCCAGGGCTCTTATGTCCATGCCATAAAGTAAAACTCCAGACCCATATGATCTGTTTGTTGGAGTGTATAAACCAATAAAGAAATCATTGATCTCTTTAAAAAATAAATAAATAAATAACTCTTTATAATGAAATCCTGCATGTGGCAGCTCTGCCACTGCCAGTGAAGTGAATAAGTAATTATAACTCAATCTAAGCTGGGGAAAGTCCCTTCAAGAACTGAAAATTATTGCCGAATTTCTCTCATCAGTATGGAATCCAAATTATATCTAAAGATATTAGCTGATGTTACAAATGAGCTCCTCCCAGTTCCCACATAGTATCCATCCTTCCCAATCAGGCTTTTTCGAAGGCTAAATCGTAGATGTGCAGGCTCAGAAAAACTTTTTCCCACATCCATTGTTTGTTGTTATAGTTGATTTCAAGAAAGAGATTTTGATTCCATGGAATATCTGCTGACTTTCCACCAGTCTTCTTAAAAGCTGTGAAAGGACTCTATAGTTGCTTATATGATAATATCCTAAAACATTCCGCAGTCTCATCTTCTTTCCCCTTTCTTTAGAGGCATCAGATAAGGCTTTCAACTATCCTCAGCCTTGCTTTTAGTAGCTGTTTGAGTCCTTAGCATACATATTGAGAAGCACATGGAGGAGTTGCATTTTCCAGTTGCTATGTTTTTGAGTTCCTGTACAGTTAAGTGGCTTGCTTAAAGTCACACACTAGTGAAATGGAGGCTGAGGGAATTGAACCTTAAATTACAGGAAGCAGCTTGTCTGCAGCACGTAGCCTTAGTCCAGTATATTGGCATAGTTGGCCCTTCTGCGGTATAGCTCCATAAGGGAAGTGTGAGATAGTTACGGACCTTAGGGTTAGGGTGCGGGTTAAGGTAAGTGCATAGATAGTAATGTATGTAAGGTTTAGTGTAGGGTTAGAAGTAGGGTTTCGGTTAGTGTATGTATGTGGTTTATTTATTTGGTTTGGGTGGGTAGTATGTAATGAGCGGTGGGTTTGGCCAACTATGCCGGTTCGAGATTTTGAATTTCGCAGTTTATGGTATTCAGTGTATTCATGGTTCGCGCAATATGTGTCGACATTTATGTATTTGCTGAAACAGGCTTTTGCGGTTATGATAAAGACCCCACCAGGACACATTGAAGCATTCTGGAAATGGCTATCTTGATGATAATGTAGTTAAGTTGGATAGGTCACAATTCAATAAATTGCTCATTGAGATCCCATTCAGTTTCGCAGGTAGCAATGGTCTGATGTCTGATCTGTAAATATATCAAAATCACAATTTAAAAGTGGCACTTACGGGATGGTATCAGATCATTGGAAGAGAACAGGAAGTGCTACATGTGGTCCCGTTTAATAATACTTATTGGGTATTTGCTGAGAGCACCTTCCTGTTACCCTAAGCTATTGGTTGATGTGCTGAATTTCAAGAACTTACATGAGCATGTACAAATAGAAATCCAAAACCTTGAATTTTAATGAACCTCATTAATTATGTATGGAACAAATGACACTTAAAAGCTGTGTGCACATAGCTGCTCTTACTTTCAGGTATACTTGATTCATAGGTAGCTGCAAACGTAATTTTGCACCTGCTCGCATTGCTATGGTGGGATATTTTTTCACATTGTAGGCCTATGTTATCATTACTCCTTAGAAATACATGTGTATTTGCTTAGATTGATGCATTTAAAGAAAATTGTATGCAATATAAAAAATGCGTATGACCTACTGGAGAGGTGCAGGAATGACCTGTATGCATACAGGTGGGTACAGCTGCATCACTGGCAAGAATTTCTTCGCCAGATGCTGTTGTACAGAAAAATATAAACAGTAACAGTGAACAGTACATAAGGATACACTTATGGATTTTCCATATGTATTGCTGGTGGCTAGGTACAGTCTGTGGTATATGTAAAGAAACTTACAAATTTCAACATTATCTGTATGTTGCTATGTAGTATGTATTTGTAATCCTATTATGGATATTTATTCATTGATGATTCTTAAAACATGTACTGTAATTATTGCCTCAATAAAACTAGATCTTTGTTTATGTCTGTTTAACATGTACTGTGTGTGGTATGGTTATGGATATAGAGGCTTTATGTCACTTTCTGTAAGTTGTTTAATTGATAATTTTCAGATACTCTATGCTAAGGGGGATAGCACAAACTGCTTAGTATTGATTGTGTTGATGTAACCTCATCACTATAACAGTTCCTGTTAATATAACTGTTTTTTAACGCAGATTGTGTGTTTAGGCTCTCATTGCAATTACAGCAACAGGATGTGTGTGACAGCCATCAAGCATTTCTGTTTTGCACATATGTCATGCGTAGTATGTTTATGTTGACTACATACAGAGTATGTGGAGTATGTGGCACAATGCGGTTGTGTTTGGACCTCCACTGTTGTAAAAGCCACTTTAATGGGTTCAAATCCTACAGATATCACGTTATGTTGTTATTCCAAGTCTTATGTATTCAGACATTGTTTTCATATCACATATTGTTTTATATGTCACATGACTATGTGAGACAGTTACTGTATCCTAGATTTTGGCACTGTACAGGAATGCAGAGGGTAAATTGGTGTAAGCTGTCAACATAATCATCTCCATATATGGACCCCTATGTTAATGTAAACATGTGCATATAACTGTTTTCCAGATGGCAACTAGACCTAGGGGTGACAATATTTTGCCACAGGAAAACAAAATTATAATAGATACTATGTGGTAACATGGACAGAGGCTTCTTGGACAGCAGGAACTACAGTATGGAGGAATGAAGTGTGGATGGAACTCACCAACATAATTAATGCTGTGGGAGGTCACAAGAGATCCCATGAGGCCTGTCACTGATGGCGCTCTGATATGATCCTTCGTATAGCCAACAAAGTACACTGATATAAGAGATCAAGGAATGCCACTGTTGGTGGCCCACCATTGATGAGATCAGATATTTTCTTGCATCACTACATAAGGTGAGTGTGGAGCTCTGCATACCTGGGGATAGGATTGAAGCAGATGTGCCAGGCCACATATGTATGTACAGACTTGCATTGTGCACATGGATAAGTGTAATGACATGTTACCATACAACTTCAGTACAAGCATAACAGTGCATCCAACATCTGTAATGTTGTCTGCATTCATTTGCTTAGGTCTATCCACTTCTGCACAACAGCAGGATATGACAGGTGAGTGTCTGCATATACTGTTACTGTGACCATTACCTGATATTGACTCTGTCTCCTGTCATGCCACTGGTGTATACTGTCATATTGTTATTTCCCCTGACATTGTAAACTGCAGTTACATTGTCTGGATTCACGAGCAGTGTCATCTGTCTCTTCTTTTAGCATGTCCACTGCCTTCATCCTCCATTAGCCCATCCACTGATCCCAATGTGGGATCTGATGTGTCTCAGTATGGTAGCATTGCCCCTGTCACACAGGACACAGATTTGGTGGTACAGTCCTGCCCAGATGGTGACAGTCATGTGGATTAGGCCCTAACCTCAGATGTGGAGGAAAACTTGTCCAGCCATTCTGATAATGTGGGGACATCAGATGCTGGACAGGATGAAGCATCTGAACCAAAACCCCATGATGAGTCTGCTGGTGATATTGACACTTCCCCACAACATAGCAATACTGTGAGGCACAGTAGACATAAGCATGTAGCTGGTGGGCATGGGCACATGTCAGAGGTAATCCACCTACTCCTACAGGCAAATGAACATTCCTAGTAATGTCATGGATCTGACATTTGTGCACTTGCCTGTGCCACAGATTGTGTTGCATGCTAGCTGTGTGTGCTGCATGAAGGACAGAACGCAGGCATGGTGAGGTTATGGCAGCATTGGCTGCACAGAATGAAAGCATGTTATCTGTGGCACGGTCCTTTTAATCCCTGATTATGGTTGCACTAGAGCAGTGCCATAGTATAACCAGGATTCTACATGCCCTGACTCTGCTAAGCCTAGTGCCATATGGCAGACGTAGGCCGTCTCTCAGCAGAGCAACCCATGCCCATCAGGCATCATTGTGTATGCTGCAATGTGCACACACATCTGTTGCTGGTCAATCCAGTGTGGGTCCAGCAGTCATGAGCAGACAGTCTGCTTACACTTGTGCTCCTTCCTACAGTATGTCTTCACATGCTGGAGTCACCCTGTCAGTGTCCTCTGTGGAGCATCCTGGTACAAGTGTTTCCATATGTGGTGGGGCAGCCAGGACCATTGTGTCAGGCATCAAGTGTGTGTGCCATAGACTACATGACAGTTGATGTAGTGTGTCCTGTAGTGTTACTCTCATCCCATGACTATGATGATTGTTGTGCAGACCACTGACAATGTCATCTGTCTGTGGTTGTTGTGAATCTTGATAACACGGGAGTCTGACATTTTTACTAAGCATAGGTGACTCCATTTAGTACAGTAACATTTATCCACACTTTACATTGAAACTGATTGCTTGTGATGTTGACAACAGTTCTGCAGTATGTCCTGATTTTGTTTCCTGATTGCATCTTTTGATAGTGAGCAGATAGGAATGGGTTTCACTGAGGTATGTCCATTGCTGGTTCCCATAGACACATACACTAGTATGAGTCTGTATGCATATCTGTGCCACTTGTGGCCTGAATTGACTGTCCATGTTGTGATAGATTTGTATATATCCATGCTGCTAGATTGTTAGAATTCTGTTGTTAAGTAATTGCCATTAAATTCAATCTGTGCTGCTTTAATGGGGCAGCACCTGAATATCAATGTTTAATGTGTGTACTTCCATATGTGTGGCTTGTCATGACTCAAATGTATGTGTCAGACACTGCCGTGACAGCTGGGCATGGACTTGTGGTTGTACCCTGTGCCACCCACTCCTGTTTCTTCTGCCCCCCCTGTGTTCTTCTGCTCCTCCTTTGATAGCTGTGGGATGTCATCTTCAGACATCTGGGGTTCTTGGGGTAGTTCACCCACACCTGCAGTAGGAAGACCACCATGTGATGTTGCCAGCATATTGTCTAGCATGGCATACATAATAATCATCTCTGCTGCCTTCTCATGTATGTACTGCAGTGCACCCAG
Source organism: Protopterus annectens (assembly GCF_019279795.1). Lineage (NCBI taxonomy): Eukaryota > Metazoa > Chordata > Ceratodontiformes > Protopteridae > Protopterus > Protopterus annectens. Next base: position 894,747,713 of record NC_056730.1, on the reverse strand, counting down.
GATGTGTTCAGACTTCTGAACCTGACTTTCAGCACACCAGAGACATGATCTATGGTTTTTCAAGTTTTTCCATCCGGTCTATTGTAGGCTTCCTCTGCAGGGCTGGAAGGTTCACTGTATGAGGTCATTAGCCACGGCTCAAGTGGATAACCACAGTCACCTGTTGTGGAGGGTTGAAACACATATGTTGTCATCATAAATAATGTTGACAGCAATGTCTTCAGCTTGCATCCTAGATGCGTCCTTGTACTTAGCCAGTAGTATATCACCTTGATGAAATGCAGCCCTCAGACCATGTTCCCTCCATATGGCAGCATCATGGACACTTCCAGGGTGTGTTACTGTGATGATTGTTCTGCTGCCATCTGCTGCACACAGAACTTGGTAGTTCAGGGATGGCCATCCCTTTCTGTTTATGTATTTTTCTGCTTCTGGGTGCATGGGGGTCTTAGTAGGGATATGGGTGCAGTCTATTTCAGCAAGTACACGGGGGAATTTTGGGATGTTATAGAAATGGTGCATGACAGTCTGCTACTCCATGGGGGTAGATGGAAAGTATATGTGCTCATATACCTTGGTGCACATTGCTGCCAGAAATTGTTTCAGGAGAAGACTGACAGCTGTCACACTCCTGCAGCATCTCCCATATGTTGTTGGAATGTCCCAGATGCCAGTACAGCTAGGTTCGGACAAACTTTTGTTTTGAAAAGGATGGAGTTGCCTTGCAGTGTCCACACAGACGTGTGTGGGACACACATGTTGCACACAGTCTCCACCAGCTGTCTGTCTAGATAGTACCTGTCAATGATTTCTTGATCTGAGAGTTGGCTTAGTTACAGCCTGGATCTCTGTCTAGCTGGCTGCCTTCTAGGATGCACAGCCAGATTCTCTTCCGTAGCTTGTCGGACTGCAGGCTGTTGCATTCACTACAGGTAGCATATTTTTTTGGTCAGTATTGTTATGGAGTTTGTAGGATTCTTTGGGAATACCTTCCTTTCCTTACATTGTGCTATGGTATTCACCAAGGATTTTAGAAACAGAGTTACTCTTTGTTGCATTTAAGTTGAGTTAGGCATGCACAATATCTTTTAGAGTCCAATGGGCAACTGTGGAATCTGTAATTACCCAACGCTGAATAAATAAGTACTCAGACTGCTTGCAGTGTACCTTCTGACTGCTGGTGTGCTGAATTCATCCTTTAGAGTGCTGCACTGTCCACAACTATCTTTTTTAATCCAGTCCATTGTTTTTTTTTTTTTTTTTTTTTTTTTTATTCCTTTACTGGAGTAATTTTCTATAGACACTATCATTGGTCCTTTCTTCTTGAATGGCATAGGGTTTGTGAGATAAGAATAAATAAAGTATGGAAGTAGGGAATGTCTTCTTTGTTTATGGATTTATTTTAATTTGGTAACCAGGTAGGTGGCCTGGTCAGACTGACTCGCATAGTGACTCAAACAGTCTGAAAATATGGTAGACAGTGTGGCAATTTGATACAGTACAAGTAAACATTTTGGAAGTATAAAAACATATTTTCAAAATGATATAAAGACATTTTAGAAAAAGATGCAAGTGACTTCTGTAGTTTGTTATATGAAGGAGTAAAACCTGCTGTGATAAATAGTTATTTGATGCATCTAGAGAATGTTATATCGAGAGGACTTTAGGGGATGATTTATCCAAAATGAAAGTTTATATAAACAAAGTCAAGGGCAGTGGAGTGATAATACAGATACTGAGTAGGAGAGAGTGTACACTAAATTTGCAGATGTGTGTCACATGAGGTAAGAGATTAGAGAAGGGATGACATGACAGAACTTTACCATATCTGAAACTGTTATTATAGCTAAATCTGCATTATGACTAATTTAAGGTTAACCATTATTTGGAGGATGTGAAAATCGATGCTAAGAATGTGTTTCGTCTAATTAATAATCTTACATAGTTTGTCCGTAGAAGTTACATTCGCTTCAAGTGGTATGAAATCTTTATTATATGCAAAAGAAGCAGAAATTATTCCAGCCACATTACTCTGTTTCACCATCGTACTTCAAAGCCTAAAGACTTCCATCCCTTCAGTGGATAGTTTACTAATAGTTCTTAAAGGTACTGCTGTATATAGTTGTATATATTTGTCTGTATATACCTCTTGTTTTTATTATTATCAAATTGTATGTTTTGTAATTTTCTTGTTATTTGTATTCCTAAGAATGTTGGGTTATCATCATAACTCCCCAGTTATGTTCTGCTCTGACGTAATCTCTACCAGGTTGAGACTAAAATTGGTCATGTGTGATCAGTGAGTCCAACTCTCTCAAACATTCAGTCAGTAAATAAATAAAATAGTTTATGTTTTTAATTTAATTGAACAACCAAACAATAG